>NC_056726.1:1528732157-1528792157 GCF_019279795.1 Protopterus annectens
GACAGGGGCCCAGGGAAGTAAATAGTGTGGGAAGAAATAGCCAGGGAATTGTTATGGCTAGGCTTGTATAGGCCCTAGGGCTGATAGCCTAGTATCAACCTATGAACCTATGAACCTATGAACCAACACCTGAACACCTCTGACAATGTTCCAACACCTGAACACTGCTAACAATGTTCCAGCCTCTGACACTCCCACTACAGGGAATGTAATTCAAGAGCAGGACAGGACATGCACAGTGTGAAACAAAGGAATGCAGAGAAGTGGACAATGACCTTTTATACTCACTGACCAGTATATCATGGCTGTCTACAGTGTCCACTGAATGAAATGATGAAGTGTTGAAGATGCCTTGCTCATCTATATTAATATTTCACTGGTATTTGTGCCCTGAGTAGTGACTGAAATGGGCTGATATGGATCAGCCCCCTACTCTTGTTTACAAACTTGAATTAATCAATTAAAACAAATAAATAAAGTATACAAAGAGTGTGACTAACTCCCAGGACAGAGGTTGTTATGTCCAGTTAGGTTATGAAGGCAAGCCTACATACAAGGGTACATCTGAAGTTAAAGTGATATTGTTGGATTGTTATTATATCTGCATCTTATCAAATAGCTATGAAAATAGGTAGAATGGGTGGATAAAGCTGGTGGTCGCTCAGGTGTACATAAAATATTCAATAGCCCCTATCAAAAAGAGAAGGAGAAGTTCCCTAATGTCTTAGAAAAATGTCCTCTAGTCAGTGTAAATACCAGCTAGGGTCAACCAGAAAAGAGGCTACTTGCATGGCAGTACCAACCCAGACAACAAAGTGTAAATTAATCAGTAGAATGAAGCACATGGGTGTGTCCTCATCTGTATGTTTATGTCATAATCAGTGTAGATTGCTGCAGCAGAGAGGGAGAATGTACTATTGTTCCCTTACAGTTACAAGCCGCTACAGGGTTTATGCACCCTGTAATCAGAGCCAGGCAGACTTACAGCTAATATTGGAATCTCATGAGCATGTGTCAGGAAAACTCATTTCATAGGCAGGCAGCAAAAATGCAGTTCTAACCCTGCCACTCACAGGCAAATGCTAAACATGACTTCTCTTTGTGGAATTTTACATTGTTTTGATTCAGCATGTTCCCCACTCTCTGAGAATTAATAACTTGAACAGTGTAATACAACTGGGATGACAACATCTGTATATAAATGTGGGATGTATATGTTATGAGAAAGGCTAGTGATCGCATAGCATCCATGGAATGCTGATTTATTTAGTGAAGTTGACTTCTATAATGTCAGTAAGCACTTTCAATCTCATAATACTTACTTAACCTAGGAAATATTCCAGGTATCATACCTGAATGAAGTATATACAACACACTCTAAACAGAAAATGTGTAGTTTCGTACTTGCACCATATCTGATAAGACATAAGAAACAGCAATGCAGGTTTTTGTTTGCTAGTTCTGTTTTTTTTTTTTCTTTTAAAGGGAGACATTTAACTTCCAATACTGCATGGTGCTTTTAAAAATTACTGCTTTCAGGGAAGTCAGGCTTTAAGTAAGATAATTATGGTTTAGGAGACGAGACTACATCTCATGATCTGTCTCTCTCTCTCTCTCTCTCTCTCTCTTTCTCTTGCTCTGTCTCACTCTCAAGGAATTTTTTTTGTATTGTAGAACTATTTTGATTTAAGGCACATGTATTTACAGAGACTTATTTTCTGCACAGCAATTTCTTATTAGGTTCATTTTCTCATGTTGCCCTTTATAGATGCTCATCTGCGTAAATAAAAACAGGTGAACATTTTCTTTGCTAATAATTGCCAAGCTGTTTGTATTTTTGTCTGCAAAGAGGAGTTAAATTTTAGATTTTTCCAACAGGAAGGATTATTATTATAGGTTCATAGGTTGGTATTAGGCTATCAGCCCTAGGGCCTATACAAGTCTAGCAATAACAATTCCCGGGATATTTCTTCCCACAATATTTACTTCCCTGGACCCCTGTCTAGCAGGGTGACTGACGTGATCCCTAGGGTGAATTTCCTATATCCCATCCAATCGTCAAGGTTCCTTTTGAATAGGGCCAAGGAGGTGCTCTGCTTGACATGTATGGGCAGTCTATTCCTGAGTATGGGGAGTCTCTGGGTCAGGAACCTAAAGGTTTAGATCCCTGGAGTGTCTCTGAGGGATTGGGATTTCTTTAAGTGGAGCATGTCCAATAGCTCAGGGTTTGACAAGGTCTTGTATATTAAGCAGAGATCACCTCTGAGTAGACAATATGCCATAGAGTATAGCTGGAGTTTTTTTAGATGGTCAGCATAGGGCATCTGCTTTAGACATGTGATTCTTTTAGTGAGGTATTTCTGTGGCCTTTCCATCTGTTGCAGATGTCTTGTGAGGTATATACCAAATGGAGTGTTGTACTCTATAATAGGTCTAATGAGGGATGAGTACAGTGGGACAATGACCTCCTTTTTTCTGGATGAAAAGCTCTTAGTGATGAGGTGTGCCACATAGAAGGATTTCCTGACTGTTGTGGTGATGTGGTTATCGAAGGACCACTGTCCACCTGTGTCCCTACATCTCTCATCACACTTTCAGTGTTTAGTGTATTGCCACCTATGTGGTAATTCATGGATACATGTTTTTTCCCAAAGGGAATAACTATACATTGCTTGGCATTAAGCTTGAGCCCATGGCTCTGGCACCAAGCATCTGTTTCTGTAAGGCCCTTCTGCAGAATATCCACATCATTTGGGGATTCAATAATGGCTCCCAGTTTGCAGTCATCTGTGAACTTTGTTAGCCAGAGTCCCTTAGTGTTGGCCTGTACTTCAGAGAAGTAGATTCCAAACAAGAGCGGTCCCAGGACTGAACCCTGAGCTACTCCACTTGTCACTTGTCTGGAGCTGGATTTGGAGTTGGCTACTTTTACAGTCTGGGTTCTGTCAGTAAGCCAGTTGGCAACCCATCGAGTGACACAGGGATTTATACCCAGCTTAGTAAGTTTATCTATGATTCCAGAGTGGGGGATGGTGTCGAAGGCCTTGGTGAGGTCCAGATAGGCTGGAGACTGATTCAAGGAAGTCAATCAGATTCAGGAGACACGATCACCCCTTCATGAGCCAAACTGGGTGGGGTCCAGTGTTTGAAGGTTGCCAATGTCTTTGTTTATAAGTTCCATGATAATGCATTTCATACCCTTGCAGATCAGGCTCGTCAGACTGATGGGACAGTAGTTCCCGGATCCAAGGTGGATCCCCCCTTGTAGAGTGGGATAACTGTAGCTGTGCACCACTCAGTGGGCACAACGCCTGAGGTGAGGCTATGATTAAACATGACACTTAGGTGAGGTGCCAGTTCATTTTGTAGTTCATGTAGTACGCAGCCCGGGATGCCATCTGGTCCCATGGATGCTGTATTCGTAGCTTTGGAAAGTGCGGTTTCTACCTGTATGGCTGTGATTACCAGAATTTGGCAATCTTTTGGCACTGAGATGGGCCCTTTAGGGGGTGAAGTTGGCACTAAATCGATCTGCCAGGATATTGGCAATATCCTTGGGATCATATATTTAATGCCATTCTGTTGTAACTCACAGCAGATCTGAGCATTGCCATTTAGATTCTTGGCATAACTATAGAATGCCTTGTGGTTGTCTTTGCAATCTTTGGCAATTTTATTTTCGTAACTAGCTTTGGAGGATTTTATGAGGGGATCTCAGCTTCTTACTGAGGCTGGTAAAGGAGATTTTTTCATTCTGGAAATTTCCTCTTTTCTGCAACAGTTTCTTCCTTCTGTTGTATAGTTTGTTTATGGCAGGGAACCACCAGATTGGCTTCCTTTTTTTTGGAAGAGAGCGTCTTGGTTCTATTTATGATGGCACGATTCATGCACGACTGGATGTGCTTGTACAGTGCCTTAGTGTAGGATTCAGCAGTCGAACTTTCAGATCCCGTCTCCATGGGTGTCATGAAGTTTGTCACTTCTGACTTGAGTAGCATGAAGTTGGCTTTGGAGAAGTTTTTTACAGAGGTTTGCTTACTGGGGGCTGGGGTTGGATGTGGATGTCAAGGGTGATTTGCTTGTGGTCCGACCTGACCAATGAGAGGGTGACCACTGGTGTGGAGCATCTATCTCTCATGTTGGTAATGACCAGCTCTGTCTAGGAGCCCCCGGTGGGACAATGGATTAGTTGATCCAGGGCGTTGGAATTTATGAATTCCAAGAACCGTTGAGATAAGGTGTTGGTACCCGAGTAGTGTTCCCAGTTAATTGCAGGGTAGTTGAAATCACCCAGTATTACGGTGTTTGGTTGTATCTTAATATTTTCCAGTATGTTTAGAGAGGTGTAATGAGAATCTTGGGGTAAATCTAGAGCTGTAGGGTTAGTGACATGTACCAGCACATACACTGTGGTGGTCCACGCTATACTTAGTTGTAGAATACATACATTTATACGTGCTAATTTGAAA
The DNA here is from genome assembly GCF_019279795.1 of Protopterus annectens. Lineage (NCBI taxonomy): Eukaryota > Metazoa > Chordata > Ceratodontiformes > Protopteridae > Protopterus > Protopterus annectens. The sequence continues at coordinate 1,528,736,627 of NC_056726.1, forward strand.
GTATGTCTTGCAACATTTTTACACCACATAGAAGGTCAGATTCCTGACTACATGCCAGATAACATGGAACTGATTAGCAGCTCTGGTTTTGTGGAATCAAATTTGGGGTGAAGAAAGAAAAGAGAGGCCAAGCTTGCTTGCTTCCCACAAGATGTGAAGTATAGGTTTGCCTGAAAACATGCTCTCCACTTGTCTTCTTTCAAAGAGACTAGACAGGCAGTGAAGATACTTATCTTTGGGGGGGGGGGGGTGGACATCTGCAGCCTTTCATCACCCACAGAAAAGAATGAAAATATTATGAAATAACCATTCTATACTCACCACCATGGATGTCACTGGACATGCAGGGGGAAACAGGAGGGCCTTAGTTCTCCATTTAGATGAGAGCACCACTTGCCTTTATGGAAACAGATGGGCCATAGGGCTATCACCCCAAGAGAATGAATGGGTAAGATGGTCAGTGGATGATGTGGAAACAAAAAGAGAATATTTAAAGATTCATTTCAGTTCTTGCCTCCTGGAAATTGTGAGTTTTCCATCGGCTCCTTGTCACCTCTGTTTTCTTTTGTAACCAAGTGATCGTACATGAGCATGCAGGTTCTTTACATGATGGACATTCATGAGCATAACAATATCATAAATCAAAAGAAAAGTGATACTGTATAAGTCATAGCTGAAAACAAATCCAAAATCCAAAAGCAGAATCCAGCCAGGATCCATGTGAAGGTAGAATTTGTATTAAATTTATGTTGAACAGACACCTTTCTAATGATTCATCAGGTTCATGAGTCATGTGTTCTTGGTGCATATTTAAATGTTGCATTGAATGGTTATTTAGAAAATGAACCTAATGAAACATTAGTGAAAGCACTTGTTTGACATATATTTAATAATGATTCTGCCTGTACATGGTTCCTGTCAGCATAACAAAGTTAGTTGCTGTAGTCAGAGTTACATAGTATGCTAGAAGCAGCTGCAGTCATTCATACATACTATGACCTACAATGCCACAGCACAGCATCTTAATTCATTTACTTATCTCTTGCCCTGTCTAGGTATATCACCTTGTTGTAGTATAGGGGTAGGGGTTCATGCACCTCAAACAAACTTAATGTCTGGAAGCTTCCACTCATGATAGAGCATTCCTTGCTCAACAGATCTGGGAGGATGGTCCAGAAAAAGAATGATCCAAAATGAAGACCCCACCTACATACGAGTACAGCATAAATGGAACTACCCATGTCCAGCAGAGACCTAGCAAGACCCACACCTAGTGCCACATCTGGGGTCGTATACACTGGATAGAACATGGTGGCCACCTTGCTTGTGCTTTGAATGACTACTGGGTTACAGCTTGTGGACTCCCTACTGGTGACATGTCAAAGTGTCACAGCAAAATCTATGACCTGCTAGATCACTTATGAGGCAGATAATCATTTGTCCTGTTTAAGGTTTGAAGTTATGCAACATTTATTTTATTAATTTCATTTATCTACGTTATGTTTTAGTTAGTGGGTTGTCTGTCTGGTTAATAGCCAATTTCAGCAGAGGTCTAGGGAGAAAAGTATCTATAATAACACTTATACATATCTGAGAACTGTAAGAAAACATAAATAAACACTTAGGACATAAAAGACACAAAAGGATCCAAGGATAGCGAGGAATTCCAGTATAAATATCTCCTTTAATATGAAACAACAGGTACATAAGCACTTTCATAGCAAAGCTACTTCATCAGATGTATGCTAAGACACAGACAGAACCATTTATATAATAAATTCAGTAAATCACATGACTATTCACACTTAATACTAAAAGGTATATTACATCTATAAAAAACTACATCCAAAGTTAGTAACATTTCATCTACAACCGAATGACAAACACTAATACATTATATTAAGAAATAAAAAAATATAAAAAAATGAATAAAATAAAACATTCCTAAAATAAATATTCATTCCAAAAATAAATATTCATATTCATTAAACAGTTATAAAATTCATGAATACATATATTATTTCTTCAAACTTCTGGCTGTAAGCCTTGGTTTGATGGGTACCCTATCATTAAGGCCATGCCCAAAGTCTCCTCTTAGCCTGATTATCCATTTGGATTCTAACTGCTCTGTTAAATTATTAATATCTCCCTTCCTAATGCTATCAAAAATACATTCCACTACCATAAACTTAAAACAATGGGAGCTGTCTGTACTTAATATATGCTTGGACGGCCACTAACATTGCTACCCTTGTTAATATGATAGTAATGTCCTCTAATTCTCACCTTTAGTGTCCTGTCCGTTTTCCCTATATAAAATTTAAAACAGGTGGAACAATAAGCCAAATATACTACTTGAGCAGTGTCACAAGTGGCATAAACTTTAAATTTATATAATTTATTTTGATCAGGATGGGTATACTGTCCACTGTTGTCAATATACTGGCAGCATTTGTAATGTCCACATGGCATAGTACAGTGTTTATTTAGCAATCTCTTATTCTTCTTAGGGGCACAAAGACGCTGTTTTAGAAATTTCATATTTTTGTAAACAAATGTAGGTTTCTCAGTTATAATACTTCCCATAGCCTCATCAGTAGTTAAACATTTTCAGTGTTTCTCTATGATATTTCTATAACATTTAATGTCACTAGAGTAATACATACAAATTTTGAGTTTGTCATTCTCTTCGCTATATACATTCTCTTCAGTATTTCTAATATATTTCTTACCAAAATAAGGTTTAGCTCTGTCACTTCTTAGTTCTGTGACAGTCCTAACACTTTCATTAATATGATTCTCAGTGTAACCCCTAGCAATAAAAGCTTTCTCTAAATATTGAGTTTGCTTGATAAATTCATAATTTTTAACACTAAGTCTGGATGCCCTAAATACCTGACTATTAACAACACTTTTAAATACATGAGTAGGGTGCATACTATTTCTATGTAGAAATTGGTTACAATAGCATGATTTCCTATATAGTTTTGTAGTTACTCCATCCTTCACATCCATTATAACACTCACATCTAAAAAAATCCACTGACTGACTCAAAATAATGGAAGAAAATTTTAAATAAGTAGTTGTTACATCAAGATATTTTGTAAAATCTCTAAAAGACTGTGTGGTCCCTTTGCAAAACAGAAAAATATCATCCACAAAGTGTCTATAAAAGATCACCTGTGGACTGAAAGGCCCTTCCAACACATGGTCTTGTTCCCATGTCACTAATGCAGCATTGGCATAGCTATTGGCACAAGATGTGCCCATGGCTACGCCATGCTTCTGCCAATATATACAGTCATTAAAAACAAACAAGTTGTTTTGTAAAACACTTTCTAACAGAACAGTCAATAATTCTACTTTGTTATCAGAAAACTTACTGTGCTTCTGCAAGAAGCATTTCAGTTTCTGTATACCATCATTGTTAGGGATCACAGTAAATAATGATGAAATGTCTAATGTAGCCAATAATAAATCTTCGGTGATAGATAAAGTTTCAATGCATGAAAATAAATCACTTAAAAAGTGTTGAGTGTCTCTTAAAACATGTGGAATCTTATTTAGAATGGGTCTAAGTTTCTTCTGTATATATACATACATATATATATATATATATATATATATATATATATATATATATATATATATATATATGGAAGCTGGTTCTGTACACCAGTTTCTTGCTGCAACTATAGGACGTAATGGGGGATGTAACATGTCCTTATGTACTTTGGGCAGGCATTGAATGATGGGTAACAATGGATTCAAACCAATAAAAAAAGTACAATAATTTGCTGTCAATCAATCCAGTATGGAACAAGTTCTTCAGTGCATTGTGTACATTAACAATCATTGTTTCAACTTTTTTCTGTGATATTTTCATGCAAAACTGAGTATTAGATATTTCAATCATATCTGTATTTTACCTTATTACATCAAATAAAACTATAGGGCCACTTTTATCATCTGGTCAGATAATTAAATCCCTGTTTTATTGTAACTTCCTTAATGCCATATATTCATTTTTAGTTAAATTATAATGCATATTATGTTTATTACTGATTCTATGTAAATTATCTTCTTGCAGCTTATAAAAGTCTTCTAAACATAATTTTTCAAAGGCTGTAACTACAGAATTGGCATTAGGTAAATATGTACTGGGTTTTCTAAACTCTCAAATATTACTTCTATAACTATATCTTTAAAATTCAATTTCAACAATAAATTTCTGATGAACATTTTAAAGTCTAAAACAGTTTCTGTAAAATTTAATTTCTGTGTAGGAATAAATGACAAACCTTTGGTTAAAAGAGGAAATCTCATCTTCAGTCAATGCATAAGTGGACAAGTTCAGAATTAGTCCTTCTGTTTGTTCCAGAACTTCTTTAAGGTCGGCGTACCATTTGCTTCTCCTTCTATCTTCCTTTTCATCCGATTCCGGCTCTGTGACCGTGACCTCTTTTGGTGGAGCATTCTCTGTACCTTTATCGGAAGTGGAAATGGCAGCTGTCCTAAAAAAGGGGAAGAAACAGCCGGCTTGCCATTTCCAAAGTGATTCATTGAAGTAATTGCTTTAGCTGATGCTACAACAGGTTCCTGCTCATCTGAATGGTGAATTTGGGCTGTTACTAGAAACGTTTTCTTCCTTGCTCCTAATGCAGACACTGGAACTTCCTTTTCTCTCACAGTCTCGTGAAGTACATTCTCATCATGATGTCGCTCACGTGGACCAATCCGATCATCTGGAGGGCTCTCAGCATTAGTTTGAATAGTAGATTGTTCATTACAACTAGTAATGAGCATATTGTGCAGACAATCTATAATCCTGCTCACACCAGTAGATTTAACTTCATAGCTAGCCATTTGTTCACTATATCGTGGCCAAGTGAATACATTGGCAGCTGCAAAGTCAGCTCGATCTCTAGTTAAGTTCTTTGACTTAATTTTGCAAAGTCTGCGCTCATATACAGATACTGAATCAGTAACTTCTGTTAAATATTTCTCGACAGTCTTTCTGTCAAACTGAGATAATAAGTCATTGTATTGCTTCATGATGTCAGTAGTTAACAGTTCAATATATTTTGTCGCATATTTAATTAACAGTTCCATATATTTATAACTGCATTCCAAATTCACCTGTTGCCATTCAGCTAATAAATCAGGTAAATTATTTCCTTGTGTGGGCATAACCAGAACTCTAAGCCCACGAGGCACTATTTTTTCTTTCAGACATACTTCTAAATGAAAGTTCTGATACTGTTGCCTCTTCAATTTAAATATGTTATTTTCTATGGCACATATCTTAGTTTTTAAAAGCACTATATCAACTACAGCAGCACTAGTGCCTACTTAGTACAGCAATGAATAATATATAGTAACAGCTAAACAGTAATAATATATAGTAACAGCTAAACAGTAATATAATGAGACAACGAATCACGTGCGTTAACAGTTCAAACTGAAATGTAAGGTATCAGACAAGAGTGTGACGCAGTAGACAGATTCAGGCAGATTTAACACATAAATAAGCAGTACAAAAATTTGTGAATTTAGAGAAAATCGGTAAACATTTGCAAGTACAATCTGTTGTGTAAAAAGAAAACCATGAGCAATCAAATAGTTACTTAATATCTCATGCCTGACTATTAACTTGATTGTACCATGGGTGTCTGTGAAAACCCACCTTTAAATGCTCCTTAAAAGAATACTTTACAAAATGGTGGGCCTACTCCTGCACCAATCCTGCTGAACTTACTCACTATACTTCACTCACCCCCTTCAACCTAAGTCACACCTCACAACCCTCTCCAACCTCCTACTCCACTCCTTTCTTTTGTTTTTCCCACTAACTCACATTATCCATTTCGTCTCTGCAGACCTTTCCTCCCTACTCACCTAAGCTACCTGAAGACATCCTACCCTGTGCTGTTCTTATAAACTCCTTTTCTTTCCATCCTTACTTCCTTTTATAACCATAATATGAACACCATTTCTAATACTATGACATCACTCAATATGCTCTTACGTTCTCTAATATCTCTTTTAAATATCGTATTAGAATTGCCACAGGTCTCATTTATTGCATACTAATCTATGTAATAAATAATGATTAATGAGTTTTTCTTCATATATTTTCTCCAACTCATGTTATTGTTTTTAATTTCACTCTACTATGAAACAGATCTTATGTTTTGTAGTGACATGATACTTTGTGATTTAAAAAATCTGTAATTGATTTATGAAAGACTGTGGGGCTTTTCTCCCTGGGCTTCCACTGAAAATGGACACATTTTGGCCTAGTCAGACTTTCCTAGTAAACAAATGTCAAATAAATAAATAAGAAAAAACTATTCTTAGAAGTAGGACTGATAGATGGCCTTTTTTACTATAGTTGTGTATTTACTGGAAGCTAAAAAGATATACATATGTGTGTTAAAGCTAACAGTATGAGTATTCACAAAATGTGGATTGATCTAATGTGCATAACCCTGTTTAACTATCTAACAGGTATTTGTTATAGCACACAATAGAATAGTTGTAAAGAAATAGGTAGGGACAATAATTTGCTTAACAATACAATTTGAACATTTTTTTTAAATACAGATTTTTTTGAATATATTGGTATTAACAATGTTTGGGATATAACATGGAAGTTTACTCCAAATATTTCCAAAGTAGTTTTTGAAGAAAGCTTCATTATAAGAATTTTTAGATCTCAAAGATGTACAAATGCTTTGTCAAATGATCGTACAATAGTAGTTTGACGATTTCTATTCAGTGTAAAGTAGTATAGCCCAGGCTACTGTTTAGAAATCTCTTGCCATCACACTGGAGAAATAGTCTAATTTTCTTTCTAAATGGGAGCAGGATAGATTTATGAGTAGGGTATCATGAAGTTCATTTATTTTTTATTAATTAATTAAGTTAGTTAGTTATGTTTGTGGCACCTGAGGATGTTGTTTCTTTCGGCTTTTCCTGGTTAGGGGTCGCCACAGCGGAATTCTGGTCCGCTAATGATTGGTAGTTGATTTTTACGTGCTGAGTTACCAGCCCTAACGCACACCCTTCAACGAAGGTACGCCCATTCACACATGTCTCCATGCAGAAGACGCTCTAGCTGAGAATCGAACCGGACAGCATCTTACTGGGAGGCGACAACGCTACCACAGCACCACCACCGCGGGTTGTGGCACCTGAGGATACTGAGTATATATTCTCTCATCTTACGATACTGCTGTCCCAGTTTCAGACCATGGATGCTGAGATGTAAGTAAAGATTATGCAATCAGTTTGGAATGAACTAATGCAGTAATTAGTTTAGTCCTGGCTGTGAATATTAGGTAACATGTTATTCTTATTTATTTCATTTTATTTTGTGTAGATTTGTTGACCAGAGTAGAGCTATTTGAGACTTGGCCTGGCTGCGAAAACACAGTCCAGTGACAGAAGTAGAATTTACAAACAAAATCCTAGAAGGGCTGGAAGGACCGTATAATGGGAAACATTCACTTCCGCGGCACAGGTATACTAAAGGTAAATTTAGTGAAGTTACGAGGAGATAGTTGCAATGCACAAGTATACACAACATGACAACAACACTTCTGAGTCAGAGATTATGCAGATGAGAAACTAGGCTGCAGATACGAGGAGTACAAGGGGTGGGTTACATTATTTGGAATGCAGTGGCATTCCGATGATTTAGTCAGGTGGTGTTTGAGAACTTTCTTAAATAAAGGTAGAATAATTCAGTCTCTTATGCTATGTAATATAGTTATAAAACTTGTTTAGTGAAACATTACATTTCTGATCATTGCGAGTACTTCATTTTCCAGGTTGAGAATACCGTTGATAGCACAGCCTTGGTATTTTACTTTGTAAGTGTTAGATATTATGATTTGAGATCAGGTTTTAATTTTTAGTTTAAGGTAGTGGGAGTTTTTATAATGACTGGTGCAGAAGTGAATGGAATTATTTTTAATTCCATTTAGTATTTAACTTCAATTTTGTAGGCATTTTTCTAACTCTAGAAAGTGGTCGTGAAGTTCTTTCTTAGCTGTAATGTGATGTTTGGCTTGAACTAAGGAGAACAGTGTCATGAGTATATTGTATTAACTTTTCACATGACTTTTAGTGCAATTTCCTTCCCTTTAGACTATATTTAGTCAGCACAGCCATGCATCATAGGTTCATAGGTTGATACATGACTACTAGGCAATCAATCTGCAGACTATTACAAGCCTAGCCAATATCCCATATTCAAAAATTTCCTCCAGCCTCAAGGAGGGCAGTACAAGATAGACAATGAGAGAAGTTGAGGCTGCCTCTCTAATTATCTAGGCTTACTTTGAAGGTAGCAAGGGGGCTACTCTGCTTGACAGGTACAGAAGTTTATTCAAGAGGTGGTGAATATGTTGAGATATGAATCTATCATATCACTCTGTCTTATTTATGAGTTGATGAAGATTTATTTCCTTTAACCTGATACTGGAGGATCAATTTGATCTGTGAAGCAATAGCAGGTCAAATAAGATTGGGCCTTACTTAGCTGAAAAGGCTAAAGACAGATCCCCATGGAGGAGTCAATAAGAAACTGAGCATAGAGAGAGTGCTTCCAGTCTGTCCTGAGAAAGAGTTTTGAGAACAGTGACTTTTTAAATTAAGGACATCTGAGGTCACTCAATTTGACGTACATGTTTAGACAAATACATTCCAATAGGTGCATTATATTCAGTAATGGGTCTCATGAGATATGTATAAAGGGGAATTTGGACTTCTATTACAATAGAAAGATACCTTTGGAAATTATATGAGCCAGACAGAATTATTGCAGTGAGATGATGGTAAAAAGGTAAGGAACTATCAAAAAGAGTCTCTAGTTCCCTTCTAACTGGAGGGATGTGTCACCTATATGGTATGGCAAATGTTTTGTTTAACAAAATTAATCATCCTACACTTTTTCACATTTAATTTGAGACCATTGTCCTAATACCTGTAGTTAATAAGGTTTAACTTCTGTTGAAATAACTGTGAGTCAGTGGAAGATAAAAGGCCAACTCCCAATTTATAGTCATCTGCAGAATTATGTAGCCATAGGCCAGGACTGTTGACTTGAAGGTCAGAGAATTTGATGCTAAATAGGAGAGAGCGCAACACCGGTCCCTGTGATGCATCACTGGTAACTTGTTTTTGTTTTCAGAGGTACCTGCAACTCAAATCAGATTGGTTCTGTCAGACAGCCAGCAAGCTATCAACTGTACCTTGAAAGGATTTATACTCAGATTTTCAAGTTTTTCAATAATGCCTGCATACAGAACAGTTAGATCCAGATACGCTGCATGTATTTTGTAAATATAATCTACTGCTTTGTTGATTTATTCAAAGATAGCAATGAAGTTAAAGAATCAGGACCTTCTTTTGAGAAAGCTATGGGCCCAGGGCTAACAGACTGTCAGTGTCTGATTAATGACGTTTGAGATAATAAGCTCTATAGTTGCATACGAGGCTAGTTAAACTAATGAGTATATAGTTACCAAGGTCAGTTGTTGGGCCACCATTGTGCAAGAGCATCACAGTGGCTGTTTTGTGGGCTTTGGGAATGTAATTAATGGGCAGGGTCTTAGACTAAAGGGGTAAAGAGGGGTTCTTATAGGCCATATTTTCCACTGATAATCAAGCAATTTGGTATGTTATCTGGACCCATGGATGAGATGTTTTTTGATTTTGCGAGGGCTGACAGGACTTCTTCCAGAGTAATTAAAAGGGGTGACTGTGACTGTGGGATCCGTGAAACAGCAATAACTGTGGATGCAGTAAAATCTGCAGTAAATTTGTCAGCTGAGATATTAGACATTCCTCTTGGCTTAGAATGAACAATATTATTGTGGGTTAGGCTGAAGATTGTTGGTCTCAGTTCTTACCTTCTTGATAAAGCTAAAGACAGATTTGTAGTTTTATTTGGTTTTAGTTGCTATTTTAACTTCATACAACTTTAGGTTTTCTAAGAGTGCATGTAATACCTTTACTAGTTTAAGTGTACACTCAAGCAGAATAACACCTCTTATAAGAATTAAGTACTTTTGTTCTCCTGGTATATAATTTATTTACATAAGCATTCCACCATAGGGGCTTGTTTTTAAATTTCTCCGTATATTTGGTGCAGGTAGGGACTGTCTTATCAATACAACTATTTAAATGGGAGTAGAAATCAGAGGTGTAAAGCAAGCTATTAGCAATAAGATCCTCCATAGGAGGATTACAGCAGAATTTATTTAGGCCATCAAGTAACTGAATAAGGTTTGCTTTTGAGAAGTCTCTAAACAAAGAGGAATTTGCAAGACAAGTGCCGACTGTTTTAAAAGAAGAGGTCATTGATTTATCTCTCTCTTTCCCATTTATGCACCATGTTTCGGGCTATGAGCACCAGTCAGCCCTTGCTGATTCTGTATCAGTTACTGGTTTTACAGTCTCAGCTTGCTAGCCCAAGGCCCAACCCTCCAGAGAGGGTGCACCACACACATTCACATACACACTCACACCTAGGGCCAGTTTAGAGTGTCAAATCCACATACTGCATGTCTTTGGAATGTGGGAGGAAACTGGAGCACTCGGCGGAAACCCATATGAATGCAGGAAGGTCATGTAGACTCCACACAGAAGGCACTCCAGCCAAGAATCAAACCAGAGAACCTCTTGCTGTAAGGCAACATTGCCAACTGCTAAAACACTGTGCCTCCCTTCATTGATTTATGGGCTGATTTAATAAGGGAAACTGACGCATATGGAAGTGTGCATAAAGTGGCTGTATTTTGTGAGGATAATCTCCAGGACATTGGGGCTCCTAGTAACATGCTTAAATAAGTTTCCAAGGGCATTAGCATTTATAATGTCAAGAAAGTCTTGGGCATGCTGACCACTGGTAGTGTAGGTCAGTCAATTTATCGATGCATAGAAAGGTGTTGAGTTTAATAGGCATTTCAGCTACAGTGTTAAGATAGCTATCATGCTTAGAAGGGGACATAGCAGGTGCTCTGTAGCTAGTTATGAACTGGTAATTAATCTTACTGTAGAAAAGACAAAGACTACCACAATAAGGATCCAATACCGTGTCTCAAAACAGCAAAATCCAGTTTCAAAAGAAAAAGAGACACAGTCAAGGCTGTTGTATCCAAAATAAAACTCTACTTCAGTGCACAACACAAGCGCTTTCACCATACTGGCATCATCAGGTGTAACAGCACTAAAAAGCACACACCTTTATACTTAATCTAAAAACACATGACTAAAACAATGAAACTAAATTTAAAGACATATCATGATTTTAAAATAGATATACAAAATATACATCAATTTCACCTTCTTAAAGGTCTGGACTTAAGCTTAGGTCTTAAGGGCACAGACTCATTGAGACTGTGCCAAACATCACTTCTCAACTTTACAATCCAGGTAGATTCCAATTGCTCAGTTTTGTTACAAATGTCACCTAGTTTAACATCTTCATAGACCCTAGCAATAACTATAGCAATAGTGACATCCAAAAAATCTACACTCTGATAAGAAACATTCGAAGTAAATCTCAGATAACCTGTACTAGTATTAACATACTCCATAAATAACTTGAAGGTATCCATATCACCATCCCACAAAATAAGCAGATCATCCACAAACCTTCTGAAAAAAAGAATATGCTTACTGAATGGACCTTCTAATACATGAACCACCTCCCACACAACCATCACTGCATTAGCATAACTATTCACGCATCACATGAAGTGGACTAATAGATAAGGAACCTAGGTTCTTATTTAGGATTAATAAGTCTTTGAAGCGAAGGTTGTGCTATCACAGATATGATGTTAAGTTTCAAGAACAAATAGGAACAAGACCCTGTGGGCATTGTAATTGGTGTGAGTATGTCAATACAGAGTCTCGGTTCCGACACCCTGACAATGATAAGATATTTGACTTTAGAGTAAATGCCACTTGTGATACTATGCATATTGTTTACTTAGCCTGCTGTACACTATGTAGAATGTTCTACGTGGGCAAAACTGATTGATCATTCAGGGAACGAATTTGTGAACATATCTATATCAACAAAGGCAATAAAATGAATGCTTTGGCAAAGCATGTGATGAATTCTGGACCTATGCATAAATTTAGGTTTTTAGTTATTGCTAGGGTCTATGAAGATGTTAGACTAGGTGACATTCGTAACAAAACTGAACAATTGGAATCTACCTGGATTGTAAAGCTGAGAAGTGATGTTTGGCATGGTCTCAATGAGAAGTCCAGACCTTTAAGAAGGTGAAATTGATGTATATTTTATGTATCTGTTTTAAAATTATGATACATCTTTAAATTTAGTTTCATTGCTTTAGTCATGTGTTTTTAGATTAAGTATAAAGGTGTGTGCTTTTTAGTGCTATCTGTTACACCTGATGATGCCTGTATGGTGAAAGCGCTTATGTTGTGCACTGAAGTAAAGAGTTTTATTTTGGATACGACAGCCTTGACTGTGTCACTTTTTCTTTTGAAACTGGTAATTAATCTTGTTTGCTACTTAAGGGATACTATGCCTCTTACTAAATGAGGTGTCACAAGTCCCTCAGGGGTTTCCTAGAATAACTATTGGATTATATAGGACCAATTGAAAGTAGCTCCTGCAACTTTTGCCAACAGAGTGGAACACTTTGTGTAGTGTTTGTGTCTATCATAGCCTGCACAGCATACCTCCCAACCTTGTAGGACAAGAATTAGGAGCAAAGCCAAAACAACAGGCCCAAAAATAAGGATACATTTTAAAAACTAGTTTTGCAAACTTAGAAAGTTGCTAGAATAACAGGTTTTGTATCGGCATACACTTTCTGAAGGATTATGAAATCTAAAACTCAAATGGTTTTCTTTAATTAGCTACTGCAATCCTCTGTCATTGTTTAGTGACTGTCTGCCTCAATGATGTGCCATAAAAAACACAAACATTACAAAGGACAGACCAACAATAATTGACAAAAACCTGGACATTCTGCAAACTTCTGGACAGCTGAGAAGTTGGCTGTGCATTAACCAGGTACTGATTTAGTCATTAGTTTTTGGTTTCCTTGGCTGTCATATTCCTTACTTTCAGTGATTTCTGCATGCACTGCTATCTCAGCATTTTGTAAATATAATATAGCTTTTCCAAGGTAAAAGAGTGCCTCAGGCTTTGCTTTAACCATGCAAGTGTTTTAGAGACATAGCTCCCTCATCCGCCCCCCCCCCCCAACATCTCAAAGTTGAGGAGCTTTTTGTTTAAAGTTGAAGTGCAAAAAAAAATCTTCTCTTACAACTGTGCAGCAAGAGCTTCAGTATTTCAGCAGGGCCATAAACACAGTACTGGAATTCATTTATAAAGCTGTGACATTATCATGACTTCATAAATCAGTGCTAGTACTGTACCCCAAAATCATCTGCACCTCCAGACAACTTGCAAAACTATAAAATGGGATAGTTACCTTCTTCCTCATGCCCTAGTTACACCTCTGGTCTGTTTGCTAGTTTTTGTGGTTGCAAATGTACTTTTGTGCAAAATAAAATCAGGTAAAGCTTTTAGATTCTTACTACATTTTCTTTTTGTTGCTAAACTGAAAGCTGTCGCCATGGTCTATCCATGGCACAGAGAGATAAAGCTCTGGCTGTAACCCAGGTTCAATTAGCAACTTGGGCAACTGATGGGAATGCAAGGGAAGGATGGGAGGTGCCTATTTTCTTTTTTTTGGGAGGGGGGAGTTGGTGGATCCCAGCTGACTTGTTCTGCCATTCTGGTGTTGTGTAGTAGAGGTCACATGTATCACCATAACTCTCAACTGTCCAGATTTTCAAGGAATGTCCAGATTTTTGCCTCATATTTTTAGAATTTTCCCTCATAAAATTTGTGGTTTTTCTGGCAAATTACTGGGATTATCTGAGAACTGAAGTCACTAAATAATGGTATTGATTTGAGTTTCAGATTTTATATCCTTCAGAGAATGCATGCTAACACAAATCTTTTAATTCTATCTGCTTTTTAAGTTTATAACAGCAATATTTGAAATCTGCCCCTATTTTTGGACCTGTCCTCCCCCATTACTCCAGGTTTTGTCCAGACGTCCTAAGCTAAGAGGCTGAGAGGTATGTGTATCAGCAGCAGGCATCAGTCAGTCGTGAAGGTTGTATGTACTCTGTGATTGTCCGGGCTGGGGATAGTAGCTCTGTCTGCACATGCAAAAGAGTGTTCAAGTGTAGGCATGATGGGAGCATAGTCAGCCCTTCTAGTGACGGGGGTGAGCATATCACCACGGGAGTGAGGCCTGGGACTGTATATGGCTGGGGTGCTGGCAAGAACACAGACCACTGAGGTCTGTCAGGATGATAGCAGTTTTATGCATAAGTCCTCCCTGGACTGATCTGACAGCTGAGTCCTCACTGGCAGGGAAGAGGAGCTGGTGTGCCACTGAGGTGGCTGCACAGATGACAGGCTAGGAGGCAAAATGGTAAAGAAACAAAATGCAGTACTATTCGAGCATTTTGTAAATATGACATAGCCTTTCCAAAGTAAAAATGCACCAGTAAAACGTGGAGGAAAGAAGCAGTGTCTGCTACAACTGAAGCCAAACCCTTGTGAACACAACCTCTGATGACTTCTGAAGCTGCTTTCATTTTCAAATGTATGTCTACTTATGTTTTTTATTACTGAATCTGTCTACAGTTGAGAAGAGGCTTTTACTGCCATAACGTTATGTGAAAGTATTCCTTGCTGTATATGCCTGACTGTTGTCTAACGGTCTGTTTTCATTTGTTGACTTACAGCTATATAACGCTTGCTAGTCTTTGTTACTACTCAGAAGATATTGTTTATCTGGAAATGGATGTTTGGTATGCCATCAGGCGATGTAGGCTATATATGCCAGCTTTAGGAAATGCTCCTGGTTTATCATAGGTTTGCTTTATTATACACCTGGCGTATGTGTTACATCTGTGCTTCACAGCTCAGGGGGCTGTAAAGTATGAAGAGGGGTAGATGGGAGGGGTAGATGGTTCTAAGATAATGCAAAACAGTGGCAGCTGATTATAAAATTATTAACATGAAATGTTAGCAAACCTGGTACACAAAATCAAACAAATATATTTTTTTAAATAGCGAAGAGGTTGAAAGTCAACCTAAATCTTTTACAAGAGGGCAGAGGCCAGACTGGTTACAGCAGAAGCTAAGAAATTTATGAATGCAGCAAATGGCTGTAACATTTTTGTGCTATTACATGAAAAAGAGAGGGATGACTCTAATTAAATGACTTTATGATAGATGTTAATGAAATAGGAGGGGCACTAAAGGCAATTGGTTTATTCAGTGCCATAAAACCAGAGAGCATTAATTATCTTGTACAATTATGCCCTTAAATATGGTGATGACAGTTTTTTTAACTAAAGTTTTGATTAGGTGATATTGTGTTCAAAGGGGATTTACTAATAAATATAAGTCTATGAGATGCAAATGAACTTTATCCCATAGTCCTGGATTTGATTCCCTGAATTTAAAAAATGTGGCTCTTAGCAAGTCACTTATCCAAACAATGCTCCCAGCTCTTCCTGAAAAGAGATGTGTATCCAGTGCATTTGCTCGTTTAGCAAATAAAATAAATAAATAAAGGTTTTAACCTATCTTCACACCCATAAGGCAAATGGAGGAACAGAGCCTCATCAGAAATGTATGTAGCATTGCAAGAGGGTTCTCATTTGTCAGTGTGTTTGAACTTTGGACAGTGGTTTATAATGTTGGTGGCAAAACAGATTATCTATGGAGTCTAGAATTTTAATTAAGCACATGGGATAGTATTGTGCTACTATTTATAACCCCCGTCAAGGCACAGTCCGTTACTTTACAGCCCTTCTCATGTAACTAGACTAAAGGGATAGTAGACAGAGAGCATTAAGACAGGCTGCATTAAACTTACATTTACAAGATTTAGTTAAGCATATGTCTTCTTTGGCTAGAGATATGCCAGTAGTTGGGGTATGACATTTATGGGCCAGTTTCAAGATGAATGTTAGATACAATTGAGCTGTGTTTAAGAAACAGTAGTAGAAAGATTTATCAAAGAGCAAGAAGCAGAGTCTTAGGTAAAAGTTCAAGAAAGTGTAGTTACCTTGTAGCTGATGTATAAGAACCTGTTAATCATATACAGCACAAAAAACACCTAAAAAGTCACTTTTGCAGAGGAGCTTGCCCCTGTATAGCTCCATCCTCGTGACTCTAAAAATGCTACCTCTGAGGTTATACAACCTCAGAGATAAAGAGTATGTGAGTGAGTTGAGTGTGTTGTTCTAGAAACTGTTACAGTTTCACTCCTTCAGTTAAGACTCTAAACTGAGGTGTCATCTGCCTGGGCTGGTGGTAGCTCCACTGGATGGATGTAAATAATCCCATAGCACTTTAAAATGTAAGGGAACTTCCTGGTGCCTAGCCAGATTTCACCTACTAGGTTTAAATATCACCTCAGGTCTTCCCTGAAAACAGTCCATAGCCTAGTAGGACTAACCTGGTTCATAAAGCATAAAACAATAAAATAAAATAAAAAAAATAATAAAAATGAAAAGAACATGTGAGGAACAACGCTTCTGTGGCCCGAAAAAATAAGAGAGAGTGAATCTTCATTACGATGCAGATATATCCAAGTTAGTTTACTAGTCTAAAGGTCAGAGGTCTACAGAAGGCCTAGGCTATAGATTAAAGAAAAGTCAGCGCAAAATGAACTTATTGCAATTTGTAAGCTCGTAGTATTACGCATATTAATTTAAGAAATCTAGAACAAACCATGAAAGATCTTATTTGCGTATTTATCGATAGCATGAGCAAAATTCCCGAGCTGAGGTACAGAGTTTTCTTTAGGGGTTAGAAGTGCCAATTATTTCAGAAGAAGAACAGCAGAATGCATGAAACACAGTTAAAGAGGAAGTAGTTCTAGCAAATGCAAATTTAAATGGCAGCACTGAGTAGAACACGGCCGACTATTAACGACAAGTTTTCATTTTTTCTATTATAGTCTTATTATGCCCTTGGTGCCTACCTACTATCATTCCTCCTTTGATCAGTTGACCTATTTGCTCCCCCAAGACAGCAAGTGCTGGCCAAGGAGGTCACCATCCACACAGTGATTCAGGGTATTTAGTTAGCCATAACTATAGCCCTTTGATAGCCAACAGACACAACTTACAATACCAGCGCCCATACATGTATGCTACTGCACATCCCCAGTTCTGATAGCACAACTCAGAATACCAGCTTCCATACAGGTACAGTACTGCACATGCCCAGTTCAGACTACAGCATGAACTGCTTGGACGGCAAGCCCACCGTCACATCCTAAAATACTTGATAGAATTGAATATTTGTATTGACTTGCAGGTAGCTGCCATTAGGTGTCAGTAGAGCAGTGGGCATAACCACCACCTTTCCGCCTTCATGGGCAAACTGGCATCTGCCTTTCACTTCCGTTCTCCCCACCTGGTACCTCAAGCACTATAGCCGCAACTCAAACTCAGGTTGTATAGGTCACAGTCAGGGCTTTATCCCTTAGTGCTACAGGACCAGGCAACTAAATCCCTCTGCATTTTAGTACAAGGAAATAATAGTCCCTTTTATTCTTATGTTGCTTCGATATTTGCGTGACACAAGCCCAGGAAGACAGCTGTTGCCCCAAGAAGCTACAGTCCCACTGCATTTATTTACTCTGATGTTAAAAATATATGCAGATTATAGGCTGTAAGATTAGAAAACCTATTTTTTAAAGATGGGGGAAGGGTTTAAAGGGTCAGGGAGTCTGCATTTAATGTTTTGAGAAGAATGCAGGTCCAGAAACGACTACTTTTCAGGATAATGGGAAGACTTTTGATAAAGTGTTATGGTCTTGGCTTTGGTAATTTCTGAAGTATTTTATTTTTTTTCTGTAGACATTATTAAAAATCTATTTCATATATGGTAACCCACTTCATCAATGTTAGTTAATGAATGCCTGTTTCAGTTTTTTAAGACTTCACTTGCACACACATCAAGAGGGCCTGCTACTACATATACTGTTTCAGTTACAAGGGAAAACACTGCTCACTGCCATTTGAAAGCATGGAAAATAAAATGGGGTCATTTAGCAACAGAAAGAAATCAAGGCAAAGCTGTGTGCTGATGATAGTTTATTGATGGCAACTGATCAAGTAAGTATCCATATCTGCTGAGGTCCATCTGGGAGAAGAATTTCAGACTTTGTCCAGTCGGCAGTCTTTTGTCAAAATACAAGCTGCCCAGGTGAGGTCAGAAAGTCAGTGGTCCTTTCCATGGTAGCCAAGAGAGTAAAGTTTTCAAATATAGCTATAGCTCCAAATTTATTTAAATTTGTGGAACTTATCCTAACACCACTGCTGGAAGAACCTGAGGGAAAACAAACAAACAAACAAACATAGAAACCAAGAATGGGAAACAGTTATTCTCTATTATTGTGTGAGCACATTAAATAGCTGCAGTGAAGATGATGGCATTTCTTAATTATTTAAACTTTACAAGCCTTCTTCTCGTGCTGTTTTGTTCAAATGGTTGACAAAATGTCAGCAGCTGATATGCAAGCTTTTCCAGTATTTATTTATTTCCATTGTTGACTGGGAACATTTGAATGTGTGTAGAACCCCTTTTCAGAGGTAGCCCATGTGAAAAAGCTCCACTGGTATAATGCATGATACAATTTAAAATGAAGATATGTAAATTAAACATTACTGTTATCTTTGACATTACAGTATTAGAAAATTATGAATGATAGCATATTGAACTGGTTCACATTACATAAAAGCATATTGAATAAAAGTGGTTAAAAGCAATATTATTGTTAAAGGGAAATGCTTTAAGTACATCAGTATGTTGTTGTTGTGTCTTCTGGCTTTTTCGGTTAGGGGTCGCCACAGCGGAACTCCGGTCCGCTAATGATTGGCAGTAGATTTTTATGTGCCGAGTTGCTGGCCCTGACGCACATCCTTCAACAAAGTACGCCTATTCATGCATGCCTCCAGACAGAAGACGCCCTAGCTGAGAATCGAACAGGACAATGTTTTACTGTGAGGCGACAACCCTACCGCAGCACAAAGTACATCAGTATAATCTTCAAAAAAGGATTAGCCGTTCATCAAAATTTGAAAGCGTCAGCTTCACAATCATCTCTACTTAGAATCGTTGGTGTCTAGTTACAGTTTAACTGCAGTTATTTGTTGATCTCAGTTGCTTCATTGTTTTATTACTGGAATGTCATTGAAATTTTTTATTGAGAATAAAGCTTTATACATAAGAATGAATAAAGATTGTTGATAAAAAAGGTATTCTAACTTTATCTGTTGGTGGAATTTTACAGTGGTCATTGCTTGGACCTTTTTGATCCAATTTATTCTTGATCTTGGTAAATGGTATGCAGGGGTATAGTTGGGGAAATTTGGAGATGACTAAAAATTGAAGCATAATTAACAAATCAGCTGATGCTCCCATCTGCAGAATTTTTTTTTAAGATCCATGGGAATTAAACTATTTTTATAGTTTTGTTGATCATTTTAGTCCTACTAGGCCAGTGACCTGTTTTCAGAGAAGACCCAAGGTGGAATTCATACCAGCTAGGAGACATTTGGCCAGGGCACTTCTCCTACACTTTTTTCAGTAAGTACCACTGGATCTTTTACATTCACCAGAATTAGCATCAACTCAGATGGATGGGTCTCATCTAAAGGACAGCACACTTAGGAGTATAGCATCAGCATCATAGAGACTACAGTGTCAGCAGTGGAAATTAATCCTAGCACCTGGAGTGGGAATAGAACCCACAGCCTTCTGACCATCCAGGATCAAAGGTGAGCCACTAACACTAATCTCATTCTGCTTTATGAAATTGTATATTCTTCACTTTGGATCCAGTAACAGCCTATCCCCATTTATCATTAATTATAAAATCTTCCAGTATGTTGACCATTACAAGCATCTTACCACAGTAGTAGCTATGCCATTTTATTCCATAACAATGTTTCTGGTATCAGATATTCTGTTATTACAGTTATCATTCTGATTATTACTGTTTCAAGGAAAGCTGAAGTGTTGCTCCCATTTACACAAACCCACTGAGGTTGAGCATATAGTATAATTCCCCTTTCTGTATTTACTGCAGAGACAACATTAAATATCTAGAAAGTATATAAAGTTTCCTCACTAAACAGTTCAAAGGAATGAAATGTCAGTCAGCACAAAGGATTAAGGTTATGAGTTGTTAATAATCTACATTCTGTAGGCAAGGTTTTGCCTGCCGTCTTACTCGGAGTGAGTCACTTAACTAGGCAGTGCTTAGGACATCCCTGAAAAGGGACACTTGTGCTCAGTTCACTGACCCAGTTAAATGTATAAAAACATCCCACAAATGAAGAGACTCTGAGATGCTATATTTGAAATTAATTAATTAGGGAGTCTTAATAAATTATTAACCATGTCTAAAATTGTCAACTGCTGTGAAACCTTAATTTTTACGGTATATGTAAGTCTTAACATTGAGCACAAAAAAGGATAACATTTAGTACCACTAAAAGCTAATCTGAGCATGAAATCTATTTATTTTCATGCAAGCTTAATCAAGTTCTAGAATTAAGTTGATAGATATATAGGAAATAGGGTAAATATAACAATTATGTAGGAGGTATGTGATGGGGGGTTTATACGCCTTATGGTATGTACGATGTGCGTTTTTGCATTTTTGTACCTTCTTGTATGTTCTGTTTGAGTGATGTAGTAGTAGAATGCATATGTCATCATTATTGCAGTCTCATTTGCTTTGCTTAATACGTGCTAGCGATCACATATATTAGTGATCGAGTTTGAACCACAGATGCTTTACTATCTAGCGCCCTATGGATATTATGGCATATTGTATTATTGTATAGTTGGTATGCATTTAGATCATTAATGTACTTGCTTAATACGTGCTAGCAATTATATATATTAGCGATTGAGCTTGAATCATGGACGCTTTACTAGCTAGCATTCTATAGATATGAGGGCATATTGTATTATTGTATAGTTGGTATCCGTTTAAATTATTAATGTATTTTAAATATAGATTTGAATAGTATGATTTAATGTAATTTCATACA
The DNA here is from genome assembly GCF_019279795.1 of Protopterus annectens. Classification (NCBI taxonomy): domain Eukaryota; kingdom Metazoa; phylum Chordata; order Ceratodontiformes; family Protopteridae; genus Protopterus; species Protopterus annectens. Next base: position 1,528,757,799 of record NC_056726.1, read on the forward strand.
ATTTTACATGGTTGACAAAGGGGGCTGTTGCAAAAAGTGTATAATATATATTAATGTGATTTTAATTTCAGGTTGATGTTAAAAGCAAGCATTACATTTGAGGCAACAATGTCTGGTTACATACACCTTTAAGAGACAATTAAGTGTTTCAAAATCTTGGCGGGAAGGTTATAAATAAGATGTTTGAATTTTAACTGCTTTTGCTTGGCATTTTTTCTGAAGAAGTCCAACTACTGAGGTCGGACGAAAAACGTTGTCATTTTAGCGTTTCATTAAATTTAGTATTCTCAAGGAGTGACCATTTCAGCGCGTTTTGTTTTTTGTACAAGTTCTAGAATTAGTTACTACTATCATATCCTCCTTTTCTCTTACTTCATTTGAGGCGGACTTACATTTTGGTAACCATGAACACAATACTTTGCTGCTGGGATGCAAGTTTCTACTTCAAATCTTTATGGTGCATTGAGCTTGAATGTTATGACAGTGTAATAGTATATCACTGTCTCAAAAATATGTGCATGTACAAGTATATGTATGTGTGTGTGTGTGTGTGTGTGTGTGTGTGTGTGTGTGTGTGTGTGTGTGTGTGGACTCAAAAAGCGTAATCCCCTAAACTGCCCCCCAGTGAACATAAACTGCTAAAAAACACAATAACCTAGTCTATACTGTACTCTGCAATTCTTATTTTAAATGTGGAGATTTTATCAGAGTCCCTCGCTTTAAATGAAATGATAGAAGTGGCATGCATAGTCTAAATCTAAATAAATATGCTCATTGTCTCTGCAATTGCTCTGTTTAGCTTTGGCCATGGCTGTGAAAGGTCCTTAGTTCTGTCTACCAACCTGTACCAAGTTAATTTCTGACTCCTTGCTTGGTTGCTCTGCATATCTTACATGTGTGTCTCCCACTGACACATAAATGAACCCTATTTCATTCTGAATATCCATGTGATGATCACAAGCTGTGGTGGAAAGCTCACATAAGCTGTAAATGGTTAAAGCTTGTTTAATCTTTTTTAATTTATTTGTTAGCCAGGTATGTCCCAAATGTCCCTTTTCATGTGTGACCTTGATGGACTTTCTAATTAAGTGACTTCTTTAGAGTCCCACAGCACATGGACACTGAGTACAGGAAGCAGGTCATTAACAACTCATTGCCGTAATCCTTTCTGCTAACGTCGACAATGATCAATCATATGGACATTGCAGTTTAAATTGGAGAATATATATATATATATATATATATATATATATATATATATATATATATATATATATTGTAAACCAATAAACCGATACTGTACTTTATGAAAGAATAAAATTAATGAAAAAAAGCAACTTTCCACCAGACCAAATAAAGGCACACACGACAAACCAGTAGTTTAGTGCTTTTGTTCCTTTATTCGGTATATGGAACTTCTTCAGAAAATAAAACACAGATTGCAAGCAGTCAAAATAACAGTTCTTATAGCAGACATTAAATGCATCAGCCAATCAAACAACAGCAGAGAGAGTTCATATGTAAATATAGTAAATGTGCTGTAAAAAAGCAGTAAAGTTAGTAATTATAATAGTGTTAAACTGAATGTGCATGTCTCTTTTTCAGCAGTAGTCGTTCATAACAAAATTGTAGCTTAGTAAGAGCAAAAAATTATCACAGTGTTAAAATGAAAATAAAACATTAGTGATATAAACATTTTAAGGCACATTTTAGGTTGCTATGGTCATTAAGTCCCGGGTATGATTCTGCATTCAGTTCAATTTGCCACTTTAATTCATGAAAGTCTAACAAGCCTACCCTGTCACCTAAGAAATTGTTGATTTGTTCCGAAGACAAAGAATTTCACTCCTGTGAAACTCTGACAATTAAAGCTATGTCTCCCTAAGACATTATTAATTATTATTAATTAATATTAGTTATTTATTTATTTTGACTGTTTACAATCTGTGTTTTATTTTCTGAAGAAGTGCCATATACCGAATAAAAGAATGAAAGCGCTAAACCACTGGTTTGTTGTGTGTGTTTTTTATGGGTCTGGTGAAAAGTTGTATTTTTATATATATAGTATCCTATAATGGGAAAGGTAGCAGTGTGTGATGCGACACCATCCACTGTTCTTAACATTAGAAATTGTCCCTACAGGAATGATATCTCACTATCATCATATTATGAGGAAGTGTGGACAAGAAAACGCACAATGGAAGAGTTATGACACCCTTTGAGAAGCAGTTAAGGTATTCTGAAACATTTCACATAACTGTCAGTAAAAACATGTTTATTGTATTTTATTTTATTTGATAAGCAGAGTATCACAACAAATCAATTTTAGCCTCTATTCCCAAGAGTAATACAACTTTTATCAACACATACAGACTAGCAATTAAACATTTGAAAATGTGAATTATAACACAGTAATATGCCCAAATGTCAGTCACTACTGAGCATACAGCAAATATCAAAGTCAGACAAAGGTGAGAAATTTGTGATTAGAAATAATAGGAACCCCACAGGTGAAATAAAAACAAAAGAAAAAAATAGATGTAGTTTCAAAAAATCTCTACAAGAATTCATTATTAAAATACATCAATTTAAAGTTGACAAAAGTTCAGAATTATGTTTAAGTAATATTTTAGGGCTGAGAAGGAGTGTTTTTGAGGGAAAGAGCTGGAAATAGTGTTTATATTTTGAGTATTTTATAAAAAAAGTATGAAGGATGATCTACAGTGAAATGAGTTGAACACAAGAGTAGCGGAAATATTGCGCTGATTAGGTGAAGGGGCTGTGCAAAGAAAGAATGCATTGCTTTTTTGAGGAGAAGCTGTTTTTTCAAAGCTAAAAAATAGTTTCATTGCTTCTAATATTTGTGGGTAGGCTGTCCCACAGCTTTGACATAAAAATGAGGAATACATGGTCTGAGGTGCCTAAGCAGTCATTGGCTCTCTGGAGAAGGGGAGAGTCAGTGGTATGGAGTCTGAGGAGGTAAAAGTTAACTTTCATGAAAAGCCTGGCACAGAGCTGTGGGGGGATATCATTTTAAGTATTTTAAATACAAGGGTGAGGAGGAAAAGATCACCCATTTCTTTTATCTGGAGACAGTTAGCCCAACACAGAGAAAGAGTGAGGTATAATCATGTTCAGTTTTGGGAGGAAGAGGATAAACCCGCTGATTAGAATTGACATGACTTGTATGTCTTTTTGCATTTTTGGAGGAAATAAAGGTAAGGAGATAAAGGATATACAGTATCCGTACCTGAACAATGCCTTTACCAGTACATGTTCTGGCCTGAAGGATAAAGAATTCAGTTTTTGGAGCAGACAGAAATGGTCTCACTTAAACTCTAAGTGGTTGATTTTGTTGAACATGGATTGGGTGAAACTGCAAATTATTCTTAAAAAGTTAAAATTGAAGGCTAATTCTGCCTGGCTGTCATTACATGATAGTTATGCCCGAGGTGAGGGGATGCATTAAGCATAGCAATTGCACCGGAGGGTACAGTTTTGGTTGTAGTCTAGTTTGTGATGAGCTGTTTACTAGTCGAATCTAGAGATTTTGAAGGTCACTTGAGACTTTACCTTTAATAGTATGAACAGAAGCATGTGATCTAAAAATAATTAACCCTTGTACATTGATAATTATATTTGACAGGTGGATGTCTGAGGGCACAGAATTAATGAAAATTCCAGTTTACTTCTCTCCAGTAATTAAAATTAGGATGGACACTAATCACTTTTACAGTATCTGCTGTTTTTATTCTATGTCTATTCAGTTTTCTATAATACACAGTAGCAGAAAGGAATTGTTTTTAGGAGAACATGTCCCTTAATGTTCGCCTGCAGTCAGAGCCATGAGTTGTAGTTGTCAGTGTGGTTAATCTGACATTAGCTTAAACCACTTTTACTACTGTAAATGGAAAGTATTTTATATAGACATTGGAAATAAAGGTATTGTAGTCTATGAAGCAGTCGTCAGTATAGTCAAATTATTGCTGTTACTGGAACACCATAAAATGCTTTTTTTCATCTCACAATTGAAAAATGTTGTCCATGCAGAAATTACACAATAGTCTCATCTGAAAGCAAACTCTTTCAGACAACATAATCAGGCAGCTAAATTTAATTTTATTTCTACAGCATCTTCTTCCCCATCTTTATGTTAACTGCTGCAGTGTCTCTATTTACTACTAGTAACGGATGTGTGCATCAATTTGGAGATAACTAGACTGCTGAGCAAATACAGTGGTTTCTGCATGAGTGTGTACAAAGCCGTGCAAGCAGATATTTTAAAATCTGTCAGAATGCTCTGAGGTAAAAGAACATTACCTGGTGCTAATTAAACCAATTAGCATCAGCACTGATCAAGTTCCTGTGGTGTATTCCATGGCCTGTCACACATACAGAGGCTGTGTGAAAGGACGCATCCAGAATTCCCAGTAATGCATAGAAATCAAGTCACGCCAGTCACATGTACCACCCCCCCCCAACACACACATGTATTTGTTCTTCCTCTGTTCTCATTCTTGTATTAACAAATATTAATTACTTATACTGAATTCAACCAAAAACTGCAAGCGACGCCATCTGTTCCGGTCAAAGATATTGCGTGAGCTTAAAAAGAATTATGTAAGTTGGCATCTGTAGCCAGAGTTCTGCACAATAAATGGAAGAGAGAATGCTAAGGAAATTTCAGCTGTTTACAGTTGTCTGGGACAGGTGAGGGGAAGCATTGGTAGGGGGAGGAGCTACTACATAAAACAATATGCAAAATCCAGACATTGTTTAAGGAGCTAATGCTTTTTTTCCTGACAGCATCTGTGCACAGTCCCCTTTCTGTAACTTGACTATGTAGAAACAGGGTACAACTTCTGAAAGTTCATCCCAGTAGTTTCACTGTGAAATCTGCCAATAAACAAGTCTGTTTGAATGTGACATTTTCTTGCGACGTAGCTGATGGAAAATGGGATGAAAGAAAATTAAATAAATATAAATAAAACTGTAAGCTATGACATAAGCCCAAAGGAAGCTCATAACCCAGTATTTAATAAAGTAAAATTTAAAGTAATGCATGGGTCTGAAAGGCAGCCTTAATATAATGTACATGTTAACCAAGTAAACTGTTCTGTCTCAGACCCTTTTCAGCTGCTTCCATGGTTACAACAACAAGGGTAAAATACCACATATACAGATAATTCAGTGCAGCAAATTAGGTAGCATATGTTTGGGATATGAGAGGAAACCATAGGACCCAGAGACAACCCACGTTGACATAATGAAAGTATGCAAAACTCTACACAGACAATAACCAGAAGTCATGATTGAACCCTAGACCTGGAAAGTAGATATCTTACCATTAAACCACCACGCCACTCATTGACCCTAAATTTTACTCTTATTGGTCAAGACATATTAAGTTTTTTTTTTTTTAAGCAGCTGATCCCAACCTCCTGACCAACATCTGTCCTAAGCAGGATACAACCGAATGATGGTTGCTTTGTCCAAAGGAAGCATTGAGATGACAGATTTACTTGCTGTACCTAATGACTTATGTCATAGTAAGCTTTATCTATCAGTACCACCTATTTAAATAAGGATGTTCTACGTCTCATACCGAGATATGTGTCACACAATACTAGCTACAAGCAAACGCTAGATGTTATTACCATAAAAAATTGACATAGTTGTTCACAGACCTGAAAGTAATTTCTACCCCTAGAATAAATTCTTATTTTCTAAGTGATAAAATACTATCTCACACTGTCCAACAAATCTGTATGTAAATCAGTTTTTGCCTTAGCTGGCGTATAAGCTAAACCACTTGCAAGGGCTCATGTGTGTAATCTAATGATCTTTCAGAAAATGAAATGTTTCCCAGGTCTGTGTAGTGAAAACCTAAGGGAAAAATACAATTACGTGAACATCTCTTTTAACTCTGTAATTCAAACAAATGATGCATTGTCAAAATTGAAACTGAAAACAGCGTACTGTTATGTCAGATGGCAGTGCACAGCAGTATATCTGAAGGGTCAAACAAAAGACTTAAATGATTTTGGCAAGTACAAAAAAGAAGTAAATTTTTTATCATTAAATTTTTATTACTTTTCATAAGGATAACAATAACAATTCTCAAGTACAAACTGAAATTCACATCTATAGTATTAACTAAATAAGTCCAATAAATCAATTATATAAGAATATAAGAGAATAGGGACATGCCATCCAGATTATAGTGAAAACCATTCAAGATGTAAGCGCAAGTAATGGATTTCCTCATATACCAGACATGATATATTTAAGTATATAGTTCTTAAATATGTTTTTAAATTTGGGTGCAAGCTTTAAAGCTTGTAACAGACTAATTCCATTTTTCGGCCATTTACTCAATGACAGTTCAGTTTTTATCATATGACAGTACTAATTTAGCATGGAAATAGAATTTTATTTCCTGCAGGCTACACTTGCCAATTGTTTGACTTTGAACACGTCACTTAACCTTCGCCGTGATTACAGACAACTCCAGAAAGCAAGCATCTGTGCCTGGATTTCTTTAGCCTTGGGGGCTTTTCTTTTGTCTTGTTAATCGTATCAGCCTATCTTATTAAATTATCAATCTTGGGTCTCCTTGATGCATTATTTCTCAGACCTGATCTCTGGCCCCTTAAGTGAATGAGCTAATTTTTAATTCAGCCATTACTGTTCCGCTGTCAATTTTCATTTGTCTCTGCCGTTGTGTTCATAAGTGAGTATTGTATCTGTTGTAGTCATTGTTGTGTTACTGCACTGAAATGCAAAAATCAGACTTCCTGCTTACAAAACAATACGACTTTGACTTCTGTATCATGAAAATATCTAAAATAATCGGAATTATGTGCATGCCTTTAATTCTGCAAATTGACATATTTGAATACCTCAGCCCAAACTTTACAATGCAGTCACTACCTAAGAATGACACAGCTTTATATTTTGCAGGTTCAAAACAAAAACACTTTTAACAATCCAAAATGAAATCTGAAATTCTTTCCCTGAAATGTAAGTGCTATTCGGGTTCTGTCACTTGATTGCCACCCCTAAAGGAATGAGTAAGGCACAACTGGCCAATGGACAAAAAACAGTAGTTACAGGTTAGTGTGAGAGCACCAGAAGAAAAAAAAAACGTAAACCTGAGTTTCTCTGTATTTAAAATAAAAGCATCTTTGTTACATTTTTCATGATCAGTGGCCATAAAATACTATAATGCAAATCTGAAAGTAAAAGAAATGGACACCTCCTAAATTATGAGCATGGCTTAAGTCTGATGGATGACATATGACATAAGTTTGTTAGTACTCAGTATGTATAGCTTGACCACAGTGTCTGTGTGTCTTTATATACCCCAGTAGAGCCAGAGAAATTAGCATTACAAGAATATCGGCAGTAAAGGGATGGTTTAATGGAAAGCATACCAAAATGGTTTATGGTTTGTATCAGAAACAACAGAGAAATGAAACTGAAAGACATTAGCCTGGGGAAAGGGAACAGGGGTACTTGGTAGAACCTTTGAAATAACTCACTCAGAGACCAAGTGGGTACAATGTTTTAAACAGATACATAGAAAGAAAGGAGTACATTTTAAGGTATAAGATGTACATTTCAATGATGATATAAGAAAATATTATTTAACAGAAATGATGTTTAATGACTATAATAGTCAGCTTATAGGGTTAGTAGGGTTAAAGAGTAGTAAGTGATTTAATGACTGTAATAGTCAGCTTATAGGGTTAGTAGGGTTAAAGAGTAGTAAGTGATTTAATGATTATAATAGTCAGCTTATAGGCTTAGAAGGATTAAAGAGTAGTAAGTGATTTAATGACTATAATAGTCAGCTTATAGGGTTAGTAGGGTTAAAGAGTAGTAAGTGATTTAATGACTATAATAGTCAGCTTATAGGGTTAGTAGGGTTAAAGAGCAGTAAGTGATTTCAAGCATATCATCATCATCATCAACCTCCTTTTTCCCATTTTCTACATGGGGTCAAAGTAACGTGTCACCTGTCATGATATCTGTCAATTCATTGTCACTCTCCTAACTTCCTCAGTAGTCATGCCTGACTGTCATAGGTCTTCTCTCACACAATCCACCCATCTCTTTGCTGGATGGTTTCATTTCCTCTTGTCTTCTTCCAGTCTGTCTCAAATCTTCATTACTTTTTCACCTTTTCTGTAATTGGAGCTACTTGGGCTACTGCTCTGATGTCTTAATTTCTTCATCTGTCCCACAGGGTGCATCCTACCACCCATCTCAGACACTTCATCTCCATCACATCTAGCTTCCTCAACTGCTCTGTCTTCACTGCCCGGGTTTTTGTAACATACAGTAGTACTGTTTTCCCCTGCTGTGTTGTATGCCTTGTGTTTTTTTATTTCTTTCTTACATTTGCAAGTTATACTCTAGGAACTCAAATGGATTTTAGCACTCACAAATTCAGTTTTTTTTATTGTTGTGTGCTTTAATATCTGTGGTCTACCCTTGCCATTGTTAGAAATGGATTGCAGAATACACACAATACATCTGGTTAATGTTACCAGTAATAAGAAGTTATGTCTTACCATAACGTTCCATGTTAGTTGTCTTCTTCTCACCTTCTTTCTTGCTGGATGGGTTCAGAGCCGATCCTCGGCTCCGACTCGGCCTATACTATAGCTCGAGAGCTATTTTTACCGGCTCGAGGCAGCCCTATATCCCACAATACCATGCGCTAACTCCCCAGATCTCATTTGGAAGCTAAGACATAGTATAAATAATAATATTATAATAATAATATTATAATCCTCTTTTACGAGTACAGATTACCTGCTAGTAACACTAAGGATACAAGAAAAAAGACGCAACATATTGTATCTCCAGAAATGGAAGGACTCAGAACCTCGAGTCTATCCAGGCTAGGGGGCAGGAGGGAGGGACGCAAGAAAGAAGGCGAGAAGAAGACAACTAACATGGAATGTTATGGTAAGACATAACTTCTTAATGTTAAGTTGTCATTCTCGCCTTCATTCTTGCTGGATGGGACAGCGTCCCTAGCATTTTAGTCCTGGGTGGCTCAATGGAACAAACTCCTGAGTACAGTGGAACCAAAATCAGCTCTATTTCTGGAGGCTAAATCAAGCTTATAATGGGCAATAAAGGTATGTTTGGACGCCCATGTAGCTGCTGCACAAATGGCATCTAGTGGTAACCTTGCTTGAAACGCCGTTGAAGTTGATAGTGCCCTGGTTGAATGAGCCTTAGGCCTAGAGGGAAGTTGCCTGTGTCTCAACTCATAGACCAAGGTAATAATAGATGTCAGCCATCTGGAAAGAGTAACCTTCGATACCGGAAGCCCTTTCTTGCCTGCAGCATAAGAGAGAAAGGGCTGGTCTGACTTTCTGAATTGTTTTGTCCTATCTAGGTAATACCGTAACTGGCAATGAACATCTAATGAATGTAATTTTTGTTCAGCCCTGTTGGTATAGTCTGGGAAAAAGACAGGCAAATCAATGGAGTGGTTTATATTTGCTTCCGATAACACTTTTGGTAGGAAGGAAGGGTTTGTTCTGAGAGTTACCCTATGTTAATGAAAAACCAAATAAGGAGGATGGACAGACGAGGCTTGAAGTTCCGATACCCTTCTGGCAGATGTTATAGCTACTAAAAACAGCGTTTTCCAAGAAAGAAGTTTGAGGGAGCAAGAATTTGCAGGTTCAAAAGGGGGCAGAATTAGTGAGGTTAGAACTAAATTCAAATCCCATTGTGGGGGTGGATCTTTGACTGGAGGTCTGAGCAAAAAGATGCCCTTAAGAAAGGCTTTACAGAGTTTGTGGGACATAATATTTGCTTCTGAGAGTCCAACATGAAAATTAGTAATGGCCGCTAATTGTACCCTGATAGTGGCCAATGATGACCCTGAATGAAAAAGCTCCGCCAGAAAGTCTAGAACCTCATGAATGGGTGCATGGAAAGGATCTAAGGATCTAGTTTGTGCCCAGTGTGAAAAATGCTTCCATTTACTTGCATAAGTCTTCCTAGTATTGGACTTATGGGAAGCCAGAATTATATCACGAACAGGAGGAGAAATAAGGGGAAGCCTGGCTATGACTGGAAGTGGAGCAACCAAGCTGTGAGGTTGATGGAATGTAGAGACTGATGCAGCTTGTCCGTGAGGTGGGTCAACAGATCCGAAAGGGGTTCCAGATGCCAAGGCTGTTCCAGTAGGTATTTGTGCAGGAACGGGAACCAAACTTGTCGAGGCCAGAATGGGGCAATGAGGATCATTTTGGATCTCAATGCGGTTGCTTTCTGAATTAGTTGCGGGATCAATGGAAAGGGAGGAAAGGCATAAAGAAGACCCCGGGGCCAAACGTGAACAAGAGCGTCTCTGAGGGGTTGGCCTGGTAGAGGAAAAAGTGTGAAGAAGTCGAGGCACTTGCTGTTTTGTGGAGTTGCGAAAAGGTCGCAGCAAGGCTGGCCCCACTTCCAAAAAATTCCATCTACTACCGCTTGATTTAGAGACCACTCGTGAGGCATGAGGATAGTTCTGCTCAATCTGTCTGCTATGACGTTGGACTTCCCGGGGATGTGCATTGCTATCAGAAACCGTTGAGATGAAATCACCCATTGCCAAAGTCTGAGTGCTTCTCGACAGAGGGGGTAGGACCTTGTTCCGCCCTGCTTGTTTATGTACCACACCACAGACATATTGTCCATTTGAATTGCTATAGTCCCCGTGGGAAGAGAGCTCTGAAGGGCCTGCAACGTCAAAAGCACCGCCCTCATCTCCAGGACATTTATGTGCAGGTGGCATTCTGACTGTTGCCAAGTGCCCTGGATCGTCCTGCCCTGATAATGCCCCCCCCCCACCCGATCAGGGAGGCATCCATTGTGACAGTGGCAACTGGAGGGGGGAGAACAAAGGGTCTGCCCTGAAAAAGCTGAGGGGAAACCATCCACCAGGAGAGATGTTTCTTGCAAGATGGTGTTATCAAAATGTTGTTGGTCATTGGTAGCTGTTGAAAGGACCACTGAGAAAACAGCATCCACTGAAGGAGCCTCATGTGGAAGCGGGCTAATGGAAGTAGAAGACTCGCCGCCGCCATGAGGCCCAACACTTTCAATACTAGCTTGACTTGGACTCTGTTGGGCTGAAACAGAAGCTGAACATTCCGCCTTATGTCTGTCACTCTCTGAGGTGGTAATGTTGCAGACATTTCTGTGGTGTTTAATACGGCGCCTATAAAGTTTATACATTGACAAGGCGACAAGGAGGACTTTGCAAAATTTATAGAAATACCCAGACTGTTGCAAAGTTGAATAGTGTAATCCCTGGCCATAATGAGATCCTGTTTGGTGGTAGCGGAAATGAGCCAGTCGTCTAAGTATGGAAACACCTGGAATCCTTTCTGTCTCAGGTGAGCCGTGACCACTGCCAAACATTTGGTGAACACCCGGGGGGCTGTGGTGAGACCAAAGGGCAGGGCCCTGAATTGAAAATGACTGACTCCCAGCCGGAAGCGGAGAAACCTCCTGGAGCGCCTGTGTATTTTTATATGATAGTACGCATCCTGGAGGTCTAATGAGCACATCCAGTTGTCTCTGCCCAAAAAGGGTAGAATGGACTGCAGTGTTACCATCCGAAATTTTGTCTTTAGTACAGAGTTGTTTAACCTGCTGAGGTCCAAAATGGGTCTCCAATCTCCTGTCTTTTTTGGTACCAAAAAGAATCTGGAGTAGATTCCGGATCCTAGCTGATCTGCTGGGACTGCCTGGATGACTCTTTTTTTAACAGCTTTTTTATTTTTAGCTGAGCCTGACCCCTTTGTGCGGGTGGTACGTCTGGTAGGGGTTTTGGCAGTTGTACCGGAGGGAAAGTGAAAGGGATTTTGTAACCCTCGGATATGATCTTCTGTACCCATGTGTCTTGGGAGAGGGAATGCCAGGCTTCCGGGTACAGAGATAATCTTCCCCCGACTGCTTCCGAAGGTGGACAGTTGGGCAGCTTCTCAGGGATGCTGAAAGGGTTGGTCAGGGAAAGATTCCCTGGAACCCTGGTTCTGTGGACCCCCTCTGCCCCTGGGGTGGCATCTGTTATTATTCCCCCCTCTGCCTCTAGGGGGAAATTCACCATGTGTGGCAGGCGTGACTCCCTGTGGTTTGCAGAACCACATCTTTCCACCCCTCTGTCCCTTAGGATAAGGTCTAGAAGGTGTGGAAAAATGGACTCCCACGGCAGAGAGAGTCTTACCATCTTGCTCGCATCTGGTGAGGGTATTCTTCACCTGAGGTCCGAACAATTCCGAATGTCAAAGGGGGTGTTGGTGAAGGATGCCTTGAAGCGGTCGGCAAAGTTACAGAGTCGCATCCAAGCATGACGTCTCAATGCAACGCCTGTGCCAGCGGCCCTACTCGCTGCATAAGAGATAAGCTGCATGGAGGAGTTAACAATGGAGTTCAGGGTAGCCAGCTGAGAGTTTATTTTGTCCTTAAACCCCGCAGCAGAAGGCTCCTGTACTGTTTCACCCAGCTCTTTGAGCAAGTCTCTCTGAAGGCGGGTGAAATGACATAAATAGTTCAGCGATCGCATAGAAAAGGTTGCTGAAGCAAAGGTCCGCTTTCCGTACCTGTCCATGGTCCTGGACTCTTTGTTAGGAGGATGAACAGATACAGAAGGATCAGCCAATTCCTTCTTAGTGGCTGCTGCTACAACCATAGCATCAACTGAAACACCTTTGGTGAGAAAGGATTTGTCATCTGGTGCAGAAATAAATTTAGAAGGCCTCCTAGGGGTAGGTTCCATTGAATCAGGAGCTGCCCATGCCTTTCTAGCCACTACCTCCATTAGTGTGTCGAAAGGGGGAGACACCCAGGAGGTAGAAGGGTGAGATCCAAAGGCGTCAAGGTAAACTGACTCGTCCTCGGAAAGTTTGAGAGTGGACCAATTTCCCCTCTGTCTTAGGATCTCTAGGATGTCTGAAAAGGAGACATCCTCAGAGGGGGATCTGGGGGAACCTTCCGACTCATCCAAGTCGGTGTCCGACGTGACAGACTCGGGGGAGTCTATGTGCTTCCTCTTTCACTTTCTTTTCCTAGGGGGTTCCCCTGAAACTTCAGGGGAGCCCTCGGAAGAGGAGGAGACACCCAAAGTGAGTACCCTATGCTTTGGATCTCTGCTGTCAGGTGTAGGAGGATGGCCAGAGACCGTAACAGGCACTACAGAGGGAGGAGCCACAGAACTTAACCTTGGAGTGGACACTGGGTCCAACACACTCCTCATCAACTCAAAGGCTCCCCTATCAGATACCAAAGGTAGCCCCTGCTCCGAAGAGACCGGAACCACCCCTGGAACTGACAGAGAAGGCTCCGAGAATGATGGGGCCGAACTAACCAGAGCCGAAGCTCCAGCGTGGTCGGACAAGGGTACGATGCCACTCGCCCCCTCGGAGCCGACAATGGAGTCTTGGCGCCCGGACCTCTCCACGGATGGAACCAATGAAGAGGTAGGAGCCGACGACACTGGAGCCGAAGGAGGAAGTATCGGCTCCGACATGGGCAAGGTCACGGTTCCGACAAACTCCGGCTCCGAACTTGAGAGATGAGTCAGAGGAGGAATGGATAACTGTATCGAAGGAGCCACAGTCTGGTGAGATGGGCTCTGGAGCATTTGGGCCAGCGCCTGAGATTTTATGAGTCTACTGACCACCCTCTCGATGTCGTGGTCGGAGAGCCTGGATGACCTTGATGAATGAGTCCTATGACTCTGCTCCGATAGGAGAGGGGACCACAGAGCCGATCTGATGGACTCTAGCAAAGGGGACCTAGAGCGCTTGTGCGCTGGGGTCGGCTCCGATGATGGTTTCAGAGCGGAAACCACTTTGCTCGCCTCGGAGCCAGATGGAACCGAGGTCGGAGCCGTCTCAATAATGCCAGCCCTCGGCTCAGAAGCTGGAACCGATGGTTTGGCAGTTTTTGACGACTTCCCCAAGCCAGACTTGGACGGGGAGTCATCAGGGTTTAACAAGCCCCTTAGGATGAGCTTGTTACGCCTTTCCTGCAGGACTCTTGAACTAAATCCGTGACAAATGGAACAAGAATCCTGCAGGTGTAAAGGCCCCAAGCAATAGACACAAGAAGTGTGACCGTCTGTCAGAGACATTTTCTGACAGCACGAGTCACACTTCTTGAATCCCAAAACCTTAGGGTCCTTTGACATCCTAAAAAGGAAAGGGAACACAGTCAGTCCACACACACACACTTATTTAAGTTAAAGGGAACTGACTAAAAACCCACACACACACTGAAAGGGGTGGGGGAAAACTAAGGAAAAGCCCGTAGGCCCAAGATAAAAAACTAACTAAAGAAGGACAAAAAGGGCTACCAAAAGGTAAGGCAGTTAAAAGGGACCTAAAGAAGGGTAAGTAACTGGAAAAAAGTACTGATACTGAATATATATATATATGAAAAAAGCACTTACTGACCAGAGCCGGTAAAAACACACTACTTTGCAGCGAAGCGGCAAACGAGATCTGGGGAGTTAGTGCATGGTATTGTGGGATATAGGGCTGCCTCGAGCCGGTAAAAATAGCTCTCGAGCTATAGTATAGGCCGGCTCCGAACCCATCCAGCAAGAATAAAAGCGAGAATGACAGCTTAACATTATGAAGGATCACATTGGAATTTCATTTCTTGTACAATCTATACCTCTCTATAGGTTCTAGCAATATTTTATACTGCTTGCCAGCCAAAGACTTTGTTTATTTTTTTAATTATTTAATTTAATAACTAGGTTGTCTATTTGGACAGTGCTAGTCTTTAGTGGAAGCCTGGATAGAAAAAAATTCCAAGGGCAAAACAGGATAATCAGAAACAGGACATGATCAAGAAAACATTGCAATATAATACTAGGCATAGCCATATACATTCTAGTGACACAATTACAGTTAGGTGCAATATTAAATTATACCTCAAACAATGTTACAATTATTATAAAGATGTTATTGAGAATATGATAGTAAAAAATCAGCTAATATCCAGTTTGTGAATTAAAACTATCTAGAAACTCACATTATACTTAAAGAAGAAAAAATATGATTTGAATTGTATGAAGTCTTCTTCTTCTTCTTTTGGCTTTTCCTGGTCAGGGGTCGCCACAGCGGATCACCGTCTGCTCATGATTGGCAGTGGAGTTTTACAGTGTCGAGTTGCCAGCCCAGTGCCCAACCTTCCACAGAAGGCACACACACACATGTATGAAGTATGATTGAATATTGTAACTATGATTGTGGAAAGTTTATTCTAGATTTTATGTGCATAGTATTCATAAAAAAACATTTCCACAATGATTACTTGGCTAGCAATGAAGAAATTCACTACTCAGATACTCAAAGTGCCAACACAAATTTCTGACAATCTGTTATTATATATTAATTCTGAGACTGCAGTGTCTCAGAGAATTCTTCTTAAGCTGAGGTTCAGCATTCTTGGATTTAGCATACATAAGTTTTAGGGGGTCAGGGCAAAGCCCCCTTTTGCAAAAAAAAAACTTTAATAGTGTTAAAGTAAGGCTCATTTTTTTGTAATGCTCAAAATATCAGAATTTAGTGTTCATTCTTAAGACAGTCAATAAAGTGCGTCATTTAGTTATCTGAAATTCTTAGATTTTGCAAGTTAAGGCAATCTGCCTTATAGGTAGTCTTTGTGTGAAAAGCATTTGACAGAGGTAAAGTCTGTGTTGTAAAATATTCTTTGAGCAATGGAAATTGGAATTATTATATATTGGTATAAAGACTGAGCCAGTTAATCTCATCAGTGCTAAACACTGGTTTGCAAAGCAATTCATATCTGTAATGAAGTCTCCAATCTCTGTATAATTATTCTCTTTTGCACGCCTTCATTTTCTTGTGGAGGATAGTCTGGGTAGTCTGCAAGCTATGGATGTTGACTTCAGTAACCCGCTATTCATAGACCTTAACTGGCTTATCCCAGTTGTGTGCACCCTGTATAGTTTAAGGCATGTGAGACATGGTTAAACTTTGAGCTGCATTCCTTGTGGTGAAAAGGATTAACTTTGGAAAATTTTCAAAGGCATGAGGGTCTTGGAATGAAATGCTTTAGCTGGATAAGCTTTATGCCCATTACCAGAATAAGACTTTTCATAAAAAGGCAGTGCTCATGCCCGGAGAGGTCTCATAAGTGACTAACTTTCCTGGCATACCCTTTCCACTGGTGGATACTCTGTGCAGCCCAGCCTACCTTAACTCATGGAAGACTTTTTCCTATCTGTAATGTAACATGGTTGCATGTTTCTTCACTGATAAAGTTGGCATTATACATTAACATTTTCTTTATTTGGCTCTAGGGACACTCCTTTGGTCATTGGCAGGATTTGTTCCCTTTTTTCCTTGGTCATTGTTTGGCATGTGTGATTACAATGAGTTCTTGGCTGCAAGTTTTGAGCTTCCAGTTCACAGTCTGTGAACTGGACCCTTGCATCTGCAGGCTTGTTATGGTCAGTCGAAATGTGATGAGTCTAGTAGTTTATCAAATATTAGTATTTGGCACCGGGGCTTTTTCTGTCTTATTGAAGGAAGCACTTGTTACAATAACATTCAGGAAACCCGTTTTGAATTTCAAAATTGATGATGATTTCCTCTCGATTTAGAAATTTCTTTTACTCCATAACATATTCGGGTAGCTTGAGTCATACAGTAAAGCCATTAGGCTCATGAATCCTAATGAGATAGCCTTTGCTACAGTTATGAATGATCTCCTTATGGCCATATATTCTGTGATGGTCCCGATACATCTCTCCGCAGCATTTCCACTGCTGACCGCAGCATACTGACCAAATACCTCCCCTCTTACTGTGGTTTCTCCACTTCAGTCCTAATTTGGTTTGCCTACAATCTTTTGGGAAATAACCAGAGGTTCAAACTTTCAAATGTACCTGTTATGGAGGAATTTATTGATTTTCAGGTCCTATTTTACCCCTGCATGTGATGTACCTATTTTAGAAAGTATGTACATATTTTCAGGCTTGATTTACCCCTTCATACAATTTCCTGAATCTATCTGATCACACGTGATTTTTGAAGCCTTCCAGTACACAGAGAAAGCACACTACACCACCAACATACTAGTGGCAGCAATAATTTAAAGAAGGAGGACACACATCTTATATCATGCTTATTCGAAAACAAAATTAAATGACCTTATGTGGTAGAATTTTGCAATACAGTTCATTAAATTCTACAGATTTTACTCTGTGTCTTTGAAAATATGCACATAGTTTTCCATCATTTTGCCACTCTCTGTTTTTTAAACATGTTTCTGAGAAGTTTCTTAGATTCCTACAGGAAACAGGAAGAATTACGTGCTATTTGGTATTCAAATTTCTTCATAATTTAAAGTCCAGATTTTTGGTTGGATGTACTTACTTTTCAAAGGCCTTTGTTCCTATTTTCAGTGTCTGTAGGTTGAAAGAAATGCAAAGGGCTGTTTTAAGTCTGAAAGTTGTGGAGTTTTACAGAGTTCAGTCTTGGATCCATTGCTCTCCACAGAGTTTAGGCTTCCATTATAGGATACTAGTAGGAAGAGGAGGTTATTACAACACCAGTATGCTGTACCTCTCCTTCCTTCTGCATCATGTAGTGAGTTTGCATTCCCTGCCATAACATTTGGAAGCCATTCATTCTTGGCAGTCTACTAATTTGTTGAAGCTTGACTTACCCAAGATCAAGGCCATGGTTCTGGGTGATACTTTTGAGAGCTTCCTCAGACTACTTCCTCCTTAAGGAACAAGCATTAGTCACAGTCATCTTGCTTTCATCTAAGGAACCCTTCCTAAATGAAGCATCTGACACCTGAAGAAGACATCTCCAATGTCATCCACACTGTAGTCCCTTCCCACCTTGACGAATGTCTTGCATTGTAGCCTTCCTGATACAGTGTTAGATTGATTATAACTTTCACAAAACTCTGGAAATAAGCTACTTAGTGGTACAACACATTATTGGCATAATATGTCTGCATAGAGAAGATTGCATTGGCATCCAATATGAATCTGTATTGTTTTCAAAGTCTTGATGTTAGTTTACCTGTCTGTGCCCAGTTTGGGTCTCTCTTACCTCAAGGAATTTATCATTATGTGTTGTCCATATTAAGTGCTGAATTCTAAATGCTCCCCAGTGATTTCTCGCGTCTATATTACATAATCGAACTTTTAAAAGATTGAACGTTATATAGTCAACTCCATATGATCAAAAGTTTAAAAGTTCAAAAATGTAATAAAAAACTAAACCAAAGAAAAAACCTACCTGAACGGTTTAAGCGGGGGGGGGGGGGCAAGCCTACCTGGCATCCCCCAAAACCCCCACTCTTTAAATATACAAACTCTGAGATCGCACTACAGTGCAGAAAAGGGAAATCTTCCCATTCCGCACTGTACAGACATCTCCATTGAAACATTCGAACTTTTAAAAATTCAATCATATGGTGTCGACCATATGACATTCGAACTTTTAAAAGTTCGAAAACGTGATATAGACCCTCATCAATTGCTTGTACTTTTGGTTAACAATTTCAGTTGCCCTGAAATGTTATCCATTTGTGGTTTTACAATATTCCACTCTGGCAGGCTTGTTAGAGTCTTTATCTGTCTTATATTGCATTTATTAACCACTCTTTTGACCTGTGTTTGGTTTGTTTTAACTAATTTTACTGACTAGAGGTTTCTCTATTAATGACTTTTTACACATTTTTTATTTATTTATTTTTTTATCTTATTTTAATGTGTTATTTTTATCTATGATGTTTTAATTGTCTATGTACTTTGGAAAAAATCACTACAACAAAGCTAAAATTGAAGCTGAAAGGTTGCTGGTATAAAGTACGAGCCTGTATGGTAGCTTTGAAAACAGAGTGAAAGTATTTATGGCTTGGTTAGCCTCACCAGTTAGATTGCATTTTGTTACATAGAGGGTTCCAAGAAGTTTATTTACTCTTTAGAGATATTTTTTTCATTTTTTTCTTTATTTCTTTCTTTATTTTCATACTTTTTTCTTTATTTATTTATTTGGCAGATAGATGATCACTTCCAGTCACACTGTAGGACCAATAAAAAAAGAAAAATAACATCTATGCAACAATATATCGAATAACGATATTAAGCGTATCCTACTGAAAAACAGTATAGAATATTAAAATATAATATTGTGTATTAAATTTAATGAGAATTACATTTTCATTTGTTCATAAGTTCATAGGTTAAGACTAGCCTGTTGGCCCACAGAATCATTAGTCGCCTAGCCACAATGTCCCAAATCATAGGTACCCACTGACATAAATTTATACCTTGTTTGTATTTTTTTCAATGAGGGCTTGCTGGGTAGACACTGGATGTATATATAATTGCCCATCTATTCATCCAGGTTATGTTTAAGGAGAGTCAGGAAGATGTAATTTGCTTTACAACTATAGGAAGTGTATTCACCAGCAGGTCCTACTTATATTTTGATGGTAGTTAAGCTCCCTTGAGCTGGTGATAAAGGTGTTATTAGTTTTTGCAGTTGTGCAGTAGGTCACATAGGAATGGATCCTTTGAGGCAGTGTAAGCTAGACAGAGGTCACTTCTGAAGAGTCTGTAGGAAACAGAAAAGATAGAGAGTGAGTACCTTAAGACAATCTGTGTAGTTCAAGGAAGACATGCCTTTGATTATCTTGGTGAGGAAACACTGCAGTCTCTCAGGCTGGGTGATACCCTTAGACAGGTAGTCTATTATAGTCTGATGAGGGAAGCGTAGTGAAATACCCCTGGTGATTAGTACTAGATACATGGCAATCAAAGGATAGTTAATTATTGATGAAAATATCCAGGTCCCTAATGACAGAGTTAACTTACAAAAGGGTGGTACCTATGTGGTAGGTGCATGGGTGCCCAGTTTTGTCAATGGACACAGTGCTACATTTCTTGGCATTTTCTTCAGGCTGTGGTCCAGGCATCACTTACTGATGTGTGTTAGTTCCTGATGAAGAATTTGGAAGTGAAATAGGGAGTCATCTGCAAACTTGGTCAGCCAGATACCCCTGATGTCTGTCTTGACATTGGAGAAGTAAATGCCGAAGAAAAGTGGCCCTAGGATTGATCTCTGGAGACACTGTTGGCAACTATTCTGTCATATAGCCAGTTTGCTATCCAGCAGGTAACATGGGATTTACATTTAATTTGATTAACTTGTTGATAATACCAGAATGCCTGATGCTATCAAAGGCCTTAACCAGGTCTAAGTAGACATTCTGAACCAATTTACCTGAGTCTAATGCATCAGTGACATGTTCAAAGAAGCCCACCAGGTTTAGGAGGCAGGCTCTGCCTTTAACAAACCCAAATTAGCTTGGGAACACGGCTTGTAGACTGCTTATGTCTTTGTTATAAAGTTCCATAATGATGCATTCCATTGCTTTGCAGATAAGGCTGGAAAGACTTATACAATCCATTGAAAAGGATGAGGCTGAATAAACTTATTAGTTTGGCTACCAGACAGCGTCTGGTACTGAGAAGAAGGCAGCCTACTTATCAGGAAATATGGAGCATGTGTTTTTGGGCTAGGCGAGAGCATTCAGGACTGCTCAGAGGTGATAAGAGGAGGAGGTGTGGGTGTACTAATAAGGTGGGGAAAATTAGGGGACTTAGGGGGGTAAAGCTGGAGATGAGTTTGACTGCTAATATGCTGACTACGTCTTCAGAGGATGAGTAACTGTTGTTCAGTATTCACTCTGAACATTGCTGGCATTACCTTTAAGGCTTCGGACATAGCTTAAGAAGGCTTAAGAAGGCTTAAGCTATGTCTGAAACCTAGCTTAAGAAGGCTTAAGAAAGCTTAAGCTATGTCTGAAACCTAGCTTAAGAAGGCTTAAGAAGGCTTAAGCTATGTCCAAAACCTAGCTTAAGAAGGCTTAAGAAGGCTTAAGCTATGTCTGAAACCTAGCTTAAGAAGGCTTAAGAAGGCTTAAGCTATGTCTGAAACCTAACTTAAGAAGGCTTAAGAAGGCTTAAGCTATGTCTGAAACCTAGCTTAAAAAGGCTTTATGGTTGCCCTTAGCAGAGGTAGCAATTCTCAGTTCGTACTTACTTTTTGAGTACTTCATTTTGTATGGGCTCTTTGATGATCTTTTTGAGTTCATCTCAAGATGATGGGGCATTAAGTTTGCTTTTACAGGCAGTGAGTTTCTTCCTCTTATTGTAGTTTGGTTATGTTAGGGTTATGTCATAGGAGTGTATTCCTGAATTTGACATTGCCTTTGTGTCTTATGGAGACAGATTCTTTGATGTATGCTCTGAGGTGCCACAGATGTGTCAGTAAGCAAGAGCGGGTCATCAAGGTGAGGAGGAAGATTACATTTCTTTAGGTTATCAGTTAATTGGTTTAAGTTTGTCTTACAGTAGTCTCTAAAAACAGAGGGGTTTTGTGGTAAATCGTCACCATATCATGGTTGGATTTGATTGGTGATGGGGTAACTGTAGGTGCTGAGCACAGGATGATAGTATTAATGAGAACCAGGTCCATTATTTCTGAACCCCTAATTCAGTCGTGAACCATTTGCTCTAAGGAGCTAGCATTAATGACGTCCAGGAATCTTTGTGCTTATTTATTTGAGATGATGTAGGTTTCACAGTTAATGGAGTGATAGTTGAGGTCCCCCAACTGAATAGTGTTAGGCTCAGTAGAGAGGGATGTCACTTTGTTTAGGTATGACTCATGAACAGCAGTTGATACGGATGGGGAACAGTAGTTGACTCTGATATGGTACACAGTTCTACTTATAACAGAGCTCTCGGAATATGCATCCGACTGATTCTTGACTAAGAGTAACCGTTTTAATGCGAGAACTATCTTGTACTTTTGTACCATTAAAGATGTTTGGATTATAGTATACAAGATTTATTAGACATGTTTGTTCCAGCTGTAAAATGAACATGCTAGTTTATTTAGTTATTTAGCTATTTATTTTTATGGCATTAAGGATATGACTGGAGTCATTTTGCCAAAGATGAAAGGATGAGAAAGCAGTTTGGATTAGTTGTTGAGAAGGAGATATTGTGGTAGAACAGCAGATAAGAATTGAGTCATCAGGATATTGTACTAAATCGACAAAGGGACATAATTTACCTATAATATTAAAACATAGAGGAGAATAAAGGATATAATATCGGACTACGATGTTACTTCATTACAAATTACCAGCAGTGTGGAGATGACATGATTACATTTAAGATATTGTTTTTGGCTATGCAGATGCTTTGAAAAACTTTCTGCATGTCCTTGTGTAAACAAATAGCTAAAGGCATTCCTGAAAAAAAAATAAGTGTCTGTGTCAAAAAATTTGGAATGCTCCAAACTCATTGGAGCAACTGTCTTGCTCAGTTTTGTTACCATAAAATTAGCGACAAAAGGTAGAGCCAATGTCACTACTGTGGTTAGGCTGAAAACCATGTCCGAATTTTATTCTTCATTTAGATAAGGAAGGTGTTTCTGAATGGGTTTTGCATGTGTGTGTGTGTGTGTGTGTGTGTGTGTGTGTGTGTGTGTGTGTGTGTGTGTGTGTGTGTGTGTATATATACATATATGTGTGTGTGTGTGTGTGTGTGTGTGTGTGTGTGTGTGTGTGTGTGTGTGTGTGTGTGTGTGTGTGTGTGTGTGTGTATATACATATATGTGTGTGTGTGTGTGTGTGTGTGTGTGTGTGTGTGTGTGTGTGTGTGTGTGTGTGTGTGTGTGTGTGTGTGTGTGTGTCTGCATGTGTATGTATGTAGATAGCTAGATAGATAGGCATATGTATATTTTGGCTGTGGATAATAGTTTTTTAAAGTCCTTCCCAGAATTGTTTGGCATTAGAACAAAACCAATACTATAGATTATTAAATTATTTTTGATTATGCAGGTAGCATTGTTGCCTCTCAGTGTTTGGTTTACAGGTTTGGCACTTGGCTACACTGCTTCTGAGCACAGTCCCTCTATCTTTCCTGTGTCCACATTGGCTTTCACTAGGTGCTCTGGTTTCTTTCCACACACTAAACGCATACTATATGTGAACTGATGATCCTCCAAACTGTCCACAAGCGTGCATATCATATGCACGTGAGAGGGTCTGCATGTGTACCCTACAGCAGTCTGGAGTCCTATACAGGATTGGTTTCCTGTCTTGCACCTACTGAATGCTGGGATACACTCCAACTTTCCCTTCACCTAGAATTTGATAAAGTGGATATTTGTGAATAAGGAATGATGTAGTAAACCTCTGCAGTAATTTATGGCAGATCTGTATAATTATGAGAATGCTTAACTCTTGGTTTGATGGCAGGATTTTCAGAATCTTTCCCTGTTGACCATATTACTCCTGCCATCTGGAGTAATTCGTGGGTGTAGCTGGGTTCTAATGAATATTTCAAGAGCATGCTATGGAATTATTGGTATCTAACAGCAAGTTCACCTTAGAAAAAAATCAACTCCTGCCTGAGGGCTAACTGGAAACACTCAAATATTAATAAGTAAAGCAGCTAAAGCTTGGAAAAACCTGGTTTCATCAAAAGTCACAACATTTTCCTTACAATTTAGACAACTTTGTTACCTCACCAAAACTAAGATCAAAGCTGATAAGAAAAACTACTGTAACAACTTCCAAGAAACACACTAAGCCAAGTCAAGGCATTTCTGGACAGCAATTAAGTACCTACTACTCCTAGGTTAAACAAGCCAGCCATATCCCTACCCAAATGACCTTCAGTCATTGCTTCTTAAATCAGTCCTCGCTTTGTATAGACTGTGACACCCATGCCCTGGCCCAGAAATCAAGGATCCTCAATCCGCACCACTAACACCACCAATGGGTGTCTCATATAGGAGGAAAGGATAACAAATGCTTCAATCAGCAAGGTGAAAATCAGAATATTAATCCTTCCTTTGTATGTTATAGTATCAAAAGGGTCCATTTTAGCTCCATTCATTTTAATAAATTCATCAACAATTTACACACTTCATACAAACTGTGATGATGTGAGGTATTGCCAGCTATGCAAGGAGAAGTAAGGCAATGGATGTGTAAAATATGCCAGCATAGCTAGCTGGAGTTTTGTAAACTGATTTGTACAGATGCTTCTGTTGAAAAATTCATTTGTAAAGCTGCTTGTATTAAAAATGTACCAACAGTGTGTCCTGCTGGACAGAAAAGAAATATACATGTATATCAGACTGTATTATTGTAACTGATTAAATGTATAAATTGTAACAGAGGATACTGGAAGATAAGAAGTTTAGCTCAGCCCCAGCTAATTTTTAGAAAAATATCTTGAAATTAAATTACCTGGTTTAGGCCACAAAGATTGTATCTTACAGTTCTGATTGCAGCCAGAGACAAAATATCTGTGAAAACAAGGACTAGCAAGCCTGCTGTATTGGCCTTAGCAGTGAAATAATTGCTACCCTGGAAGGGTGAAAGCATTGAAATGGTTTTATGGCTTCCAGATGCTATAACATATGTTAGCAAACCTTTGTCTGTGTGTATAGTAACACATATATGTGAAATTCTGGTTCAATTTCTAGTATGAGAACCAGAAGTCAGATGACTAGATGTACGTGATGCCATTCTGTAATCCAGCACTAAAATATTTTTTTTTTATTACTAGATGAGACAGAAGTGTCAGATCAGTCTGTTTTTGAAACCTGACATAGAAGGATCCCTCATCCACTTCATCCTGCCTTGCTTTAGTAAGTAACCAGGGAATAGTAATTCTTTATATCAGTCAGGAAATATAGTGAGATTAGTTAAGTACTGTTTTTCTGTATCTGCGTGAATCTATTTATCTGTGTTATTTTAATATTTTCTGTGAATGAAACTCTCGCGTTTATTGTAAATAGATATTTAGTATTTTCATGTTTATTATTAAATATATTTAAACCATTCATTGTGGCAGGTCTTTTAGAGAATGTTTTAACCTGTGAGAGTACTTATATCTATTTGGTCACACTGTGGCCACTCCTGGAAGGCTTACTGCATTGGTCAAACACTACCATTTATATTAGCATTAATTTCACTTAGTATAATTGGGTATCCTTGTAAGAGCCTTAGAATGCGTATAGCTTTCCTGGATTAAATGAGTCTTGTTCAATTGGAAGTTTACTAAAATTGAACAGTCTAAAGAGACTGTTTTTTTCTTCTTTTTTGTTTGATTTTTCGAATCTTTTGACATTTCTAACCTCTTAATACCATTGTCAATATGTTAGACATAAAATTTGTAACCTAATGTAGGTCTAGTCTATTAAAAATTTAAAAATAGATTATAAATATATAATTTTTGAGAACCCTACATTATGTCATAATATATACATAATTTTCTCATCTTCCTATCGGAAGCTGTGTTTAACATTATTACCAATATTTGCGACATGAAACTTGGAATTTAAATATGAGGTTCAGAGTATTGAAAATATAATAATAAAAATAAAAATACATTATTTTCCGTAAATATTACATTATTATACATATATATACAAAAAACATTTTATACATGAAAATGTTTTGATAATTTATAAATAATTTCTATTAATTTTAAAAAACATTTAAAACATTTTTTGTCTTCATATACATTTTTTACTTTATATACATGACTCCTGCGATCTTTGTATCAGAAGTTAATAGTACTTTAAATACATACATACCTTCTGGTGTGTTTATGTCATCATAATATTGTGTGTATATATTTTTTATGTACTGTGAAACATTCAACAACAATTTATTTAAACATTTTTAACAAAATTATATGTGTTTTAAATTAATAAGTGTATATGCTTTACGTTCCCTCTGCTTCTAACACGAATATAGGTATTACCCATTTGTTAACTGTTATGGGTGTTGTTGCTTTAAATTTGAGTTAAAGGAGCTAATTGTAAAACGTAGGTTGATTGTTCAGCCTTTTTAAATGGTTTATGTTGCTAGTTGCTGTGTTTCTGAAGAAGTCAGCTTATATGTGCTGACGAAAAGCGCTTAAAATAAATATACTCTTGTTGACTGCCTACTGCTGCTTACGGCTTGTTTTGTTTCAAGAGCCTTAGAGTAGCTGGTTTTGGAGTGACCTGGGGACAGCAACTACCTTATAGCCTGGGCAGAGGGGCATAGCTAGTAAATTTGTGCCAGCCTTTCCCAGGTGTGTGTGTGTGTGTGTGTGTGTGTGTGTGTGTGTGTGTGTGTGTGTGTGTGTGTGTGTGTGTGTGTGTGTGTGTGAAATTCAAACCTCAAAGAGTGTATGTGTGTCAGCTACTTGGAGCAGGGACATGAGCACTGGTTTCACAGACAGAGTGGTGGAGGACTTGGGTTGGGCACTCAGTTGAGGACTCAACTCTATAGCTGTGGCAGTAGGAAGTCTTATTGGAGACCTGGAGAGAGAGCTAGAGAGAGGTAAACCCAGACCCCGAATTGAGTGTCTTCCCTTTGTGCTCTTAAGTGAAACTGTGCTTGGTGCAGAGAGCTGGATCTGAAAATACTGTGTGTATCTATCTTTGTTCCAAGTGAATATCACTCACTGGTAACAGTGGTCTGGATTCAGGCTCCTTGATTACTGGCCCGGGGGGGCATCACACAAATATATATCCTTAATCCATTACGTAGACAATTCTACACTCATGCTCCATCCCAAATTTAAAACAGCTTCAACAGATTACCCAGCAATCCTGTATGGCCATTGAATCCTGGCTACAAAACTCTCAAGTGTTACTAACCCCCCAAAATATACCCTTCCCCCCAAAATACTCCTCATTTTTAAAATCATACACTGTAGATAAAGCAAACTTCTCAATCACTTATCGAAATGGTACAAAAGTAGAAGTCCCTCACTGAAAACTATTAAGTGTCATTATTGATGTCAATATGAAATTCAACTTGCACATATAGCAGATCATAAACTATGAAAAAACACATCAAAATCTCTCCAATAGTAGCAAATAAAAATACACTTCAGTCTCTGCCTATCTGCTACTGTCATTACCATCACTCCTCTGTACAGCTCCTATATTACTAAACTGTAAGCGACTCTACAACTGGACTGCAATGCTACAAAAAGTAGCAGAATTTGCTGTTAGACTAACATTGTACATCACTTCAATATCTTAATTGTTTTGAACTACCCAACTACCTCACTTACTCTTAACTAATCATAACTCACCCAACCCTAGAAATCATTCAGCACTATTCTCCATCCGGAATCCTCAGAACATAAACTATTCCACACAATATGAAGTCACATAGCTCATCTGGTATCATGTTATATTCCCCTCCTGTCACTGAGACTTAATAATAACCTGTTCTTCATTACTAGAGTCCTTTCAGATAGTCAATATCTGGCTATAACTGACCATTACTGTTTTTTCCTTAGTAGATTCCTTTCAGATAGTTTATATCTGATAATCTATTACCACAGTTTCTCATTTTGATTAATTTTATTTAATATTTCAAATAACAAATCATATTATTTTGCTGTTTCATGCTTACTTTAATCTGTTATATTGTGCCAATGTTATTTTGCTGCCTTAAGAATATTGTAACATATAAAGTTGTGCCAATGACTAATGTACTCACCAACATGGGGGACTCACTGCACTTCCCACTGTGTGATGCCTTCCCTGGTAAGGTCGGGTCATACAATTGTCTTGTTCAAAGTAACTATTGGACCTGACACCCCCACAACAACAAAATCTAACTGAAAAACTTTTCCAAAGCCAACTTCAGACTACTAAGTGATGGTATAAAAAGTTTTATAACCCCTGCACTCAAAGACAACAATGGCCCCTATGCAGAGTTGTACTCAGATGCCCTGTACAAACATTTAAGCAGCTGTATAGACTCGGCTGTACCTGACCGGACCAAAACCAGGTCTTCCTGAAAAAACAAGCCACCATGTTGGACCTCAAGTATAAACAGGTTATATAACAAGAGGAAGAAAGTGATGTCTATGAATAAGAGGGAACTGACTCAGCAGAAGAAGAATTCCCTCCTCAAAATAAATAAACAAATCAGAAATCTAATGAAATCCTCTAAAGTTAAGTATGAAGCTAAAATAGCATCCCTAGCTAAGAATAATCATAAGGCATTCTTTAATTATGTCCAAAACCTAAACGGAAATGCCTAGCTTTGTGCAAAACTGGTAATGGTTCCTACCACTCATACTGCACAGCAGGAAATCACTAATCTGCTAGCTGACAGATGTGGTGCAAATTTCACCCCCCTGGCCCCACTGGCCATACCCTAAATCATACCCAATGCCAGACCTCTGCCTAAGATCCTTACAGGTCAGGTATTATCTGCACTCTCCAAGGCCAGAAACACTGCCTCAATGGGACCAGATAACATCCCAAGATGCTTATTAAGCAATCTAAAACAAGACCTAGCAGACCCACTTGGCACTGTCTTTAGCCATAGCCTGAGAACTGGCTTTGTTCTAGCAGAGTGGAGAACATCAACAGTAATCCTCTTGCACAAAGGGGTACATCAAGAGACCCTAGGAACTATAGATCCAAAATTCTAACCAGCCCCATCTGCAAGGCCATGAAAGAATCATTGTGAACCTTAAAGGACATAGATGACCTTAAAACTATAGACTCAGCCCAATTTGGCTTCATTAAATGTAGCTCATACTTATTAAACCTGGTGAACTTCAAGAAACTCACCAAAGCCCTGGCTGAAGGTAAGACAGTGCATACCACCTATCTTGACCTGGCCAAGGCTTTTGACACAATCCCCCACTCAAGTATCATGTCACTAGATGGGTAGCCAATTGTCTGTCTGACAGAACACATACTGTCATAGTTGGTGGCTCCACCTCTACCAGTAGACCCATCATCACTGGTATACCACAGGGTTCTGTGCTGGGTCCTTTACTGTTCAGAATCTACTTCTCCAAACTCCAGGTTAAATTAGACAGCCTTTGGCTTACCATATTCATTGATGATTGCAAACTGGGTGCAATCACTGAGTCCCCCAACAATATTAACATACTACAGGAAGGGCTAACACAGACAAATGACTGGTGCCAAAGCCACGGTCTAAAACTAAACACAAAACAGTGCATTATTATTCCCTTTGGCAAAGCAAAATTCCCTGCTAACTACAGTATTAACAACACCCTCCTAAGCTCAAACCCAGTGGTTTGAGACCTAGGAACACAGGTAGATAGCAATCTGAACTTTGACCACCAGTTTTCTTCTGTGGTAAGGAAAGCCTTCTACGTTGCATATCTATTAAGTAGGGGCATCAAATCCAGGTCTAAGGATGTTATAGCCCCACTGTACTCGACCCTCATCAGATCACTAATAGAGTATAATGGTCCCTTTTGCATGCATCTCAACAGACACCTGCAGCAGCTGGAGAGACCACAGAGTTTCCTCATCAAGAAAATACAGGGCCTCCAAACCATGATGTACGTGGACAAACTAAAAGCCCTGCCACTGTACTCTGTAGCAAACAGACTGCTGAGAATAGATTTGTGCCTGCCCTACAGAGCAGTCTCCAACCCTCCCCTTTTAAATATGCTTCACATACACAAATCTAATGGCACAAGAGTCACTCGCTCTAGGGATCTTAACCTAGAATCGATATTAACAGAACATGCTGGAGAGACAAATATGTCTCCCAGAGACTACCACTCCTCTGGAACAAACTTCCAAGTCCAGAGAAGCAGAACGCCTCACTGAACCTATTCAAGAGCCACCTGGACAAATGGATGTGAGACCACAAATTCACCCTGGGGGTGGGCACCCATGTTCCTCATGGACAGGGAGAGTCAGTTTTGACCATAGACTAGCTCTGCAAAATGCATTCATTTAATAAGTACAGATGGGGCAACTTGGGCTGCTAGCCTAGTAACCTCCTATGAACCTATGAACCTGTATACCTATGACCCTATGAACCTATGAACCTATGTATCATCCTCTCTGTTGGATCATACTGCTTCTTTGCTTATATACTTTACACACTAATGGTGGAGCTTTACTCCCTGGGCCACTAAAAAGGGGTTCTAATATTCACATGGACTTTCCTGGTAAACAAATGCAGATAGATAAATAAATAAATAAATAAATAAATAAATAAATAAAACAGAGACGTGTAGAAGTACTGAATTACATCACATTAGCAGGGAAACTGATGAAATTATGGTTAGTCATTGCTGGTGGTAAGAAATCCGAATACATCAAGTCACAGTGTTTACAGTTTCAGAAACTATCAGAGTGGTTAGATAAGATAGATCTCTGCCTCACAGTCGTAGGGTTATGAGTTCACTCCTGATCTCTAGTTACTGCCTTTGTAAAGTTTACGTTTTAGTCATGTCCATAAGCGTTTTCAATGAGAGCTCCCATTCTTTCAGTCTTTCAAAAACATGTTGGCTAATTAGCATAGTGTTCATAGTGAGATAGTGATTGACTTCTTCCCTCTATTGGCTGGATAGGAAACATGATGACTATCTTTATATGGAATTGCTAAGTGTGGAGGCAGTTTATAACCACAGAGAAGGTATAGCAAAGTATAATGATCCTGGACTTGGGTTTGAATATATATCCCTACATTACAGTTATACTGCTGGGAGTAATTGTGGTTTAAATGTGAAACATTTATTGGTTTACTTTCTTTCCAAGAAGAAGAATGGAGAATGGGTTGATTGTAATGCATGAACTTGATAGTTTATCTATCCAGTTATCCATTCCTCCATCCATCCATCTGTCCATGTATCCATCCATCCATCCATCCATCCATCCATCCATCCATCCATCCATCCATCCATCCATCCATCCATCCATCCATCCATCCATCCATCCAGCTATCAATGTATCCATCCATCCATCCATCCATCTATCCATCCACCCATTTAATAAACAGTTTGCCCTGATGAGGGTGGTTATTCTAGTAAGCAGAATAGGTAATTTCAGACCACCCTGTCCCAAGTAAGGATCATTAGCTTACCCTGCAGTATTTGAGGCATTCCCAGGCAAGTATAGAAGAGACATAATCTCTCCACTGAGTTATGTATCTGTCCTGGAGCCACTTTTATGTGAGTCATGTCTGGTACATCTCACATGGAAACCACACAGGAGACATCCTCCCTAAGTGCCTACACCACCTCAGCTGTTTTCTTGCAACACAAAAGAGCAGCAGGTCTACTCAGAGACCCTTTCTAATTGCTTACCTTATCCTTTTAACATAAACATTGAGGCTGGTAACGCCATGAATGGACCTCTTTTATTATTTTTGTTTCTTCTATCTAATTATTTTTCATACAAAATTCATGACCATACTGATGATGGGGACATAGACCAACAAAGAACACAGTCATCATATGACTCCACTCATATTTCAATGTCACAGACTCTTACAACATCTGCAGTACTTCCTCTCCTACATAAATCCATCCACTGGTCAGTCTACTGACTCTATCCAGCTTCATTAATGAACAAGACCCCAGTGTTCATAGGTTCATAGGTTGGTACTAGCCTATCGGCCCTAGGGCCTATACAAGCCTAGCCATAACAATTCCCTGGATATTTCTTCCCACAATATTTATTTCCCTGGACCCCTGTCTAGCAGGGCGACTGACGTGATCCCCGGGGTGAATTTCCTCTCTCCCGTCCAATTGTCAAGGTTCCTTTTGAAGAGGGCCAAGGAGGCACTCTGCTTGACATGTATGGGCAGTCTATTTCAGAGTATGGGGAGTCTCTGGGTCAGGAACCTATCCCTCCAGCATGTTTTTCCATTGTGATGACAAGGTTTAGATCCCTGGAGCGTGTGGCTCTGAGGGATTGGGATTTCTTTAAGTGGAGCATGTCCAACAGCTCAGGGTTTGATATGGCCTTGTATGTTAAGCAGAGATCACCTTTGAGTAGATGATATGCCACAGAGTATAGCTGGAGTTTTTTTAGATGGTCAGCATAGGGCATCTGCTTTAGGCCTGTGATTCTTTTAGTGAGGTATTTCTGTGGCCTTTCCAGCTGTTGCAGATGTCTTGTGAGGTACATACCAAATGGAGCGTTGTACTCTATAATGGGTCTAATGAGGGATGAGTACAGTGGGACAATGACCTCCTTTTTTCTGGATGAAAAGCCCTTAGTGATGAGGTGTACCACATAGAAGGATTTCCTGACTGTTGTGGCAATGTGGTTATCGAAGGTGAGACCACTGCCCATCTGTGTCCCTACATCTCTCTTCACACTTTTGGTGTGTATATATATGTCACAGCTTGATGTAACTATTCCCCCCTCACTTGCAGAGAGCAATCCACTATATTCCACCAGAAAACCATGACCTCTTTTTTAGAGGTGCTGATTTTCATCCCATCTGCTTCAGACTTAGCAATGAACCACTCCAGTGCATGCCAGAGATCTCAGCCTCTTAAGGCTAGGGGGAAAAACATCATCTGTAAACAATGAAATTGTAAGTCTCAGTTTCACAAACCGGATTCCATGTAAATCTCATCCTCACCTTAACATCCAAGCCATGAAATCATGAGTTCTCTGCACATCTTGGATGCATTCACTTTAATGTCCTGAATGGGAATAGAACTATTGTTCTGCAAACACAGGGATTGAACAACATGCAGTAGCAGTGCTGGAACCCCATCCTATTCTAATTATATCTGCTGTCCATATCCACAAATCACATATAGAATGTACTGGCAAACTTCCATGAACCTTCTAATAACTCTGTAAGGACAAAGTCTTGATCCATTGTTCCATTTCCAAGATGGCGTCTGCAACGTTCCCCCTGAATCAGACACACAAGGCAAGGTCTTCTTTTAAGCACCCTGGAATAGGCTTTTCCATAGACACAATGAAGTGAGAGCTCTCCATAAATGGAACAAAGTATCATATCTCCTTTTTATGAAAATAAGGACCATTGCAACACAACAGGTACTGTCCTGAACTTCCACACAATACTGATAAAGCATAATAAACATGACACCCAACAATATTTGACACCGTCAACATTTTCATCAATGTTGTTTCCTTTCAAAAGTGGAAGTGTGTAATTGCTGAATATATAGGAAAGGTCTGAGTCTCACCATTTTCTCCTGATAGTGCCATATTATGGGATGGCATGGTCACCATCTTCAGAAACATCTCAGAGTGTTCCTTCCTTTTCCTAAAACTATTCCCAGTGTGGCCAATGATTCTGCAGCCATGATGAGAACAGCATGGACAATGCCTTGACTTTCCTTCAGAGGTTACTGGAAGGTTTGCAGGAACCTCTTTAAGGTAAACTGAGAATCATTCTCCATGAATTCATCAAATTACTCTTGCACATGTCCTTCACTACGACTACCACAGCTGCTACATTCTTGGTCTGTCAACACCTGTTGGTCATATCTATGGACCTTCTGCTCTGCTAGCAGTATATAGGAGGGATGGCTGTTAGACATCAGGGGACATTAAGTGTAATCCTTGGAACAGTGATTAGGAAGAGTATATAGTAACTATCCAACTGTGGGTTCTCAGAGTATCCCCATTCTCAGAGGTGCAGTATCTCAGATTTAGCATATATACACAACTAGTGTGAGGTGGGGACATAGCTCCCATGTCAGAGGGTGAGAGACAGAGGGAAAAAAGTATTTAAAAGAATAACCCTGAGTTTCAGAATTCACTTTTTCATTTAGTAATCATTACATTTTGGACTTGCAATTTCAGGTCTTGCATTTCTGATCTGGAGCCACAGCATAGCCTCTATTCTTAACTTGATTTCTTCTCTCACCATTAGTGCAGGTCTTAGGGTTACTGCCATGACAAGTACCACCCATCTTTTATCCCCATGTTGTTGTCACCACCCACAACTTACTGCAGTCTTGAACAAGACCATTTCATAGTGCCCGTCCTAAGCCTCCTCCAAAATATGGAAGCAGGTCTTCAGGAAGTGTGACGTGTAATCATGTGTCAAAGAGGCATCAGCTAAGCATTTTCAACATGCCCTTAGTATGTGTTAGGGGTTTCCAGGTTTGATTTTTTTCCAAATGTTTCTCTAGCCATCTGCACGTCTATCTTGGCTATGGATGAAATAAGCACTAACAATTATGAAATAAGAACTTGGAATTTACACGTTTTATTTAAACTGGATGTTCAAAATATCAAAACAGGCAAACACAGGAGGACTATGGCTAACCAAGTTCACTGATGACTGCAAACTGAGAGCCATAATTGACTCTCTGGCTGACACGGACATCCTCCAAAAGGGCCTAAATGAGACGGACACCTGGTGTCAAAGTCATAGCCTCAAGCTAAATGCCAAAAAATGTATAGTCATCCCGTTTGGGAAAAACAAAACACCCAGGTATTACCA
>NC_056726.1:1528797157-1528857157 GCF_019279795.1 Protopterus annectens
ATGTCAGTAAACTAGACCTCAGATCATATCCTGGCCAACAACAGAACCCCCATCCATGACAGCTGTAAATAATTAAACATATCTTAATAAGCTACAGTCCTTCTCTATTAATCTAAACGTGCATCCTTCTAGGAGAATTTAACTACCCTTTTCTAAACGGGCGCATTCACACCTCTACAAATAAATATGTACAATGATTCATTACCTTTATCACTACAAACTTCCTCTATGAAATAATAACCTCCCCGACTGAGAGTGCCAACATACCAGATTTTGTCCTCATTAACTCAGCCCATGTCTGCTCCTTACTGTTCTCATACTTTCACTAGTCAAATCAGATTACCATATTGTTTTATTCACTGTACAATCCCAGCAGAGGTAAACAGCCAACCCAACCATCTTTCCAGACTTTTGCATTTTTCCCTGTGTGCCCCCTGACTTCTCAATCCATCTTCCTTCTGAGGATGGTCTCTGTCATCACTGCCAGCTCCTGCGTGGTCCCTGCAGATGCCTGAAGGTACCTCAATCTTTTTTAAAGTTATAATTAGTCTCCTGTTTGCTCTGTAAATCTGCTTTCATTTTTGATTAATAAGGAGAAAATACAGAAAAGCAAGAAGAAACAGCAAGAGCAGAAGATGAAGACAGACACTTTCTATTCTCAAGAAAAGCATTAAATATGTCATAATGATCATATGTGCCAGCATCTTAGTTTTCCATCAAACAAAATAGTTTCTTATGATTATAATGTGTGTAACCTGATGTCTTGGTAATTTTCCATGGGGACATCCTGAGAAAAGTCAAAATAAAACATTAAATTTCCAATATCATCGAACTATTGTAAAATGTATCTAAAGGACATCATTTTCAAACTGCTTTGAGATCATGGCCTGGGAAAATGGTAACTATTTATTTCAGCAAACAAAATGAAAAAATAAAATAAGCAGAGAAAAAGAGAAGGCCGCCTCCTGTTTACAGCAGAACTCTCCCTAATGTCCATGACGTGAAGCTCTATACGGACATCTAGTCGCTCAAAAAAATATACACTGAGGGCTGAAGTCTGACCCTGCTTCTATCATGGTCAGACGATGGATTATCAAATTATAATTCTTAAGATGAACATATTATTTGATTATATGTTTATGCAAGACTTTTTAACAGTTTTTGTCAGTTTAGAGTGTTGTCGTAAAGGTTTTCAGCTTCCATATAGCTTTTTTTTTGGATTACCACACATCTTCACAATTACAAATACTTAAAACACACAAACAAATGTATACATGTTCCTATTGTTCTCTTTTCTGTTCTATGAATATATTACTACTGATTGACTATTAATGAATCCAGAATCAGTCAACATGACATTCATTGCTGACAATTAAAAATGCATAAAAATCTAAAATGATACAAAAATGAAAAAAAATGCATGCACATACAAAACAATGCTTTGTGTGTGTGTGTGTGTGTGTGTGTGTGTGTGTGTGTGTGTGTGTGTGTGTGTGTGTGTGTGTGTGTGTGTGTGTGTGTGTCAAACCTCTACACCTCCCATGCAGTGGGGGGTGGAATTTTTCCCTTTGCATCTTCCACTTATAAATTATTAACTCCAAGATTATTACAAGTCAGAAAAAATTGACAACCCCAGCCTGCTCTAACCTCTCATTCTGGTTTTCTGGGAAAAAAGAGCACTGTTATAACGTTACGTTTTCTGCTGAAAATACACTATAACATGAGAATAAAACATGAACATTCATCATCATTGTGTTTTCTGTAGAAAATATCATTAAAGTGTATAATAGTATCAATACCACCTCAGGTCTCCCCTGAAAAGAGGCCTTTATCCTAATGGGACTAACCCAGTCTGCGAAGGATAAATAAATAAAAAAACAAATTCAGTCAGTGACATGTGCTTCTGAAAACCTGTTGCACCAATGTGTACAACTTGAAAATCAGTAACATTTTATACTTTCCACTATCCACAAACATATTTTTGATAAAAGGGCATCAAATACATATCCTTCTACTCTGGTCTAGTCTGTTCCAGTGTGACAGAATATAAAAAAGAAACAGACCTATGTATCTAGAACCAGTGAGCATTCCTCGTCTCACTTACAGATTTTCAAAGGTCTGTCAAACTTCACAACTCATGTCTGGCTGCATGTATTGGCTCTGCATTGTTTAATCAGGCACTTACATTGTGTGCTGCCTACATTTATAATTTATTTAACTGTATAATTTATACTGTAACTTTTTCTTTCTTTTGTTCTCCTTATTTATGTCCCCATAAATTGCTTCTGTATGACCCTGTACATAATTTCATTCTGTGCACTATGAGAGTGTGCCTTTAAAATTCCTTACCCCCCCCCACACACACACACACACACACACACACACACACACACACACACACACACACACACACTCTCTGCGACACTTGCAGAAACAACTCTCTGCTCTTAGTGTGAATTTCTGGATAAACTTAAGGAAATTAATGAAACGAAATAGAAACAAGAAAGCAGACAAATAGATGGCTTTAATTTTCATTTTTTTGGGCCATATGAGGCTGATCGACAGTTATCGCTTGTACCTCTCCTCGATTTTGGACATGGGATGTCACCTGTCTCCCTAGACCAAATGTGAGGCATACTGTTTGATGGAAAGTTGAAAAGTTGGAAAATTAAGAAGGTGTACATAAAAAGAAAGGCAGGCGGATCAGTGAAGCAAAGTTTATCTTTGGAAAGTGTGATACTTTTGTAGCCTGTCGTATTTTCAACAGGAGTGTGTTTTTTTTCTAGGACCAATCTGTATTTAGGGGAAATATCTGTACCTCACTGTATGTTTTTTCCTCTCATCGAAATGCCAATAACAGGGGTTCAAAGTGTCCCTAATTCTTTTCATGGCTCATTATTTTAGTAATGATGGTCAACAACCATCTAATCATTCCTCATGCCATCCCTACAATAAAAACAGTGCTGTTTTCTTGTACAGTGTGCTATTTTATAAGACTACATGTACCTTTTCTCTTGTCTTCAGAGCAAATTTACAGATTAGATTGCGCTTTTTCTTTTTTTTGTTTTTCTTCCACCAGACATTTGTTTCCAGCCAAATTAATACAACATAGGCTTATTAGCAGAAAATGAATACAAGATATGGACATAAAAATGAAAAAAAAAAACAATGACCGAAAGGTAAGAAAGAGGATTAGCCTAAAAAGATCAACATCTTACTGCATGAGGTAATAAAAAGGTGCTGTGAGGTGATTCAGGTGTGTATGGGACAAACTTAGTGCTACAGCACAGCTTGTACAGCTGATTAGGACCAAAGTCAATAATTGTAAAAACAGGGTATAACAAATTTTAACCCATTAATGCTAAATAGTGAAGTGAGACTGAAATCTCTGAAAAAGAATCTGGATTATTAGTCTTTCAGCCAGCAGTATCATGTAAATGCAATGCAAATGCACTCTGATGGGGCAAATAAGGTACGTGATGCTATACACCTGGGTAGGAGACAGACCATTTTCCCACGTTTCTGAGATTTAAAAAAGTTCAGTTACAGGCTTGCTGTTCTTGAACTGTTTGTAAGTTTCTTGGAGGCCATGTTTTGCTTGGGCTAAAGGGAAGTCTCTCTTTTAATCGGTGGCAGTGAAAAACCTTGAGCAGCCTGCCTGCCCCTGTGGGAGTGGTTACTGACTTGAAACTGTAGTTTTATTGGCCATTTTGGGTAAATTCCAAACTCCTTCATCTTCCTCTCTTAAAACCCTCTTTTGCGCGTTTTTGCGCGTTTTTGTGCATAGCGCAACAGCGGGCAGTGCCGTCTAATTTGGTTTAAACTATTCCTGGCTCCACAAAGTCTGCTCTTCACTTTTTCCCTTAGAACTGCTCTATCTCTCAATTTAAACACCATATTCTCATTCTAAGGCCCTTCACTGGTCCAATTAAGTAATCCTACAAGTTAGCACTATTAAACCATAAGCATTACTTACTCTTATGCTCTCTACGATTACCCTGTCCTCTATTGGTCCGTCTTAAATTCAGTTTCCCTATATTACTCTAGCATGTCCAAAGGTCAGTCAATGGTTTCCTCTCCAGTCCAGCTGGTGAATCTGGGAATTTTGAGGCAATGTTACAACTGTCTCATGTACACGGACAACCCTCTCCTCCTCCAAACAGGTTCAAATATATGTGAGAGATGCAACTATTTAGCCAAACTGGAGGCTGAGCTCTCTCATCTCAAAACTGGTGTAACCAGTCAGGAGGAGAAGGTAACCTCACACAACACAATTCCAGTATCACATAGTCCCACCACATCAGCGAACCAAACACATAAATACACAAAAACATACTCGGAGGCTCTAAATAAAAATCTACCTAAGCAACAGAGACCTCCAAAGCAGACATCCAAGCAAACGCTACCTCAAAACAAAACACGCACAACACATAGCCCACAAAGTCAGTGTGCCAAGCAGCCAAAGCCCTTAAGGCTGAATAACACACCTGATACTCTTGTAATAGGTGAGTCTATTGTCAGACACACTGACGTGCTGCTAACCAGGCTGAATAAAGAGAAGGTCATGGTGAGCTGCCTGTCGGGTGCTAGGATCCGCCACATAACGCAAGCAGTCAGGTCACTCCAAAGCAAATACAAATATGACTCAGTCATTGTACATGCTGGTGTGAATGACCTGAGACGTACCTCCCTGGACTACATGAAAAGAGACATAGAGAAGCTCTCTGATCATGTAGCCCAGGCTGGTATGACCCTGACCTTGAGCAGCATCTTACCCTCACCTAGAATGATGCCACAGTACAAAGACAAAATGATCGATTTTAACAATTGGCTAAAATTCTGGTGTCATTCAAAGGGGATCCAGTGTCTGTCAGCCTGAGATGACATGTTCGACAAGCCACATTGCTTTGCTAGGGACGGCTTGCACCTGTCACCACTGGGCTTTCGGATATTGGCAAAGGCTCTTGCCACCCCCATAGTGCCTTTTTTAGGCAAGGCTCAAAAGTCAAACCCACCCCCATAGACAGCACAAGGAACACGAAATTAAGTGTAATGCTGTTTAACGCCAGAAGTCTTAACCTCAAGATGCATGCACTCGAAGCTCTCCTCAGTATGGAGAACATCGATATCTGTGCAGTGACAGAAACCTGATTCAAGGCTCCAGAGAGCACCCCAGCACTACCAGGCTATACCTCATATCATGCTTTTCGGCCCCAAAACTCGGACCGAACCACAAAAGGAGGGGGAGTTTCCATATTTATCAAGGATATCCACACCTCCAGGTTAGTGGCATTGCACGAAGTATCAGAGACCATCCATGTGCAACTAACAGTGGGCAGGACTGCTTTTCAGTTTATAGCATCCTACAGACCACCCTCTCAAAGTCAGGAATCCCACTCGGCTTTCCTGAAAAAATTGGAGAACATGAAGATCTCTCCGAACACCATTATATTGGGTGACTTCAACTACCCAAACATTGACTGGGAGCACTACTCAAGCCCCAGCACCTTAGCCTAAAGGTTCCTGGAAATTATAAACTCAAATGCTATGGAACAACTAGTCACCACTCCCACAAGAGGGGACAACATACTAGACCTGATCATTACCAACATGGGGACTCTATGCTCCACACCAGAAGTATATCCCTCATTGGTAAGATCAGACCATAAATTAATTTCACTGGATGTCCACATCCCGACCTCACCCCCAGCCCAGAAAACCACAGTGAAAAACCTCTCAAAAGTGAATTTCTCACTTCTCAAAACCAAAGTGGAATCCTTCAAGGCCCCAGGGCCAGTGGAAACTACGGCCCAAACTGCAGATTCCTATATAAACACATTCTACGGACATCTCCAGGAATGCATGGATCATGCTATCCCAAACAAAACCAAAACCCAATCATCCAAAGGCAGGCATCCAGTCTGGTGGACCCCTGCCATAAATAAACTGTACAACAGAAGGAGGAAGCTACTACATGATAGAGCAAAATCCCTAATAGGGAAGGCATCTCTGATCAGTACTAGCAAAAAATTATGATCTCTCATAAAATCATCCAAGGCCAGCTTCGAGAGAAAAATTGCACAGGACACCAAAGACAATCATAAGGCTTTTTTCAGTTATGTTAGGAACCTGGGATGCAACTCCCAGACTTGTTCTGAGTTGATTCTAAATGACAAAAAATACACTGAACCCACAGACATCACCAATATCCTGGCAGACAGGTTCAGTGCAAACTTCTCCCCCCCCCCAAAAGAGCAAGTATCTATCCCGGCAGAGGGCTGCCTCCCAAACATCTCTGATGCTCAGGTGAAGGCTGCCCTCTCCAAATCAAAAAACACTGCTTCCATGGGACCAGATGGCGTCCCAGGTTGCGTCTTACATGAACTCCAAGAGGAACTAATCCCTCAAATAAAACAGCTATACAATCTCAGCCTCACTACAGGATATGTGCCCACAGAATGGTGTACAGCAACAGTGGTCCCACTCCACAAAGGTGGAGCCTCTACGGACCCTGGAAACTATCGCCCCATAAGCCTGACTAGCTTAGTCTGCAAGGCTATGGAGAGGATCATCATGGAGCTCATAAACAAAGACATTGGGGACCTACAGACACTAGATCCTACCCAGTTCAGCTTTGTCAAGGGCAGATCCTGCCTTTTGAACCTGGTTGACTTCTTCGAAACAGTCGCCAAAGCCATAGATGAAGGGAAGGTAGTCCACACAGCCTATCTGGACCTTGCAAAGGCATTTGACACAATACCGCACTCGGGCATCATAGATAAGCTATCCAGCTTAAATTAAACCCCTATGTCACAAGATGGGTCGCAAACAGCTGAAAGACAGAACCCACAGAGTGAGAGTTGCTGGAGCCATGTCAGACTCGAAACCAGTCACAAGTGGCATCCCACAGGGTTCTGTCCTGGGACCACTCTTGTTCGGTATATACTTTTCTGAGGTACAGGCAAACGTGGGAGGACTATGGCTCACCAAGTTCGCAGATGACTGCAAACTGGGCGCCATAATCGACTCTCCAGCTGACACAAACATCCTTCAAAAAGGTCTCACAGAGACAGATAACTGGTGCCAGCACCATGGTTTAAAGCTAAATGCTAAAAAATGTATAGTCATACCCTTTGGCAAAAACAATGTACCCACAAATTACCACATAGGCGGAAACCCATTAAGTACAGAGAAAGTTATTAGGGACCTGGGGACCCAAGTTGATAGCAATCTCTCCTTTGAAAACCCCATTGCCAAAGTGGTTAGAAAGACCTTCTACATAGCCCACCTCATCACGAAGGGTTTCACATCTAGATCAAGAGAGGTAATCGTGCCCCTTTATTCATCCCTCATCAGGCCCATCATAGAATACAATGCCCCTTTTGGGATGTACCTTACCCGACACCTG
This sequence comes from Protopterus annectens, assembly GCF_019279795.1. Lineage (NCBI taxonomy): Eukaryota > Metazoa > Chordata > Ceratodontiformes > Protopteridae > Protopterus > Protopterus annectens. The sequence goes on from NC_056726.1 coordinate 1,528,804,566, forward strand.
CAGCAATTAGAAAGACCCCAAAAGTATCTCACCAAGAGGATCAAGGGTCTTAAACAGATGCCATATGCTGCTCGGTTAAAAAAACTCCAGCTCTACTCAGTTGCATACCACCTACTTCGAGGTGATCTATGCCTGACATACAAAGCTATGTCAAATCCAGAATTAATGGACATGCTCCACCTCAGTAAATCTAAATCCCTTAGAGCCACACGCTCGAGGGACTTGAACCTCAGCACAGAAATAAATCGAACTTGCTGGAGGGACAGGTTCATAACCCAGAGGCTCCCTTCGCTCTGGAATAGAATTCCAGTTCATGTGAGGCAGAGCACCTCACTGAATCTCTTCAAGAAGAATCTCGATGGGTGGATGGGGGATTGTAGGTTTGTCCCAGGGATTACTCCCGTGTCACTATTAGACAGAGGCACAGTAAACTAAACCTTAAAAAGGGCATAGTATACTCAAATCAAGGGGTGGCATAAGCCATACAGAATCGGGCTAGGCTTATAATTGCCCCAGGGCAGATAGCCTAGTATGAACCTATGAACCTATGAACCATAAGTTTGGGAAACAGAGACGTGTATTTTGTTGTGAAATGCACTTTGTCTAAGATGCTTTCTCAGAAGCTGGTTTATGTAGCTGCTTTTATGGTATTCAACACACTTGAGGCTTTTGTGCATCACATGTGATATTAATATTACTGTATGAGTGGTATTAATACCACCATGTGAGCATCTTCTGTACATGCAGTATTTTATTTCCACAGTGCATGTGACCACTACTAACCAGTATGAGTAAAGTGAAATACCTTAATGTGAACAGTAATGGTGTAATCTGACAGACATCAGCATTAAACTGACAAATTAATAGGACTGACTGAGTAGGCCATTTACCAACACTGTTTTTTGTGTATCTGCACTCATTAGAGTGGCCTTGGAGTTAAATAATTGTTCCAGTAGAAATAAACTCTGCATGTCTCCCGTAACAATGATTGGTGTAAAAGGGTATGGCAAAGTGTATACCACATACAGTATACAAGGGTGTATGATTTAAAAAAATCATTTATTGTATGAAAATAAGAAGCAATTTAAACTAAAAAAAACATGGTAGTTTCTCTGCCATAGCTTTTGTTGTTGTTGTGTCTTTCGGCTTTTCCCGGTTAGGGGTCGCCACAGCGGAACTCCGGTCTGCTAATGATTGGCAGTAGATTTTTACGTGGTCATTTGCCGGCTCTGATGCACAACCTTCAATGAAGGTACGGCTGTTCACGCATGTCTCCACACAGAAGACACTCTAGCTGAGAATCGAACAGGACAACGGTCTTACTGTGAGGTGACAATGCTACCACAGCACCACCACTGCAGTATGGCTGTGCATTATTTTAAATGGCTTTTTTTAGAATGCTTGGTTTTAAAAAACTGAAAATGTATTCTGTTCAAAAAGATGCACTTTCAGGGGGCTATATACTTTGGAAAAGTGGGCTACATTCTGGAAGATGGTGCACAGTTCCACACATCCAGCCTATGCCTTATGGGGTGGCAATAAGCTGCTACTCCTGTATAAAGAGGGGATCCATACCAGATGTAAAACTACTGGGAGGGGGCACTAAAATCCAATTAATAAGCTGGGTACTAAAGGAAAGGAGTAGCAGAAGATCTGTTTGGCTTGTTTAGGAAGCACAACTTAACCTTGCTTACACCTTAACCAACAGCCCAGTAAAATGGTAGACTCAGAAGCAAAGCTTTACTTATTGCCCAGTATGTCATTGCAGATATAGGTTTATAGACAGTTCTTAGTCTGTGCTCTAGTACATCATCGCAATTACCCCAGAGTACTATCTCCTTAAGGGACTTCCAGAGAGTTATATAATATACATAGCCCACAAAATCAGTGTGCCACTCAGCCTCAGCCCATAAGGCAAAACAACGTACCCAACACTATAGTCATAGGTGACTCTGTAGTCAAGCATACTGATGTCCCACTCACCAGGCTAAACAAGGAGAAAGTTACTGTCAGCTGCCTGTCAGGTGCCAGGATCCACCACATAATGCACGCACTCAGGTCACTCCACAACAAGTACTAATATGACTCTGTCATTGTCTATGCTAGTGCGAATGACCTGAGCCATACCTCCCTGGACTACATGAAAAGAGACATGGAGGAGCTCTTGGATCTTGTAGCCCAGGCAGGTATGACCCCAGCCCTGAGTAACATCCTGCCATTGCCCAGAATGATACCACAGTACAAAGACAAAATTATTGACTTCAACAATTGGCTAAGCTTCTGGTGTCATTCTAAGGGGATCCAGTATCTGTCTGCCTGGGATGACATGGTCGACAGACCATGATGCTTTGCCAGATATGGCCTGCATCTGTCGCCCTTCAGATTCCGGATACTGGCTAAGGCTCTTGCCACACCTATAGTGCCTTTTTTAGGCAAGGTTCAAATGCCAAATTCACCACCATAACAAGTACGAGCAAGTAAACTCTGATTTTAATGCTACTCAATGCTAGAAGTCTAAACCTCAAAATCCACTCACTCGAGGCACTCCTTAAAATGGAGAACATCGACATCTTGTGCAGTGACAGAGACCTGGTTCAAGGCTGCAGGGAACACCCCTGCATTACCAGGCTATAATTCATACCACACCTTTCGGCCACCTAACCTGGACCAAAACACTAAAGGCAGAGGCGTGTCCATATTCATTAAGGATATCCACACCTCCAGGGTAGTTGCTCAGCATAATGCATCCAAAATTATCCAAGTGCAAATAACACTGGGCAAGACTGCAATCCAGGTTGTAGCTTGTTACAGATCCCCCACCATGCCCCAGGATTCCCACTCTTCATTTTTTAAGATACTGGAAAATATTAGGGTAGAACCTAATACCTTAATTATGGGCAATTTCAACTACCCCACCATCAACTGGGAAAACTGCTCATGTACCAACTAATTCACTCAACGTTTTCTGGAATTCATAAATTCTAACACCTTGGATCAGCTTGTCCACACCCCCACCAGGGGCAGCAATATCCTGGACCTGGTCATTACCAATATGGGTAACCGGTATTCCACACCAGAGGTCAACTCCTCACTGGTCAGATTCGACCACAAGCTAATCACCTTAGACATCCATATCCCACCCCCACCACCCATTAAGGAAATCACCATCAAAAACTACTCCAAAGCCAACTTCATGCATCTTAAGACAGAAGTGGCAAACTTCACAACACCTATGCAGACGGAAAATAGAGGTATGACTGCTGAATCCCTATAAGCACTTACACGAGTGCATGGATCGTGCTATCCCAAACAGAACCAAGATGCTATCCTCCAAAAAAACGAAGCCAATCTGGTGGTCCCCTTCCATAAGCAAACTCTACAACAGAAGTAAGAAGCTGTTGCAAAAAAGAGTAAAATCCCAAGATTGGAGGAACTCCCTGGTCAGCCTCAGCAAGAACCTGAGATCCCTCATAAAATCCTCCAAAGCCAGTTATGAAAATAAATTCTCACCACTGATTCCAAAGACGACCACAAAGCATTCTACAGCTACGTCAAGAATCTCAATGGCAACACTCAGATCTGCTCTGAGCTACAGCACAATGGCACTAAATATACAGAACCAACCGATATTGTCAACATCCTGGCAGATAGGTTCAGTGCTAACTTTACCCCCCCCCCCACCCTCCAAAGGGCCCATCTTAATACTGGAAGAATGCAAAGCCCCTGTAATCACGGATGAACAAGTAATGACCACACTCTCCAAAGCCAAGAACACAGCATCCATTGGACCAGACAACATCCCAGGCTGTGTACTGCATGAACTACAGAACAAACTGGCACTCCACCTAAGTACCATGTTCAATCATAGCTTCACCTCAGGCTATGTGCCTACTGAATGGTGCACAGTGACAGTTATCCCACTCCACAAAGGGGGTGCCACCACAGACCCTGTAAACTACCGCCCCATTAGCCTGATGAGCCTGGTTTGCAAGCCCATGGAACATATCATCTTGGAACTTATAAACAAAGACATAGGTAACCTCCAACCCCTGGACCCCACTCAGTTTGGGTTTGTAAAAGGTAGATCATGTCTTCTAAAACTGATTGATTTCTTTGAAGCAGTCACCAGAGCCATAGACAAGGGCATGGTAGTGCACACAGCCTATCTTGACTTCACCAAGGCTTTCAATACCATGCCCCACTCTGGAATTATAGATAAACTCACTAAACTGGGCATAAATCCCTATGTCACAAGATGGGGGGCCAACTGGCTCACTGACAGAACCCACACAGTAAAAGTAGCCGACTTCAAGTCTGACTTCAGACCAATGATGAGTGGAGTACCACAGAGTTTGGTCCTGGGTCCTCTCCTGTTCGGCATCTACTTCTCTGAAGTGCAGGCCAACATAGAAGGTCTTTGGCTAACAAAGTTCGCAGATGACTGCAAACTGGGAGCCATAACAGAATCACCTAATGATGTAGACATTCTACAAAAGGGCCTCACAGAGACAGATGCTTAGTGTCAAAGTCATGGCCTCAAGCTCAATGCCAAGAAGTGCATTGTCATCCCCACTGGGAAAAACTTGGTACCCATGAACTACCACATAGGCAGTATCTCACTAAACACCAAAAGTGTGATAAGAGACCTCAGGACACTGGTGGACAATAGTCTCTCCTTTGATAACTACATCGCCACAGTAGTCAGAAAATCTTCTACATGGCACACCTCATCACAAAAGGGTTCTCCTCTAGAAAAAAGGAGGTCATTGTTCCTTTCTACTCATCCCTCATCAGACCCATTGTAGAGTACAATGCCCCGTTTGGCATGTATCTCACAAAGCACATACAACAATTGGAAAGGCCACAGAAATACCTCACTAAGAGTATTACCAGCCTCAAACAGATGCCATACACAGACTGTCTCAAAAAACTCCAGCTCTACTCCATCGCATATCGCCTACTCAGAGGCGATCTCTGCCTAACATACAAAGTTATGTCAAACCCAGAGCTGTTGGACATGCTACACTTAAATAAATCCAATCTCTCTACACCACACACTCCAGGGACCTAAACCTTGTCACCACAATAAACAGAACATACTGGAGGGATAGATTCCTGTCCCAGAGACTTCCCATACTCTGGAACAAACTACTCATCATGTCAAGCAAAGCTCCTTATTGGCCCTCTTTAAGAAAAATCTTGATGACTGGATGGGAAATTGAAAATTCACCCCAGGAATCACTTCTGTGGCACTGCTTGATAGGGGCACAGGAAAATAATTTTCTTAGGTGGCGAAAGCAAGGGAACCTTTTTGTCTAGGCTTATATAGGGCCCAGGGCTGATAGCCTAGTACCTACCTATAAACCTATGCAAATGGTGGCTGACAGAATCAAACCTTGTACTACAACAAGCATCTTGTTAAAACTTCATAGCGTTAATCCTCTGCACTAACTGCCGGACAATAGGTTGGGTTGCAGGCCTCAAACTCACACACCTGATATTGAGAATCCAGTGTGACCACTGTATACCATGACAGTATGTGTTAAGGTCATTCACAACTGGGATGCGTAAGCTCAATCATAATTTCTCACTGTAGAATTTTTTTGTGCAATCTTTAAGCTTGACTATTTGCTTATACTGGAAATGGAATTATTATGGATGATCACACTTTCTTAATTAAATATCTATTTTCTTAGTTTTTTAACATAAACATTAAGACAACACTGAAGCTCAGAAATGATGCAAGACTTACACTAGAGGATGCCTAAACAACAGCATACAATCACAATAGTACAGCAACCAAGACTACACATAGTCCGCACCCTGAGCACGGCTATGTTTGCTAATTAGCACTATTCTATGCGTTATATATTTATGAATCGCAATCTTGATTTTAAAAGCCTCAGAGGTCAGAAGGAGTAAAAGTGGTACCAGCCTGCATTGGCATGTTTATAGAATGTGATAACACACTGCTTCTGTGCTACTTTCATGTCTCCGAGGAGTGTAACGCTCCCTTATCAAATAACTGTGACTATCAGTTTACCCCTTAGCAATACAAAGATTTAACAGCCTTGGGTTATCTTTGTTTAACTTTTCCAAATATTTTTTAATACAGTGACTCTCCTTCCTAAGTCTGTGTACAATTAATGTTCATGAAATCAGTTTTGCTTCAATCTTTGATGTCTGACAAGAGTGCTGTTCTCATAGGTACTTATTAAGCTATTCATCTGTGAGTATCTTAAGAAGTCTAGCTTTATAGTCTCATGGTAGTTTTTAGGCCTTTTAATTTTCTATGAATAACTCAGAGGTGGAGAGAACAAGAAAATGTCAGATCAGTTACTTGTTGCTCCTATCCATGGGTGCTAAATCAGTGATAAATGTACAGTTTCCCATCCATTTCTATAAATTATGTTTGAATATACTAAGAGAAGTACTTTGTTTTATGTGGAGTAGAAGATGCTTCCATATAAGAGATACTCTCTCTAATACCTACCTATCCCTCCAACATGTTCTATCTCTTAAGTGGATGCTCATGTTTCCATTGGACTTGCAAGTGTATAATAGATCTGACAGGATAGGGTCTGCTGAGGCTCTACATACAAGGCAGAGGTCATCTCTTACTAGCCTGTATGATACTGAGTAGAGGGACAACGTTTTGAGACGGTCTGCAAAGCTTTTGTGATTTATCTATCCCTTGTTGACCAGGTTAGTCCCAATAGGCTTATAGCCTGTTTTCTTGGGAGACCTGAGGTGGTATTTATACTACTACTGGAAATTTAGCCGCAGCATTGGGGAACTTCCCCGCTCAGTTTTAGTGTGAGTAGGTTCCGTTTCACTGTGGTACTTCCTGCTTCTGTTCTGGGCACAGTGGTGGCCCAGAGAAGCAGGGAGAATGATGGCCGCCAATACTGTACTTTCAGTATGTAGTCCAGATTTATTCAAGTAAAGTGACTGAGCAAGAGTGGAGGACGGATCGGAGGAAATGCTAGGTGAGAAGTGTTTGGAGGATGTATGCAGGAAGAAGGCAGGTGTACCATTGGATGGTGGTGCAACTGTCAGTGTGGTTACTAGGAAAGTGGTCAAGCCTTCAGCAGAAGTGATTTCAGAAGGAGAAGATACTGGTAATGCGAGGGGAGAGATGGTGAAGGTGGCTGAACCTTCAGAGTATACTGAGGAGTTCTTCTACAAAAATCTGTGTGGCAAGGAGAGTAAGGGCCGGAGTGGATGCATTATTTCAACCCTCCAATCATGAGGATTGTGGGATGATTTTTACAAGACTTGATGATGCAAAGTGAACTGGAGAGTGAGAGAGCTGCATTGTGGGCAGAAATAATGGATAAAATACAAGAAGAGGAAGCAGAACATTTGTTGAAGGAGGAAAAAATAACCTATGTGGATTGTGGATACAGTAAAAGAAGGGGAAGAGAATAAGACAGAATTAAGAAAAAGGAAATTTCTAGTAAGAATTAGCAGCAAAGAAAATAAACAAATGGACAGGTATGATTTTTGGGACAACATAATAACCCCCTTAGGCATTACTCCAAAAGAGGTAGGAGCTTTTATTCATATTAATAAACATATGTTTTGAGAGATTATTTTTGAAACTGGGCAGTGCATGGAAAATCTTTTTGTGAATGCAAAAAAAGAAAAACTGTAACCTATGGAATTTATACATATTTCAAGTATTTAACAGAGGAACAAAAAAGAAAATCTATATACAATTCCAAACTGAATTTGAAAATGAGACAATAAAAGGATTATCTAAAGACTATAAGGAAGTTATGGACATTGCAAAAGTATATGACAATAGGGGTTTATGGACTTGGATTTGGAACTGTAATGTTGTATTAAAAATGGAAAATGAAAAAAAATAATTGTGCATATGCCAAGTATGACAAATGTAGAAGGTAAAAAGGTATAGTGAAATACTGGGGACAACAGTAAACATTTTTTGTGGTAGAGATGATCACTTAATTAACAATTATGATAAAAGAAAATGTTTTATTTGTGGTAAGGTGGGTCACAATGCAAAAAGATGTGAATTGAAGTGTTTTAAATAAGAAAAAATGTGAAATTTATAGACAGATTGTGAAGAGAGTATAAATGAGGGTGAAATAAATAACAGAACAAAATGTAGAACAAGAAGAAGAAAAACAAGAGAAGGAACAAGAAAAACAGTCATTAGTGTAGAGAATAAGGGGGTAGACAGAAGACAAAAAGCAAAAGAAACGGTAAAAGGGAAGGAAGAAAAAAATACTATAATAAAAAGGGTTTATATAGGTTTAAGTACAAAGGAAAATAAAAGGAAAGATAAAAACAACTGAGAACAACAGTAAGGGAAGTATAGAGAAAAAGTACAACTGAGAATTCTATCAATAAATGTAAATAGTATAAAAACATGACATGAAGAGTAGGTGTCTTAGAAATGTGTATAATATTAGCACATGTAAGATTATTAATAAAAGAGGAAAAACTGCAAACAGAAAAAAATATGGGGGGGGAGATCATTTGGAATGTAGGAAAAGAAAGAAAAGATTCTGTGAGCGACGTGCTTGAATGCTAATAGTCCTGCAGATGGGTAACAGTGTGGCTTCAAGCAGAAGAGGACTTACAAGTCCATCCTGGTTCAGTGGTATAAATGAGTTACCTCTAAAGTGTACGAAGCGAATGTCTCTGGATGTGACACATCTGGACTTCATTAAGGTATTCTGACACCATGCGTCACAGGAGATGTTTAGGAAAAATATGGGGCAAGGGTTGAAAATGGTGTACTTTGTAAATGAACTGCTGAAAGGAAGCAAAGCGGCCAGTGGGATAGAGGCTGATTCAGAGGAAGGAGAATGCAGGCCCTCCCTTTTTAAAAGTCACAGCCTGCTGTTTAGGGTGCTGAAGTTCCCCAAGTGTTTTATCTGGCCAAATACTCCCCTTTCTTTTTCAAATTTCTAACTCTACCACAGGTGCTATGGGATTTTGTATTAGTGCTATGGAATTTTGTGTTAGTGCTATGAGAGTTTGTGTTAGTGTTATTGAATTTTCTGTTTGTGTTATGGAATTTTATCATAATGCCATTCCTTTTCAGCACTCTTGTGTCAGATATTATGCTACAGTTGCTGTACAACATTGCTTTATGTGGTAATGATGCCAAGACAAATGCAACCGTCAAGGATGAGAGAGAGGAATAATAACTTTTTTTTGACTACTCGGTAAATGGGTGCCAGATAGTCATTATGTCTTTTTCTTCATTCAAAATAAAAATTTCAGTGGATTTACAGCTAGTTAAATTATTACCATTAAGATTAGTTAAAGAGAATAGTCTAACTAAAGTTCTGCCTCCCATTTAAGAATCTATTTGCACATGCAAATATGCAGTTTTGCTTTTTCATCTCACATTTGAAAGACATTTGAAACTTGAAAGATTTACCGTTACACTATAAATAACCACTCTTAAACAACTGACCAATCATATTACAACGTAGTTGGAAGGAAGATCCAGTGATGGATGGATGGATGGATGGATGGATGGATGGATGGATGGATGGATGGATGGATGGATGGATGGATGGATGGATGGATGGATGGATGGGTGGATGGATGGATGGATGGATGGATGGATGGATGGATGGATGGATGGATGGATGGAAATACAATATTTGCATAGTATTGGCAGAGTCAAGTATTTACTTCCTAAATTTATATCCAATAGTAGTTGTAACTTTCAGTAATAAATACCCAGAATAGTCCTCCATTTCTTGATTTAAAGCAAAATAAATGACTAGAAATTTGTGGTCACACAGAAGACAGTGATATTTTTCAATCTCTTTTTGTCAGGGACATTCATAGACATGCAGTCCAGGAAACCATTAAGGACCCACGCCCAATTTCACGATTGCTCCAAAGCAATGTCTAATTAAGAGACATGTTCAAGGTCACACAGTAAGCAAATTAACTTTAAGGGACTCAAACCCTGTGCTGTAAGCTCATATCCTTAATCCTGTGTCCTAACTGCCATGTTATAAAGTGCATGAACCCCAAACAGGCAGACACTGCATTTCATGGCATAAAGAATGAAACTGGCAGCATTACGTCTCAGCACCCCACAATATAGAAAGCAGAGTAAGACTATGAGCTGTCAGTGAGCTTCATCTTATAGTACTGGGTTTGATTCCATTCAACTCTAATAGTTTAAAATCTCTATTATTGGCTTATGCTGAAGATGTGACTTAATATTTGTAGTAACTCTTAGTTTGTGAATTCCTTTAATTCTTTAATATGTTTGTAGTGTACATTTTAGATGATGGTGGCGCAGAAGTCCAGCTGCTAGTTCATACCGCTCAACCTCTTAGTGCAAGAATTCTGGATAAAGCCTAAAATAATAGGGGGCAAAGGACCATAAATAGGGGCAGATTTCAGACACCGCTCTTATAAACTTAGAAAGTTGCTAGAATAACAGAATTTGTGTTAGCATGCATTTTCTAAAGGATATGAAGTCTGAAACATGAAAGTCTCTCATTATTTAGTAACTTCAATTCACAGTAGTTAGCCAGAAAATGACAAATTTTATGAAGGACAGATAAAAAATATGAGGCAAAAATCTGGACATTCTGTGAAATTAAAGACAGTTTATGGGTATGCGCTAGTTTTGCTACCTAATAGCTTTTGACTCTCCAGTTAGGCTCTTGGCTGTGTGCCTTTTGTGCAGACACTGCATGTTCTCCCTTGCCCACATATTTTTGCAAAGTGATATTTGGGTGCTATGGTTTCTGTCCATATCCTATACATATATCTGTGGTGTGAGACCATACGTCCACATATCTCATCCAGGACTGGTTCTATGCACCTATTGTTTTCCCACATAGGCTCCAGCTTCCTGGAGGCCTGTAGAAGATAAACTAGCATTGCAGAATGAATGAATACATTAAATAATACATTCCTATGAGTTAAGTATAAATAATGCAAGGTCTACATGTATGTAGGGAATCCACTATAAGTTCTGAAAAGAGAACTCCTTGCAAACAAACTAGACGAGTCAAACTCTTTAAAAAATGGCCCGCATAACCATAGGTAAAATCACAAAAAACGCCCCATGTGAGTAATCCAAATATGTGTGTATATATATGTATATATATATATATATATATATATATATAGGCCCCCTTCAGATGGTTAAACTTTTAAAAGCTTGACTTTCATACGGCCAAGACCATATGATCGAACTTTTAAAAGTTCAAATGGTCTGAATGGAGATCTCCATAGAGCGGGGAACAGGAAGATTTCCCTTTACCGCAATGTAGTGCAATCTCAGAGTTTGTATATTTAAATATGGGGGGGGGGTGCAGGGGGGCTTGCCACCCTGCTAGCACTGTTTAGTTTTTTTTTTGTTTGTTTATTTTTTTCACATTGTCGAACATTCAAATGTTCGATCATATGGTTTCGGCCATATGAAAGTCTAACATTTGGATGTTCGATTATGTGAAGTAGACCCATATATATATATATATATATATATATATATATATATATATATATATATATGGATTCACTTTATAACCTCAAAATGCTGAAATAACAAATTTCAGTATCTCGAGACTATAAAACCGAATCCACAAAACACCGACAAACAAAAACCGCGAAACCACATAACCGAAAACACCGCACACACTACACTAAACATACAACACAACACCCACATCACAACATAAACAAAAAAACAACACACATACACAACTCACACACACATAAGCAGGGGGGGCAAGCCCCCTTGCACCCACCATGTGGGGGGGCTGTGCCCCCCACCCCCCCTACTTATATATACTAACTCCGAGATCGCACAAACACAACACAAAAGCTCACTCCCGCACGCACATTCTCCAATCCCTCACACATACTCTAACTCCCACTCAAAACCCTTACAAAACACTTACTTACCTGACATAACACCTACATCCAAACAGGGCACCACGAACCAGCAAAACACAAACCCGGACATTACGTGGCGCAACTTCATAACCGCGAATTCGACATATTTTTGAGATATGTCAAATTTGCAATTATGAACGTTCGCTAGTTGTAACATTCGACTTTATAGCTTCGAGATACTGAAATTCGACATTTCAGTATTTCGATGTTATAAATTGAACCCATATATATATATATATATATATATATATATATATATATATATATATCTATATATATAATATATATATATATATATATATATATATATATATATATATATATATATATATATATATATAAAATATACCATATATATATATATATATATATATATATATATATATATAGAGAGAGAGAGAGAGAGAGAGCATCATCATCATCATCTTCTTTCGGCTGTTCCCGTTAGGGGTCGCCACAGCGGATCACCTGTTTCTACTTCTTCCTGTCCTCTGCATCTTACTCTGTCACACCAGCCACCTGCATGTCCTCTCTAGCCACATCCATAAACCTTATCTTAGGCCTTCCTCTTTTCTTGTTACCTGGTAGCTTCATCCTTAGCATTTTTTTCCCAATATACTCCACATCCCTTCTCAGCACATGTCCAAACCAACATAATCTTGCCTCTCTGGCTTTGTCTCCAAACCTTCCAACCTGGGTTGACCCTCTAATATACTTATTCCTAATCCTTTCCACCCTCATCACACCCAGTGCAAATCTTAACATCTTTAACTCTGCCACATCCAGCTCAAACTCCTGCCTTTTTGTCAGCGCCACTGTCTCCAACCCATATAACATAGCTGGTCTCACTACCCTCTTGTAAACCTTCCCTTTCACTCTTACAGGTACTTGTCTGTCACAAATCACTCCTGACACTCTTCTCCACCCACTCCATCCTGCCTGTACTCACTTCTTCACCTCTCTTCCACACTCACCGTTACTCTGAACTATTGACCCCAAGTATTTAAACTCATCCACCTTCACCACCTCTACTCCTTGCATCCTCACCATTCCTCTATCCTCCCTCTCATTCACACACATATATTCTGTCTTAGTCCTGCTGACCTTTATTCCTCTTCTCTCTAGAGCATATCTCCATATCTCCAAGGTCTCCTCAACCTGTTCCCTACTCTCACTACAGATCACAATGTCATCTGCAAACATCATAGTCCATGGGGACTCCTGTCTGATCTCGTCTGTCAACCTGTCCATCACCATTGCAAATAAGAAAGGGCTCAGAGCTGATCCTTGATGTAACCCCACCTCCACCTTAAACGCATCCTTCACTCCCACCGCAGACCTCACCGCTGTCACACTACCCTTGTACATATCCTGTACCACTCTTACATACTTCTCTGACACTCCTGACTTCCTCATACAATACCACAACTCCTCACTAGGCACCCTGTCATATGCTTTCTCCAAGTCTACAAAAACACAATGCAACTCCTTCTGACATTCTCTGTACTTCTCCATCAACACTCTCAGAAACATCGCATCTGTAGTGCTCTTTCCCGGCATGAAACCATACTGCTGTTCATTAATCATCACATCCCTTCTTAACCTAGCTTCCACTACTCTTTCCTATTTATTTATTTTACATTTGTTGACCGGGCTAGTCTAGCTGGTTATATGTCCATTTTCAGTAGAGGCCCGGGGAGAAAAGCCTCACAAGGATCTGACAAGATTAAAAATATTTAAAATTACAAACTTTTAAGATTAAAAATACAGTAACAGTTACAAAATATTAAAGTTCAGTTACAGATACATTAAAGTTCAGTTAAAATAAAATACAGATAAAATACCCCTCCCCCTAGTTTCACAATTAAGTTTTCTTTTTTTTTACACTGTGGGAAAGTAACGGAAGTAAGATGGAGATTCCCAGAACAACAAAGTCATTAGTAAGGAATGGGAAAAGAGACTAGTTATAGAAGCGAAGAAAATCAGGAATGGGAGAGAGTAGTAAAGGGGAAGTTACCCCTCAAGCAGAAGCAGGTAGGATGTCTGTTAAGTCTATCTTGGGTATGCTAAGTCCCACGTAGAGGTAGTAACCTTAGAAGTAACAATAATGTAAGGTGGAATAGCTTGGGAAAAATTACGTGATGATGAAAACAGGAGGAGAAAGTATTAGTCAGGGTTGGTATATATATATATATATATATATATATATATATATATATATATATATATATATATATATTATTTATTTATTTATTTTCACATTTGTTAACCAGGTTTATCCAACTGAGTTTGCAAACAAACCCATTTTCAGTGGAACCCGAGGAGAAAAGCCTCAGCAAACATAAATAAAGAAAAAGTGACAATATACAAATATTAAATAACAATCACAATACAAAATAATCGTAAAAAGAAAAGGTTATTAACTATTTGCATCGCATTGATAGTACACAACCCACTTTCAGTGGAGACCCAAGGGGAAAGAGCCCCAGCAAACATAAGCAAAGATAAACATACGGGATAAAAACAATGAAAAATAACAGTGTAAATACAAAATTAGTTATGAAGAGAAAAACAAAAGAAAAAATTATGAACATTAAAGGTTGCACTGATAGCAGAGGTCTAAAATCTACATATGAGAGTAAAAACAAAATGATAATCGTTGTTCAAAAGAAGGACAGTGTATAGACATTGATAGGAAGTAGGGGGAAAAGATAAATAGCGTGGAGAATGGGGGGGGAGAAAGGAGGGGCTATAGTTGCAGAGCTGAGGGTTTAGGAGGTTAGCTTAAGCAGAAGTTACTAACAGAGAAAGAAAGTTAGAAGATACAAACAGGTTATACAGTAGGACAGACTAAGACTACAAGTGGTCAAGGTATAACTTCAAGTTTAGTAGATGGGATTTAAGCTCCTTTTTAAAACAGGGAAAGGAAAGGCTGGATCTAATATGGAGAGGGAGTTTGTTCCAATTTAATGAGACAGAGTGTTTGTAAAGTAGTTTGCCGATATTCCTTTTGGGTTTATAAACTGAGAGAAGATGCTGATCAGCACTCCTGAGAGGCCAGTGGGGAGAGTAGGGAGTAACATGGGAGGTGTGAGTAGGGCAGGCAGAGAGGTTGAGTATGGAAAAGGTAATGTGGAGTTGTGATTATAGGAGAAAGTGTGGAAATTCCTGCCACTGAAGTTTGTTTAGTGAGAGGCAGTGATGTGAACAGAGTGGTTGGTTTAGAATAAATCTGGCAATTTTGTTGTATGTTCCAGTTTCTGCACTGAGGTAGTTTCGATATAGGTAAGGATAGGGGAAACATACAGAAGACTAGGTAAGAGAAATGCCTGCGCAAGAGTGCATTTAGTGGCAGTAGTGAGGAATTTTTTGTTCCTATAAAGTAGTCCAAGTTTTTGGTAGGTTTTTTTGATGGCCTGTTGTATGGGCAAGTCAAATTTTAGTCGGTCATCAATTATTACCCCAAGGAGTTTGGTGTGTGAGGCAGGGGAGATAGTTTTGCCATCTAGGGAGGAAAGAGAAAAATTGGATTTAAGGTGAGGCAGTGTCTGATTGTTTCTGAGCCATTTTTCAAAAGAGATAAAGGAATTCTGTGTTAGTGTGTGTAGTTCTAATATAGTATTGGAGATAGAAAAGAGAGTAGCGTCATCTGCATATTGTATTCCAGATGTGAGACTGCAAGATAAATGTAGGTTGTTGGTAAAATTGTTGAAAAGGAGCGGTCCAAGTATGGAGCCTTTGGGTACTCCTGTTTGAACAGCAAGGAAGGGTGAGAAAGCCTGCTGCCATCTAACAGCTTGTTTTCTGCCAGTAAGGTAGGACTGGAACCAGCCAAGAGTAGAAGGAGAGAGGTTTAGGTCTGAGAGTTTGTTAAGTAGGATGGGATGAGACAGTGTCAAAGGCTTTAGAGAGATCAAGGAATAGACAGGAGATGAGGAGGTTGTTGTCCCTAGCTTCTGCAACCTTTTGAGTAAAGGATAGTAAGGCAGTCGAGGTACTATGTTTAGGGCAGAAACCATGTTGTGAGGGGGTGAGGAGATTTTCGTGAATGAGATAGGACAGTAGTTGAGTATGTATACATTTTTCAAGGATTGTAGAGAGCAGTGAGAGGATAGCGATTGGTCTATAGTTAGAGGGTTCAACAGAGTTGCCACCTTTGTGCAGAGGAGTGGTATAAAAGGATTTTCATATTTCCGGTATGGTAGATTTCTGAATGGAGCGGTTGATTAAGATAGATCTAGGGTATGCAATAGAGTCAGCAGCAATTTTCAGAAATTGAGGGGGGAGTTTATCAATGGAGGGAGAGCATAGTTTTAGTTTAAGAAGCAGGGATTTGATACATTTTGTAGAACCAGGTCGTAAGGTAAAAGGCTGAGATACAGAAGAGCATAGAGGTTTAGGGGGAGGTGAGGGTGACACCGAAGAGTTGAGATGGACAGAGTTACCAGAGGGTAGGAGTTTGGAGATGCTGTCTATGAAGTGTTTGTTGAGTAAGTCTGTAGTTTCAGAGGGAGACTGATAGGGGAAAGGGTTAGGGGTGGTAGGAGAACCAGTGTGGAGCAGGGAGTTGATAGTACTCCAGAATTTTTTGGGGTCATTTGGGTGAGAGGTTTGAAACTTAGTGAAATACTGGTATTTATCCAAAATAATAATTTTTACATGATTTCTGAGTTGCTTATAACCTTGTAGAAAAGAAGGAGTTTTAGTGGTTTGCCATTTTTTCCATAGAGCATCTCTTTCATGCATCAAAGCATGAGTAGCTTTGGTGAGCCAGGGTGCACAATTAGATTTGGTTCTGATTTTGTGAGTTGGGGCAAGAAAGTTTTGGACATCAAGGAAAATGTGGTTGAATTTAGTAACAGCATCATTGAGCGGGAGTGTTTTTAGGAAACACCAGTTGATGGCAGAGAATCTATAGTTAAAGGTTTCAGGGGAAAAGTTAGTCAGTTTCCTACAACCTCTGTAGATATGGGGCTTAGAGAGATGAGGAGAGTGCCTTAAGATAGAGATGGGAGAATGGTCACTAAAAGAGTCAGGGAAGGTAGAAGGGTTACAGTAGTTGTTTGGAGAGTTGGTCAAGATCTAGTCAATTGTGGAACCAGTAGCATTTATACTGTAGTAGGTAGGGATAGTGATCAGTTGTGAGAATCCATACAGGTTTATGAAATGTTGAGGTGAGTCACCAATAAGGGTGTTCCAATCCATATTAACATCTCTAAAAATGATGGTTTCATAGGGGATTGAGGTGTTTATCCAGGAGAGTATGTTCAAGGATAGGGATGTTTTAACCTGAGGGATGTAGATAGAGGCAATAGCAAGCTTCCTATAGTTACTGAAGTGGCAGTCTAGGAGCAGTAGTTCAGCATGGGAGAAACTAGGCAGGGTAACATCTACAGGTGTTAGCGTAAATTAAACAGAGTATAAGATAGCCACCCCACCGCCTTTTCTGGGTGTCCTATCAGACCTATAGATATTGTATTGAGGTGGGAGAAATTCAGAGGAATTGATATGAGGTTTTAGCCAGGTTTCCAATAAGGCCAGGATGTGAGGTTTGTATTGGGCCAACCATGCACGAAGTTCGGACATTTTGTTGTTTAGGCTTTGGATGTTCATTGCAGAGATAGAGAAATGCTTGAGGCTGGAGATATTTGAGAATGTTTTTGGGGGGGGCAGCAGATGAAGGTGGAGGGGGAGTGGAGTGAGGGGAGGGTCCAGGATTAGGATGGATGTCACCAGAAACCAGAAGGGCAAATACAAGATGGAAAAGCTGAGGGTGGTTAGTACAGGAATTAGGGTACTTGAGTTTGGGCTTAGAAGTAAGAGCGGTGTAGACCACAAGTTTAAATTTAAAACATTGAAAGGGGGAGAGACAGAAGAGAGAGGGGCAATAGTCAGTGGAAGTTGGTTATATATTGCAAGAGGTCTGGGAAAGGGAAAGGTGGGGGAAGAGGGGAAGATATGGAGCTCAGTGTGGTAGGAAGTGCTTAGGGCTAGTGAGATTAGAAGGGGGAGAAGAAGCAGTAAGAATAGCATTGTGTGATGGAAAAAAGGAGGGAAAATATAAACAAATATATTAGGGAGGGGATGGAGGGGATTAGAGATAAGCAGTGTGAGGGAAGGAACAGTATCAAGGGGTGGAAATAGTGAGTATGTGAGGAGATAGTAGGTGTGCTGGGGAGTGAAAGAGTTAAGTGTGAGAGAGGCAAGCCGCAGAGGAGGCAGCCCAAGGTGGGTGGGGAAAAGGGGAAGACTGGTGACAAGGTGGGAAGAGTGAAAGGGTTAGAGCATAAGTTGTGGTGGGATGGGGCTGTGGGAGTTATTATAAATTTGAAGATACTTGGGGTGGGTGGAATTTAGGGGTGGGAGAAGAGCTAAGTGAGCCCAAGCAGAGTGAGACCACACCACACCACAAGTAAGCTGAATGTAAGGGCCTAAAACTTGCACTCAGCACTTTAATTTTTTCTTACTTTTAGCAGGAAATACAGACTAATAGTATACAATTTTGAGGTTTTTGTCAGGGTTACTTGTTGAAATGTCAGACAAATAAGTAAAATGAGAAGAACCACACCACAAGTAAGTTGAATGTAAGGGCCTAAAACCTGCACTCAGCACTTTAATTTTACTTACTTTCAAACAGGAATCTATGCCTGAGTGTTAAAAAGCCACAAAGGTTCAGGGTATAGCTGTAAAACTTAGGGTCAGAGAGACAAATGTATGAATCAGTTTACTTTAGTTGCAGGGGAAGGAGGCAAAAAAAAAATAAAGCAGAAAGAGCCCCATGGCTGACCAAAATGGTGACTTACTTCATTACACAGCACAATAAGTGAAGTATGTAAGTATCACACACACACACACACACACACACACACACACACACACACACACACACACGCACGCACACACACACACACACACACACACATACCAACTCAACAGTCACACAATATCATGCAAATCTGAAATCACTCTTTTAGGGTTAATCATAGCTTGCACAAACACACTCGCACATTAGAGCCAGTAACTATTAAAAAATATTCTGACAGCTGTGTCTTCCTCTTGTATTCTGTTAAACAAATAGATTTCAAAATCTTGTAAATTTTGTGTATGCTTCTCCCTTCATTCCATGATTCAGATTTGCAACATATAGATAGATAGATGTGTTCTTGACTGTATTATCGTTTATACATATCTGTCTTTGTGCTTTTCCTTATTTAAGAATATAGATATTTTGTCAAGGAGCATGCCTGCCAAACTGTCTTTGTTAAGTAACATTAGCAATGTCTTCACTTCCTATGTTGTGATACCGACGTTCTCGTTACTATTAGGACAATCTGGTTATTGCTGTTTGGTGCATGACTGTCCTTGTAATTTGTGTTTTGATAAATTTGAAGTTGTGAACACAGCATCCATGGGACCTGACAACATCCCAGGCTGCATTCTACATGAACTACAGAATGAACTGTCACCCCACCTAAGTACCATGTTCAATCATAGCCTCACCTCAGGCTTTGTGCCCATTGAATGGTGCACTGTGACGGTTATCCCACTCCATAAAGGAAGAGCCACGACAGACCCCAGGAACTACCGCCCCATTAGCCAGATGAGCCTGGTCTGCAAGGCCATGGAACGTATCATCATGGAACTCATAAACAAAGACATTGGTAATCTCCAGACTCTGGACCCCACACAGTTTGGGTTTGTAAAAGGCAGGTCATGTCTCCTAAACCTGATAGACTTCTTTGAAGCAGTTACCAGAGCCATAGATGAGGGTAAGGTGGTTCACACAGCCTATCTAGATCTCACCAAGGCTTCTGACACCATCCCCCACTCTGGAATTATAGATAAACTCACTAAACTGGGTATAAATCCCTGTGTCAGAAGATGGGCTGCCAACTGGCTTTCTTACAGAATCCACACTGTGAAAGTAGCAGACTCCAAATCCAACTTCAGACCAGTCACAAGTGCAGCACCACAGGATTCAGTCCTGGGTCCTCTCCTGTTGGGTATCTACTTCTCTGAAGTACAGGCTAACACAGAAGGTCTTTGGCTAACTAAGTTCGCAGATGACTGCAAACTAGGAGCCATAATCGAAACTCCTAACGATGTGGACATCCTACAAAAGGGCCTCACTGAGACAGATGCCTGGTGTCAAAGCCATGGCCTCAAGCTCAATGCCAAAAAGTGCATTGTCATCCCCTTTGGTAAAAACTCTGTACCCATGAACTACCACATAGTTGGTAGTCTACTTAACACCAAAAGTGTGATAAGAGACCTTGGGACACAGGTGGACAGTAATCTCTCCTTTGATAATCAAATTGCCACAGTGGTCAGGAAATCCTTCTACATGGCACATCTCATCACAAAAGGTTTCGCATCCAGAAAAAAGAGGTCATTGTTCCCATCTACTCATCACTCATTAGACCCATTATAGAGTACAGCGCCCCTTTTGGTATGTGCCAAACAAGACATTTACAACAACTGGAAAGGCCACAGAAATACCTCACAAAGAGGATTACTGGCCTCAAATAGATGCCCTATGCAGACCGTCTCAAAAAACTCCAGCTTTACTCCATCGCATATCGCCTACTCAGAGGTGATCTCTGCCTAACATCCAAAGCTATGTCAAACCCAGAGCTGTTGGACATGCTCCACTTAAAGAAATCCCAATCCCTCCAAGCTACATGCTCTAGGGACCAAAACCTTGTCACCGCAATAAACAGAACATGCTGGAGGGATAGATTCCTGTCCCAGAGACTTCCCACACTCTGGAACAGACTACCTATCTATGTCATACAGAGCTCCTCATTAGCACTCTTCAAGAACCTGAGTAGTGTATGATTCATAGGTTCATAGGTAGGTTCATAGGTAGGTACTAGGCTATTCACCCTAGGGCCTATATAAGCCTAGCCAAAAAGGTACCCTGGCTTTCTCCAGCCAAGAAAATTATTTTCCTATGCCCCTATCAAGCAGAGCCACAGAAGTGATCCCTGCGGTGAATTCAGATTTGCAGGCCTCTACTGAGACCCACTCAGAGTCCGGTATGCCGTGAGATGCTTCAACTGTGGAACCTGCGGATGTCTCTACCTTGGATGCGTCCGGAGCTGCTGTGCAGGCACCAGCTACCTGAAAGGCTAAGTGGTACAGTGGTTAAGGTGTATGCCTTTCAACCACTAGGTGCAAGGTTTGATTCTCACCACGGGAAAGAGCTTTATAGATTGAAGATGTATATTTTTGGTTTGGGAGGGTGGCCTAATGGTTAAGGTGTTTGCCTTACAAATACAAGGTGCAGGGTTTCAGTCTCACAAGGGATACTTGGCTAGGCTTACAATGGCTCACAAGGGTAGTTAGCCTAGTACTAACCTATGAACCTATAAGAAAATCTTGATGATTGGATGGGAAATAGGAAATTCACCCCAGGGATCGCTTCTGTGGCTCTGCTTGACAGGGGCACAGGAAAATAATTTTCTTGGGTGGAAAAAGCCAGGGTACCTTTTTGGCTAGGCTTATATAGGCCCTAGGGCCAATAGTACCTACCTATGAACCTACCTATAAACTATGAATCATACACAACTCAGGTTTATTCTATTTGCACCAATGTGTACTGGTAATTTTTGTTGTAGATAACTGGATGATACTTTGCACAAGGATGAGAGAACAATGTACAGCAGATAGACAGGGACATGTCCTTTATGTCTGCCAAGCTGATTTGACTGCAATCCTCTAAAGGAATGTGGCTTCCTGGAGAAGATGTGTGGAAGTGACCCAAGCTAGAAGGGGGGATGCTGCAGAATTCTGTTCTCAGCAAGTGTACATGTCAGCTGTCAAAGGAATGAGAAATTATGGCATATTAGAAAACTCTTGATAACTGCCTAAATAATGGATTTCCATGGCCAAGTCTAACCCCTCTAACTTAGGAATGAATGTATAAAATTAGCAATGAGGGTTGATCGCCAGTAGTGGGAACAGACACACATATAAAAAACAAAATAATGTGACCAGGCTCTGATCACAACTTCCAGATGCTGTCCTGGTATTACAGAAGTGGGGTTAAGACACTGATACCTTGATGTTCTTCGTGTTTCACTGTTTCAGTCATTACATTTGGGTTATCTGTTTGCAGTAGCATTCAGTTGACCTGATTATCAAAGTCTTAGGTCCTGCGTTGGTTGCTGCCTCATCTTCCATGACGTCAGGTAGTCAGGGGTATAAAGCATGCAGCTGATACCATTACATCCGTCCTTCTTGCCGTGTGGTGCCAAAAGCAGAAGCAGTTCGCAAGTGCCGGTCGGCCGACTCCTGAAATTTTCATTTTCGAGTTTCAGAACAGAAGTCTTCAACTAAAGCTAAGTACCCTATTAAGGAAACTTTTTCTTGCTCTAATCCGATGTCAGTAAAAGTCAATAATTGTATTTCTTGTGAAAAGCAAATACCTCATAAAGATTTTAATTCGTACTGTATTCCTTGCCTAGGCCCTGACCACGACGTACCTCGCTGTCGGTTTTGTGCCTTATTTAAACCAGAAACTATTAATCGTCGGTACATTTTCGCTTCTAAATATTTTGGTACTCGGTTCAATTATCCAGATATGTCTTTGGTAAGCCACCCGACTACCGATATTTCAAAAAACGCAAAAATAAAGACAGAGACAGGCCGCATAGGTCCAAAGCTGTCGACGACGCTTCTCCTAAGCTAGTCGCCAGTTTGCCAGCACTCAGTGAGGTGCATTTGCAGCCTCTGATACCCACTACTTCAGATTCGCAGGCCTCTACTGAGACCCATTTGGAGTCCAGTATGCCACGAGATGCTTCAACTGTGGATCCTGCGGATGTCTCTACCTTGGATGGGTCCGGAGCCGCTGTGCAGGCACCAGCTTCTGAGGGTGTATTCAGGCCTACTGACTCGCATATTAAACTGACGCCATCTTCTTCTTCTAGGCCTAAAACTGTAACCATGCCTAGGAAACCGATGCCCAGACCAAATGGTCAGGCCACTATGCCTAAAAAACAAATGATAAGAATGGCTGAAGACCTTATTACTTTAATCAGGGGAAGCTAACCTTCCCCCTCTAAGAGACCTAGGACTGAATTTGCTTATGATACTTCTGACCAGGATTCTGAAATTTCTGTCTCCTCTGATGACCAGGATTTACCCTTATCTACCTATGAGGATTCTGATGCAGAGGACTCTTTTCCCTCTGCTTCTCCCCCAGAGGATTTTTCTTTTGGTGAAACCTTACATACTCTTAGGGAGCATTTTCACTGGGAAAGCCAGGATTACTCTGATTCTAAAAAGAGGCTTAGAGATTTCTTACTCCTGGCCCAACACAGGCCTTTAGCTATCCCTCCTGTGCTGGACATTGTTGACTCTGCCTTTTCGGAATCTAGCTTGGCCCCTGACATTTTACCTCCTGCTCCCAGAAATCCTGATAGATATTACAGGGTTCCTGATTCTCCCAAGTTCCTTTTTAAAAATCCTACTGCAGATCCTGAGACCGTTTCACTGGGACCCACGGGCATTAAGGCTACTACTGCCAAAAATCCTACCCCCTCTGATAGAGATTCCAGGGCCTTGGATAGATGGGGGTAAGAATGTTAACATCTCTGTAGCCTTGGCCATCAGGGCCTTAAATTGCCAGTTTCATATGTTAAAGTACCAGCAGCATATTATTGGATTGCTTAAACAAAAAATGATATTGATTCGTGATTGTGCTGAAAATAAGGATTTACAGGATTTAATGCATTCGGCTGAACAGGTTGGAAAACATACTTTGCAATGTGGTTTTGATTCACTAGAGGCATCTTGCAGGGCTGCTGTCACTGGGTCTGTACTTAGAAGGCATGCTTGGCTTAAGGAGCAATCTTTGCCAGATCATGTTAAAACTAAATTGCTAGATGCTCCCTTAAATCAAGACCACCTGTTTGGTGATGAAGCAGAAGAAGTTCTTAAAAAGATGGAGGAAAAGCCTAAATCTATGCAAACTGTTAAAGATTTCTTACAAGTGCAGCCTCCTAGATTTAGTAGGCATTGGCCCTATAAAAACTGGTCCTTTCCTGCCTCTTCCAGGCCTTCTCAGTTCAAACCCAGAACCAGCAGAACACCCAGGCTTCAGTCCCAAGGTACGCACAGGACTAAGCAGTGGGGGGGCACCCACTTCCAAATCAGGGAGTAGTAAGACTCCCCCCTATGGTAAGCTGTCTCAATGACTTAACTTTAAAACTTCCAGGCACTTCTCAACTGACTGCCCCTTTCGGGGGAAAGATTGCTCTGCAGGCCAAAAAACTGGGAACTCATTACCCAGGACAAATGGGTTTTAAATCTAGTTTCCCAAGGACACAGATTTCACTTTCACACGTTATCAACCCAAAACGGTTGGCCAGATCTACCCGCAAATCAGTGGGCAGAGGCTCAAAAGCAAGTACTCTCTCTCTCTCTCCTAAGATTAAAGGCTATTCAGACTGTACCAGAAGAGGAAAAGGGACAAGGTTTCTACTCAAGACTTTTCCTGGTACCCAGAAAAGACAGCTCATGGCGTCCTATCCTGGACCTGTATATCCTAAACACCTTTTTGGTGATTCCAAAATTCAAGATGCTAACTCTTCATCAGTTGCTTCCCATGATATGCAAAGATGCCTGGCTGGCAACACTGGATTTAAAAGAAGCCTACCTGTACATCCCAATCAGGGAGTCTTGCAGAAGATACCTATGCTTCAAAGCAGGCTACATGTACTATCAGTTCTCTGCACTGCCCTTTGGCTTATCTACTGTGCCCAGGGTATTCACAAAGTGCCTAGTTCCAGTCATTGCATTTTGCAGGCAAAGAAATATTCAAATATACCTATACCTGGATGATTGTCTAATTCAGACAGAAAGCCAGGACATACTTCTGAATCATCTGGCATTTGTACAAAAGGTGTTAACTTGTCTGGGGTACACCATAAATGAAAATAAATCATATTTGGTACCCTGTCAACAAATTATATTCCTAGGAGCAAGCTTGAACACAACTTCCCAGATGGCTTTCCTCACGCCAGAGAAACAAATTAATTAGACAACTTACTTCAAACTAGTGACCACAAAAACCCTGCTATCTGCTAGGCAAATACTGCAAGCCTTGGGGTTCATGGCCTTGTGCATTCTACTAATTCCATATGCAAGACTGCATATGAGGAAACTACAATGGTATCTAAAAAGCCTATGGTGTCACCATTCTCAGGATCTAGAAGCAATGATTCCTATCATACCTTGCCTATGGTTAGCATTCCTTTAGTGGGCAGAGGCCTGCCACCAAAACAAGGGACTACCATTCACTCTAACCCCTGCCACCGAAACCCTAACAACAGATGCATCAGACTATGCATGGGGGGCTCACCTGTCAGGGAAGTGCATTCAGGGCAAATGGAACTCAAGTCAAATGCACCTGCATATCAATTAAAAAGAAATGTTAGCTGTACAGAATGCTCTGACAGCCTTCAAGGACCACATTCTTCCAGGACAATTAATGGTAAAGACGGACAACACCACTGTTATGTGGTACATAAACAAGCAGGGGGGAACCCATTCTTACCCCCCCTGCATACTAGCCATGGCTCTGTGGAATACAGCCTTGAGCTACCAAGTGCATCTACAGGCTCAATTCTGCCAGGAAAACTAAATACACTGGCAGACGAACTAAGCAGAAATCTCATGGACCCACACGAGTGGAAACTGGAATCAAAGATTTTCAAAATGTTGATCAACAAATGGGGGATCCCAGATATAGATGTGCTTGCCTCCCCCCAGAACTACCAATTGGACAAATTCTGCACAAGGACTCCCCACAAACAAGCTTGGAAAGTGGATGCTCTGCCCTTCAGCTGGAAAAATCTATCAGTTTATGCCTTTCCTCCTCTGCCTCTCCTCTCCAAAGTACTACTAAAGATCAAACAGGACAAACCAAGGATGATACTGATTGCACTAGACTGGCCACACCAACACTGGTACCCCCTCCTGCGCAGTGTGTCACAGCTGGCCCCATAGCACCTGCCTCAGACCCCTGTCCTGCTGTCCCAGTAGGAGGGCCAGATTCTGCACCCACAGCTTCAAACCCTGAACCTGTCAGCCTTGCTAATTACCTAATCTCTCCATTACCATCCCTCAGTAAACAAGTGCTGGATGTCATTTTGGAGGCAAGGAGGCCTAGTACTAGAAAATCTTATGCTGAAAAATGGAAAAGATTCTATGCCTGGAACCAAACTCAAGGGATGGCCACAGCAGTGCCCAATTTACCTCAGATTCTTCAAAACTTAACTGAGATGCTTCACAACGGCCTTTCCTTTTCCTCCATCAAAATTCACGCCTCAGCAATTTCAGCTCATTGCAACACAGAACCACCTCTCTTTTCTCACCCACTGCTCAAGCAGTTCCTCAGAGGGGCCAAAAACGTAAGACCACCCAGGAGAGCCCCAACTCCAGCCTGGGACCTTAATTTTGTATTGGAAAAACTCACTCTTCCTCCTTTTGAGCCAGCTGCAACTGCAGACTTAAAATTCCTTTCTTTGAAAACAGCTTTCCTTTTAGCAATCACTTCAGCAAGAAGAGTATCTGAATTGCAAGCCCTTATGGCAGCGGAGCCTTTCATCATCTTTCATGCGGACAGGGTGTCCCTCAGGACCAATCCCTCTTTCATGCCCAAGGTAGTATCCAGTGTGGCTTTTAATCAATCCATTCATTTGCCCAACCTTCTTTTCTAATCCACAGAACAAAGGGGAGCGGATACTGCACTCCTTAGATGTGCACAGAAAACTTAGATTTTACTTGGACAGGACTAAGCCTCAAAGGAAATTTGAACAACTGCTGGTGGCATTTGCTGCAGGGGCAGAGGGGAAGGCTATTTCAAAGCAAACCATTTCTAAATGGATAGGCCATTGCATTCATATCTGCTATAAGCACCATGGAAAACCTATCCCACAGGGGATTAGACCTCATTCAACCAGGGCTGCATCTACCTCTACAGCCTTTCTCAGAGGTGTCCCTATCAGAGACATCCTAGAAGCTGCTACCTGGAGTTCTGTACATACTTTCACCAAGCATTACCATTTGCCAATTTTCTCTAAATCCAGAGCTGGCTTTGCCACTGCAGTCTTGCAGGGCCTTATAGCTAGTCCTAATGCTATCTAAATTCTTCCTCCCATCCTTAGTTTTGGGAATCTACCCAAATGTAATGACTGCAATAGTGAAACATGAAGTACATAGTACAGTTGTGTACACTTACCATAAATGTAGATGTTCGAGTGTATTCACTGTTGCAGTCCTGGTTACCCTCCCTCCAGCTCCCTGACTTCTTTTGGCTATACCTCTATTCTCCTTTAGTATACTTAAAAGCTTGTTGGTGTATTTGCTTTTTTGTTGGAGGTATAACCTTGTATATATATTGCTTCTCATTAAGGGGGCACCTGACATCTGGGGCAAGAAAAACTGATGTAATGGCATTGTATGCATGCTTTATACCCCTGACTACCTGACACCATGGAAGATGAGACAGCAACCGACGCAGGACCCAAGACTTTGATAATCAGGCTGACTGAGGGCTACTGCAAGCAGATAACCCAAATGTAATGACTGCAACAGTGAATACACTCGAACATCTACATTTATGGTAAGTGTACACAACTGTACTTTCTCACTATACAGACCACTGGGAAGAACATATATAGAAAACTATGTCCAGCTATGGGTGTCCTACAGAAGGAAGTGAATATCATGTTTCCAGAATGTTCAGCAGGATGATAGCATCAATGCATGAGAAATGAACAGAGTGTTAGCTAGACACATACTGGATGAGAAAAAGAAATAGTAAGACATGATATTGGCTTATTGCACTGTTAAGGGAAGATGAGTCATACAATAGGATATGATATTGACTTGTTGCACTGTTAAGGGAAGGTGAGTCATATAGTAGGACATGATATTGGCTTATTGCACTGTTAAGGGAATGTGAGTCATATAGTAGAACATGATATTGGCTTATTGCACTGTTAAGGGAAGGTGAGTCATATAGTAGGATATGATATTGACTTATTGCACTATTAAGGGAAGGTGAGTCATATAGTAGACATGATTTTGGCTTATTGCACTGTTAAGGGAAGGTGAGTCATACAGTAGGATATGATATTGACTTATTGCACTGTTAAGGGAAGGTGAGTCATATAGTAGGACATGATATTGGCTTATTGCACTGTTAAGGGAATGTGAGTCATATAGTAGAACATGATATTGGCTTATTGCACTGTTAAGGGAAGGTTAGTCATATAGTAGGTTCATAGTTTCATAGCTTCATAGGTTGGTACTAGGCTATCGCCCCTAGGGCCTATACAAGCCTAGCCATAACAATTCGCTCTATATTTCTTCCCACAATATTTACTTCCCTGGACCCCTGGGTAGGATATGATATTGACTTGCTGCATTGTTAAGGGTACATGACACCAGGGCATTAGCTGCAGCTGAAAGAAGAGGCAGAGGTGTGTCCATATTTGTTAAGGATATCCACACCTCCAGGCTAGCTGCACAGCATAATGCATCCAAGTTTATCCAAGTGCAAGCAACTCTGGGCAAAACTGCAATCCAAATTGTAGCTTGCTACAGACCCCCCACCATACCCCAGGATTCCCACTCCTCTTTTCTTGATATACTGGAAAATATTAGGGTTCAACCAAACACCCTAATAATGGGTGATTTCAACTACCCCACCATTAACTGTTAAAACTGCACATGTACCAACTCCTTCGCTCAAAGCTTTCTGGAATTTATAAATTCCAATGCCCTGGATCAACTTATCCACACCCCCACCAGGGGCAACAATATCCTAGACCTAGTCATTAAAAGCATGAGTGACTGGTGTTCCATACCTGAAATCAACTCATTGGTCAGATCCAACCATAAGCTAATCACCCTAGATATCCGCATCCCTCCCCCTCCACCCCACCATTAAGGAAACCATGGTAAAAATTTTCTCCAAAGCCAACTTCATGCTTCTTAAGACGGAAGTGGCGAACTTCATAACACCCATGCAGATGGACAATACAGTTACGGCTGCTGAATCCTACACAAATGCACTCTCTAAGCACTCACACGAGTGCATGGATCGTGCTATCCCAAACAGAACCAAGACACTATCCTTCAAAAAAAGGAAGCCTATCTGGTGGTCCCCTGCCATAAACAAACTCTACAATAGAAGGAAGAAACTGTTGCAAAAGAGAGTAAAATCCCATAAGTGGAGGAGCTGCCGGTTCAGCTTCAGTAAGAAGCTGAGATCCCTTATAAGATCCTACAAAGCTAGCTATGAAAACAGAATTGCCACTGATTCCAAGGGCAACCACAAAGCATTATATAGCTATGTCAAGAATCGCAATGGCAACACCCAGAGCTGCTCTGAGTTACAGCACAATGGCATGAAAATTACAGAACCAACTGATATTGCCAACATCCTGGCAGATAGGTTCAGTGCTAACTTTACCCCCATCTTATCTCCTAAGGGGCTGATATCTATACAGGAAGAATGTAGAGTCCCTGTAATCACATCTATGCAGGTCAAAGTTGCACTCTCTAAAACCAAAAACACAGCATCCATGGGACTGGACAACATCCCAGGCTGCGTTTTACATTAAATTCAGAAGGAACTGGCTCCCCACCTAAGCACCATGTTCAATCATAGTCTCACATCAGGCTTTGTGCCCACGGAGTGGTGCACACCAGCAGTTATCCCACTTCACAAAGGGGAAGCCAACACTGATCCTGGGTACTATCGCCCTATTAGCCTGACGAGCCTGGTCTGCAAGGCCATGGAATGTATCATCATGGAACTCATAAAATAAAGGCATCGGTAACCTCCAAACTCTAGACCCCACCCAATTCAGGTTTGTGAAAGGCAGATCATGCCTTCTGAACCTGATCAACTTCTTTGAGGCGGTCACCAAAGCTGTACATGAGTGTAAGGTGGTTTACACAGCCTATCTTGACCTCACCAAGGCTTTAGACACCATCCCCCATTCTAGAATTATAGCTAAACTCACTAAACAAGGTATAAATCCCTATGTCACAAGATGGGCTGCCAACTGGCTCACTGACAGAACCCACAATGTAAAAGTTGCAGACTCCAAATCTGACTTCAAACCAGTAACAAGTGAAGAACCACAGGGTTCAGTCCTGGGACCTCTCCTGTTTGGTATCTACTTCTCTGAAGTACAGGCTAACACAGAAGGCTTCTGGCTAACGAAGTTCACAGATGACTGCAAACTAGAATGCGGACATCCTACAGAAGGGCCTCACTGAGACAGATGCCTGGTGTCAGAGGCATGGCCTCAAGCTCAATGCCAAAAAGTGCATTGTCATCCCCTTTGGTAAAAACTCTGTACCCATGAACTACCACATAAATGGCAGTCTACTTAATGCAGAATGTATGATAAGATACCTTGGGACACAGGTGGACAGCAGTAGTCTCTCCTTTGACAATCACATCACCACAGTAGTCAGGAAATCCTTCTACATGGCACACCTCATCACAAAGGGTTCTAATCCAGGAAAAAGAGGTCATTGTTCCCCTCTGCTCGGCACTCATTAGATCAATTATAGAGTACAATGCCCCTTTTGGAATGTACCTCACAAGACATCTGCAGCAGCTGCAAAGGCTACAGAAGTACCTCACAAAGAGGATTATTGGCCTCAAACAGATGCCCTACACTGCCCATCTCAAAAAACTCCGAGGAGATCTCTGCCTAACATATAAAGCTATGTTAAACCCAGAGCTGTTGGACATGCTACACCTTAAGAAATCCCAATCCGTCCGAGCTACACACTCTAGGGACCTAAACCTTGTCACCACAATAAACAGGACATGCTGGGGGGATAGATTCCTGTCCCAGAGACTTCCTATACTCTGGAACAAGCTACCCATCTATGTCAAGCAAAGTTCCTCATTAGCACTCTTCAAGAAAAATCTTGATGAGTGGATGGGAAATAGGAAATACACCCCAGGGATCACTTCTGTGGCTTTGCTCAACAGAGGCACAGGAAATTAACTTTCTTGGGTGGTGTAAGCCAGGGAACCTTGTTGGATAGGCTTACTTAGGCCCTTGGGCTGATAGCCTATTAGCTAGACACAGTGGTAGAAGAGTACAACACATTGCTAGAGATGTAATGGACTTTAGCTCACACAAGGGATTCAAGAGTACCTATAATGCATAGAAGGAATGTGGAGTGTAGGAAGGCCTTGGCAGTTGCACCGACACTAAATGCAACACTTGGACAAAACTGGATGGTTACAGATTTCCTTCCATTTTTAGCATGATATGTTTTTATAAGTCCCTTTCTATGCCTGACATTTTACATGAAACATAGGGCCATCTCCTCATCAACTGCTCCTTCTAGAAGAATCCAAGAATAGAGCTCATGCTGCTAGACTTACAATAGCTTGTTGTTTAATATTTACTGTTAAATATAATATAAAACACTGGCAACAACATGATAAATGATATTAAGCAATATACCATACAAATCCCATACAACTGCCTCTCACTATAACTCAAAAGAGAAACCTTTTTTTTCTTTATGCTTTTTGGGAACCAGTCGATCTACCAAACATGATTAAAACTGAGTGCTGATCAGCGCAAGTAAAATAGCATGAAACTACTTTTCATGGTCTTTGAGGTTGCACTTTTTCCCATTGTTGTGACCTTAGAGATAACATATATAAGATGGGGTGCGGGGGGGGGTTATCTTCCATCACATGAGAGGTGCACAAAGCTTCCCCCACTTTAAAAAAAAGCTTGACCTAGATTTTTTTGATTGCCAAAAAATGTTTTTTGGCTAATTTTCTTCTACCTAACCACATTTATTTTAAATGCATTTAGTAGACTGACCCAAATCCTTGTTTTTCCTCTCCCTGTGCCCTGATCATCAAGCCTTCATCAAGCCTTACTCTATCAGTCTTAAGTTCATTCTTTCCCCTGTTCTGAGTATCTCCAGCATGGAGGCAAGATCCAAAAGAGGGCATCATCCAAGTAGCCATGGGGTAGCTTGTATACTTGCTGGCATCTAGACATGTGGCTGATATGAGCACTCCTATCTTCACAGGGTGTCCTACACTCTGCACAGGCATGTGCATGTCCCCACTAATATGCTAATGATGGCTATCGTTGCTAGCTTGGGATTGGCATGCTCGTGCCCTCAGTCCTGGCCTTTTTGGTACAAGCATCTGTTTCATGGTGTTTATCAGCCTACTGATGCCACCTCTCCCACCCCCACAAGATGGACAAGTCAGTGTCTGCCTCTCACTGCTATGCTCTGCTAATTAACTCTTTAAGTGGCTGAACTGAAACACTCCTGACTCTGGTTATCTGGATTGCAGTCAGGGGTTTATCTCTCCATGTCACCAGGGTGGGAACAGGTAAGATCTTGTTATTCAAAGTGACAACAGCAGAAAGTTACTGAGTTTTCTGCACATTAAATGATATTGGATAATAAGCCCACCTAAAATGGCTGCTGAAAATGTGTATGTATGTATTGCAGGATGGGTAGGAAGTGATATAATTATTAATTTTTTTTATTTGTTTAATATAATTAATTAATTCATTTGTTTAACATTTGTTGATCGGGAAAGTCCAAGTAGAACAGAGCCTATTTTCAGCGGAGGCCCTGAGAGAAACTCTCCAGATGCATGTCTCTGGAATTCATATAAGTTTTGCAATTACTAGCATTTGCAGAGTAAAAATGAGAAGCTGGTATAGTTTTAAAATAAACTGCTTGATCAGGACAACTGACTTCACTTGTCATTTCCTTTTGTCATATTAATATCCCATTGTTAAGTAAGCATTAATAATAAACTGAGTAAACATTTGCCTGTATATATACATAATAAATGATTTGGTTTAAAAAAAAAAAATCAGCTGACAGTAAAGACAAGTTAGTAATATTCTTAAAAGGTTGCATGAGACTTTTAGCAGCTGACAGAATGCTCTAAGCCACGGTCTGCTGCAATGTGTATTCATTAATGTAGTTGTGTGCTTGAAAAAGCACAGAATCTGTTGCGTCTGCTGATCTGTCAGCAAATGCTGAAATGCTTATCTTTATCTATGACACAAAACTGATAGCCCACTACTTGAAGGTCAAGTTGTATTTTCTGCATATCGCGCTGACTCGAGCAAAATGAAACATGCTTGGTTTAATTTCAGCACGCAAAATCTTCTTGGAAAAGTAAAAGCTAAACAAGCTGTGAATATTTTCATTAGTCTAGTGGCTATTATAGTTATGAAGAATCTGATTTAACTGGAAGAACGGTGTCCACAAATTGAAATGGAATGTAAGAGATAACTTCTGATACAGTACTAAATCACTTTTATAAGAATATGCCTACATCGATGATACAATCTCATTAATCAGGAGGAGGAAATGTTCTCCAGCAACTAATTATATAACTGTTTAACTTAACTCTTAAACAGCATAATGCCTACAGCAAATAAAAAACAAACACTGTAAGTATTAACAGACAAAGCACTATAGTCAACAAAGCTGAATGTATAAATTATCTAAGCTACTTCAGAGCTCCAAGTGACAGACGACTGCTAGGAAAAATATTTACTGCTCAAACACTGCTGGAGGAGGGAAGAACTCACAGCATATAGAGAAATATTTCCTATTGCAGCTTGCAGGGATGAAGACTACAGACTTTTCCTGTTTGTCAGAAAACAATTGAAAGAGGAAGAGCCTTACTCTCACTGTTTTGTAAGATTTGCAATTCACACTCTGGGGGGCAAATCAGGAAGGGAGTGACACACAAGCAGATGGTATTTACTATTTCCAATTGATGGAAATATGTGTACATGCTAAATGATTTCAGACGACAGTGACATCAGTGATATAAAATGATTTATGATACAAGATAAACATGCATGAAAAAGATATATGAACTCATGCTGATGTAACAATCACAGTGTTTTCAATTATTTTTTCAGAATGTTTATTACTTCAGTGTAATAACTGAGTAGTTCTGTTCACACATTACAACTGCATTGTCACAGTTTGATTACAACACACAAGACTGCCTAAAACATGTGCTAACAGACATACATGCACCTATCTACATACTTACCTCCCTAGACAGTAGAGTAACCAGCCAGTCCACTTCTAATATACCTTACTCCAGCGTATATGTATGTACCTACTCAAAATCATTTTACTTTATACTTCTCAACTGTCCAGATTTTAACAGAATGTCCAGATTTTTGCCTCATATTTTTGGTCTGTTTCTCATAAAATGTATGGTTTTAATGCAAATCACTGAGGACTGAAGTCACTAAATAATGATGTGCATTTGACTTCATCTCCTTCTGAAAATGCATGTTAATATAAAGCCTATTATTCTAACTACTTTCAAAGTTTAAAAGAGCGATATTTAAAATCTGTCCCTATCTTTGGGCCTTTGTCCCCCCATTATTCTTGGCTTTGTCAGGATTTCTCGTGCTAAGAAGTTGAGAGGTATGTTTAGTTCCATACTCCCAGATGTTCAAAACGCATTATGCAAAGTCCCTCAGACAAAGAAATGACAGCTACAACACCAGCATTTGCTTACTGTAGGTTTTCTGTGAAGTTTTAAAAGCTGGTGGCATTCAGCTTTGTACGTCACTGTGGAGAGAAGCACACAACATGGGATTTCCATTGGAATCTTCCATTTCTTATGGAATTACGTTCCAAACAGCAACACCCCTGAATAGCCCTAGCTACACCCCTGAATTGCCCTAGCTATCACCCCTTTTCAATAAGGATCAGCTCTCTGTTTCCCTTTCTGGAAAAAGAAATCCAAGAAAACTTATTTCCTGCTCAGCACGGGTGTAAAAACATAAGATGGTGGCAAAAGTAAAATTTATAATCCATCAATGCTACAAAGATAGGCAAAGCGTAGGTGTACAAGTATAATATGCAATCAAAACCATTCATCTACAGTCAAAAGTAATAATTACAAATCAAGGCTCAATGAGTGCATGACCGATGGCCAGCTTTTCCAAAGTTAAAAATCACTGGGAGATTTCAGAAGGACTGGCCTTCTGCCACCAAGATCTATGAAGCTTCTCTTTATGACTGTTTTGTCTCTGGGTTCGTGTGCTTTTACAAAACTACACTATATATCTTTTTTTCCAGTACTCACATAGAACATGCAGTGCAGTTGATTATAGGGCTGCTCCCTTCACAGTCTTCCTGCACAACCAGCCTGAAAGTCTGAAAATCCAGAACTGAGGAGTTCCCAGTCAGCTCCCTACAGCACTAGCTACCAGGGTTCAGTTATGACCTGAGTTGCAGGAAGACCAATGGGGGCCACAGGGGTAGTAGGACTGAGTGCCTATGGCAGGTGTCTTTCTTAGGGAAAAGACAGGGATGCAGTTACTCTGGTAGTGGCTTCCAATGCAGACTCTGCATTAAGGTGCCACATTAAAGTCAGTTTTCTTACAATAAGCTGAATAGGGGCCTTGTCTCATGCACACTATGCTTATGCTAAAGTTCTGTTTTACACCAGTAATGATTAATTTATATTATGTGAATTATTCAGATCAGAATACTTTAACTGTCTTTAACTTCTCTATCAATTTATTTCACTTTTGTTGACTGGCTTTGTCTTATTAGGCCATTAACCTCTTTTTAGGGGAGACCTAAAGTGGTATTTATACTACAAGGGGACGTTTGGCCAGGTCATTGGAGAACTTCCCCTACTCACAGCGTATGGGGACACTAATTGAGGTAGCACTTCCGGTTTCCATTCCAAATGCAGAGGCAGCTTGGAGAAACCAGGAAGAACATGGAGGACAAGAACAACTGAGTGAGGTGCAGAGGTGAATCTTCAATCAATAAGGATGCTGTGACATTGTTGGTGTCAGAAGAAAGAGTCGAGAAAGGGCAGGCAAGCCTGCTGTTGGAGATGTAGAGAAAGCAGTTGAGCTTTCTCAAAAAGAGAATGCACTGGTAATGGATTTGGAAGATATTTCAGGAGAATCTCTTCAGAGACAAGGTGCCAGAGCTTTAGGAATGTGTTGTTACAATCTTCCAGTCAGGAGGGTTGCAAGATGTTTATTTGAAGGAGATGATTAATCAGGGTGAACCAGAGTCTGAAGTAGCAGCTTCATGGGATGAAACTATGGAAAAAATACAACAAGAGGAAGTTGCTGAGGTTGCAGTAAGAAAGAAATCCTATGGGCAGAAAGTGAAAGGAGAAAGAAAATAAAATTCAAAGCAGTAAAGGAAGTGAATAAGAAATCCGTTATAAGGTTATGCAGTAAGGAAGAAAAAGGACTTGAGAGGTATGAAGTGTGGGATGCTGTAATTGCACCATTGGGTGTTTCATCCAAAGACGTAAGAGCCTTTATTTTTATTAATAAAAAATGTACTGTGGTATATGGTTTGAAACAGGACAGCATATAGGCAATTTTGTTTGAACAGTATGAGTTAAAAAAGGACTGCAATCCTTGGAATGTGTATGTGGTGCAGGCATTTTACAGAGAAATTAAAAAAAAGAATTTTGATACAGTTTAGAACAGAAAATGGAAAACAGGAAATAAAGGACTATTTAAAGACTATATATAAACAAGTTATGGACATAACAAAAGTATATGATGATCGAGTTTTATGGACTGGGAGTTGGCAATGTGGGGTTATTTTGAAAATGGAAAACGAAAATGTACACATTCCAAGGGTCATAAATCTGAATGGCAACAGAGGATTTGTTAAATATAGGGAGCAGTGAAAAACATGCTTTTTTGTGGAAAAATGATCATTTGATTAATGATTGTGACAAACAAAAATGTTTTATTTGTGGTAAATCAGGGCACAACGTAAAAAAATGTGATATGAAATGTAAAAAGTGTGAAAAAAACGGACATGCATGTATAGATTGTGAAGAATTTGTAGAAGTTATAGAAAAAGAATATAGACAGGATCCTGTACATGATATAGATAGAAATATAGAAAAGTAATAAGAAGGGCAGGTTAATATCCAGGGAAGTAATAAAGATATAATAGTGCATGGAACAAATGGAGAAAAGAAAGGGGAAGAAGCAGTGCTTGATACTGGTGAAGAGAAATATGTAAACTGGCAGGTAGTGAGAGGAAAGAAAAATTATATAGGAAAAAGGGTGAAAGAGAGGAAAAGAAAGTTTAAAAGCATAGTTGTGAAAGAAAACAAAAAAGACAATAGGCAGTCACCTGGGGCCCAATGCCTTGGGGGGCCCACTGGTCAGAAGGATGCCACAAAACTTACATTTCTTCTTTAAGGACACATGCACATTTAAACATTAGAATGGCACATGCAATTTTTAAGAAATGATAGGTAGAACTGCTAATGCTCCAAACAAATACAGAAAATGGATCATCACAGAAAGTGTGTGTGCGCGCACGTGTGTGTGTGCGTGCGCACGTGTGTGTGTGTGTGTGTGTGTGTGTGTGTGTGTGTGTGTGTGTGTGTGTGTGTGTCTGTGTGTGTGTGTGTGTGTGTGTGTGTGTGTGTGTGTGTGTGTGTGTGTGTGTGTGTGTGTGTGTGTGTGTGAGTAATGCCCCAGTTAGGAACAGTAGGTTGACACTGTACCTTGAATAGAGAAATCTAGAGCCTGAATCCTCTACTCCAGCTGCTAAACTGTCTTCAGCAAGTGCATTTTAATGACTGTTAAGTTTCTGTGCATTTTTAAAGGTTTCTGTGAATTTCCAAAGAATGCTGAGTTTCTGTGCATTTTTAAGGAATGTTGAGTTTCAAGGGAAGAGGTTTACTTCTCTTCATGCTAAGTCCATTTTCAGATTCCAAAATGGCTGCCGACTAGATCAGTCCCTAGTCACTGAGCTCCTCACAGTTATGTAATATCCGGCTTATTATTATAACCTTGGAGTAATATTTTTCCTCAGTTTTTTTCATAAAAAGATCCTCTTAGTATTTCTCTACGTATCTGGATTATTTGTTGGTATTGGAGATCTCAACTTTGGAATTTTTTACCTCAGAACTGTCTTTGTGGCTTCAACTGCATTGGACACCTGCCACTTAAAGACTCCTCCCAGAATCTGCTATCCAGTCCTCACACCTCTACTCTGGGCATGGCTTCTAAATCCGACACCATGGAGACACAGGCAACAAAGGGCAAATTCTCTTCATTGCATTCACCTGAGAAAGACACCAGTTCAAAAAGATTAAGAACTACTAAGCAATCTTCAGAAACTTCTAAAGTAAGTAACAAAGATACAAATGACTCAAACTTTCATTTAGATGAACTAAAAATAGCATTACAACCTATTCAAAGTGCCATACAAAGTTTCTCAGAACAATTTACTGATTTTGGCAGAACTTTAAAGCAAATAAGTGAAAGAATGGATATTATTGAATGTAAAAATACAGCTTTAGAAATAAAAACAGAATCTTTGGAAAGAGATATTAAAGCTAAAGATAAGATTATTACAGAATTTCAAGCTAAACTACTGGACTTAGAAGCTAGAAGTCGTAGAAATAACATTATTATTAGAGGTTTGCCAGAATCCTATGAAAATCAAAACCTATTATCTGTATCTAAACAGATTTTTGAGGCACTATTGAATTGTGAGTCAACATCAAAAACTGTTATTATAGAGAGGGCTCATAGAGCATTGTGTGCTAGTCAGGATTCTGCCTCCCCTCGGATTATATATACTAAACTACTAAATTTTCAAGACACTTATCAGATACTAGAGGCAGCAAAAAGCAAAAAACAGTTTGTCTGGAAAAATCATAAACTGTCATTTTCTCAGGATCTTCTTCTACAAATAAAAATGAAAAGACAAAAGCTTTCTCCCTATTGTGCAGATCTTATAAAAAGAGGTATAAGGTTTCGTATGAGTTATCCGAATACCCTGTCTTTTACTTATAATGACAGAAAATTTATGTTTACAGATCCTAAAGAAGCAAAAGAAATATTTCTGAAGATATTCAAGAAGCTTCCTGAATCTGTATCTTAATACTACACTTTTTATTTACAATGTATGTGATGTTATGTTCAATTATTATGTTATTTCTTACAAAAAATGAAGTTTTTTTTTTCAATGCTTATTAGAGTACTATTTGCTTTATATATTTAGTTGATTTATTTATTTTTAGTTTGTATATTCATTACTGCCAATATCTTTTAAAGTCAGCACTGTTATAGTGTTTTGGTATTTACATAACCTTTAGATGATAATAATAGACTGTGATGAAAATGTGCGAAGAAATCTACACAGTCATATTATTTTTGCCTTATTTAATCCATTGACTTTTTTTTGGAGGGAATTTTCCCATATCTCGAGACTGTTTCAGAGAGTTTGCTTTGTCACTTTTGTTTAACTGAAGCTCCGTTATGTTCACCTCCTTCTGCTGGTCTTCGGAATCTTGCAGTGATGCCATCACAAGAGAAGAACTTCTGAACATTACAGTCAAGTATTTATCTTACATTTAGTGCTTATACACGATATACTATTTGATAGCATTGTGATCTATGGCTAAATGATTTGTTTTAATTGCCATGTGAAGGAAATTTGATTATTACAGTCATGTTACTATTTTAATTTAAGCACTTCCACAAACACGCTACTTGCTGACGTTGTGTCATATGGCTTAATACTATGTTCTCATGACACAAGAAGAAATGTAATCTGTACTTTTTTAGGTATGTTGTGATTTAAATATTTAGCACTCATATGCGATACGTTACTTGCTGGTTCTAAGTTTTATGGTTTGATGTTATGTTTGCTGGTTATAGGGGAATGTGGTCCAAGCTTTCTTGGTCAAGTTCTGATTTAATTGTTCGGTGCTTTCACAGGATGCGCTACTTGCTGACGCTGAGTTTTTTATGGCTTGATGCTGTGTTTGTATATTGCGGAAGAAATGTAGTCAGAAACATCTTTAGTCATGTGAAAGTTTTGATATTTCGCGCTTTTATGGCGATGTGTTACTTGTGGGAGTTGTGTTCTGAGGTCGAATGAAATGTTTTGATGTGCCATTGTATTTGTCCTTTGCTTTAAGGCGCAGTTTGTTGATTTATAGTTCTGCTGAGAATCTTCCTGTCACCACATTCATTGGGGGGCTTTGTTGTCATTGTAGTTAGAGTACTATTATCTGTGTTTTGATTATCGGATTGGCTTTCTTTAATTGACAGTTGTTGGGTATTTTGGAGGGAAGATCTGCGTGTCTCGAGACACGCTTGGGTTGTTGGATTGTGCATCGCATTATAGTTATTTTTCTTGTGCTGCACACTCTTTCTGCTGAAGTGCAGAAACCCAGGCTGGCGTTATCATGGGCATGGTGAGTCCAGAGTGGTCAGCTTGCTCCTCTTTTGCATTCAGTCCACTGAATGTGATATTGCTTGTGTATATGTACAGTGACCTTTAGTAGGGGATGTTCAATGATTTTAACGTTTGTATGGTATTCATGTTTTGTCCTTGGAGAGTATTCCTGGACAAGTAGTGACTGCAAGCATTTGCAATGGTGAATAGGATTTGAATCTGCTGTTGTTTCTTGCTCCTCGCTGCATGATGATTGCGGTTGCATCCATACTTTGCAGACGAGTGAGAGCAGCGATCGGTGCTGCTTGTATACAGTTGGGGTTGCTCCTTGGGCACATCTCCACTGGTCGTCAGACAATGTCTTGGAAACAACAGGTTTCAAGGTCTAGTTTGTTTTTGGTAAATGCTGGGCGCGCTTTCTTTGTTAGATGGAAGCGTGAGCATAGGTAGAGGCAGCAATTGATGGGTGCTGCGGGGCATGACGTGTGGGTGGACACATCCCTTATTGTTTTTTTCTTTAAGTTCTCAAATGCCATATATACCCTGACAACTGTGCATATATATATTATATTATATATCTCAATGCTTCACATACCCATCTACAGTGTGAAGTACTCCTTTGTTCAAGCGATGTTAAACCTAACACATCGTTGTTAACTAGAAGTTTGTCATGTCTTTCACAGGAAAGATTTTCAAATATTGGGTGAAAATGCAATCGATGCTCAGGGTAAACTTTTTTGATGTGCTAGATCATCGCGAAAAGACTCTCTAGCACATCCAGCTGGTTTTTAGTGACATGAAAGTGAAGCAGCAGAAACAAGAAGTAATTATCATGTTTGGGCGCTCTTCCTTCATTAATCAATACTACTGTCCAAATATATTTTATATTTCTATATTAAGATAATAGAAAAAATATGTATGACATGTCATTTATAATCTGTTTATAACTAGATTCTTAGCTAATCTGTAATAATAAGTTGCTGGTTATATGATTTGATTTAATAAGTCATTAACTGCTTAGATGATCTAAGTAATCTATAGTTCAGATATCATTATAGGAAAGTTATTTTCTTTATGTGGGTTTATGATATTTTATTACTTATGTAAGTAACAAAATGTTTTGCTGAAAGTTATATTAATGTCATACACAAATGAAACTGCTATTTATTTAGTTTGAAAGGTTTTGTTTATAGGCATCACTTGATTTTTTGGACTATTAATGGTTTTTCTAACAGACAAGGGTTTTTTTTTTTTTTTTTTTTTTTTTCATTGGGTTTATTTCAATATACAGCTCATTAATTATTTATAGGAATAATACTAACAAATTATTAATTATAGGATTTTATGTCAGTTTTATCTAGATGTTTATTAATAGAAATATATAAGAATTACATGAGGAAAATCATTTTTACCTTACTTATATTACACAAATTTAGGAGTTTGGGGTTAAATATTTGAATAGGGATTGTTTATGTTAGTCATCTTGTGTATAGACAGATGTGTAAATATGTTTATCGTTATTGATTTGATTTTAGTCCTTTCAAGGACTATATGTAATGTTTATATTGTTAAATTTGAATACTTGGTAACCAAAATTGTAAATTCTAGTTTCTTTATTTTTGATTTCACCTCGTCAATAGGGGTTAGGTGGGCAGGCACTAGGGTAAGGACGAGGGTTATGGGTAAATCTCATAATATATCTCTACTGAGTTGGTTATTTAATAAGGTACTCTCATTTAATATCAGCCCAGTTTAGTTATGTTTCTTTACTCTTGGTATTATTTTAATTATAATCAAGAAATTATACCATGTTTTAATCACATCAATATTAACCAGTCATCTCTTTTATGACAAATTACCTAATAATTGATTCCTGGAATGTTAGAGGAATCCAAAGTAAATCCAAAAAATCTTTATTATTTCATTTGATATTTAAATCACAAGCCAGTATATGTTTTATTCAAGAGACTCATATCCCTCGAGATGTTTGGGACAAAGAGAGTAATAAAAAATGGATTAGGAAGATAGTAGCCTCTGGGGATTCTTCTAGTT
Organism: Protopterus annectens; assembly: GCF_019279795.1. Classification (NCBI taxonomy): domain Eukaryota; kingdom Metazoa; phylum Chordata; order Ceratodontiformes; family Protopteridae; genus Protopterus; species Protopterus annectens. The sequence goes on from NC_056726.1 coordinate 1,528,846,821, forward strand.
CTCGGGGAGTAGCAATAATTATTAAACAAAAATTCAATGGAAATATCATTGATAAGAGATATGATAATGAAGGTAGATGGTGTCTATTTACTGCTACCATTCATAATCTGGATAAACCAATTTTAGTTCTAAATTTATATAGTCCTTGTAGTCAACAACAGTTTTTTATCTTAAAAATTTATAATACACTCACATGTTATAAAGATCACTACATTATAGTCGGGGGAGATTGGAATGCGGTTATAAATCCAGAAATTGATTGTACTAGCTGCTCTGCTTCTTATAACCTTCAAGCAACTTTGGCTCTTAATGATTTCATTTTGGAACATAATTTAATTGAGCTATTACACTCCAAACAAGAAAGATATTTACACTTATTACTCAAAATGCTACCATTCATGGGCTAGATTGGATTTTTTTCTAATTTCTAACACTATCTCAAAATTTATTTCAGACTTTACTATTGAACCTAGATATCTTTCAGACCATTCAAGAATCTTATTAAATCTCAACTTTACCCGTAAAATTAAAAATGTTATTAACTCAAATAAGTGGACACTGAACAATAATTTACTCTTAAATAAAGATATTTGTATACAGTGCTCAGAAACTATTCAGGAAATGGAAAATGATTTAGATTTATCAGATATCCCTTATGATATTCAATGGGCTGCATGTAAGGTGAGATTAAGAGGTATGTTTATCAGTAAAGCTGCTTATCTTAAAAAAACATTATAACAAAAAGGAAGAGTTCTTAAAGTCTAGAATTAATTCTCTTGAAATTCAGTTTAGAATGAATCAAGACACTAGTTTTGAAAAGCAAATACTAGATTGTCAAAAAGAATTAATTTTTTTACATCAGAACAACCTTTCTTTAGTTGATCAAAGATTGTTAGCAACGTATTCTGAATGGGCCCAAGTTCCTTCTAAAGTTTTGGCTAGAATAATTAAAAATAATATTGAAAAAACAAAAATTTCATCATTATTATACAAAAATAAATTATACAACACAGATGAAGAGATTATTCATCTCTTTACACTACTTTATACAGTGTTATATTCAAAACCATCTAATACGTTGGATGATAATCATATAAAAAACTTTCTAAGTTCTTTAAATTTCCCCAAGTTAAATGAAAATAAACAAAAACTGCTTTCTGCTCCTTTAACTCATCAAGAGATCTCTGATTCAATTGATAGTCTTAAATCTGGTAAATCTGCTGGTCTAGACGGATTCACACCTGAATTTTTCAAATCTTTTAAATCTGTTATTGTTCCCTTTCTCTTTAAAGTTTATAACTATATAATAATGAAGGGTATTTCAGATATTCATTGGAATTCATCTAAAACAATATTAATTTTGAAAAATAATAAAGAAAAAACTGACCCATTTAATTATAGGCCTATTTCTTTAATCAATTTAGACATAAAGATTTTGGCATCTATTTTGACCAACAGATTGAAAAATGTTTTGCCTTCAATTATTTCTCAAGATCAATCAGGATTTATGTCCCACAGACATGCTTGGGATAATACACTGACATTAGAATCTATTATACATCTTATAAAAAAAGATTCTAACCCAATATATGCGCTGATTCTGGATGCATCAAATGCTTTTGATAGAGTCTGTTGGAATTTTCTTTTTCAAACTATGTCATGCTTTAATTTTCCTTTATTCTTTATAAACCTCTTAAAAACTTTATACAAAGATATGTTTACTAGACTTTATATTAATGGTTACTTTTCTTCCCCTATAAAGATTACCAGAGGCACAAGGCAAGGTTGTCCTCTGTCCCCTTTTCTTTTTAATATATATTTAGAACCGTTACTGTTGTTTATTACTCAAAATACTTTCCATAAAGTCCCTAGGATTCTTAACACAAAAATTTATTTTTCTGCCTTTGCTAATGACCTTGTTTTATACTTTCAAACCCCCATATCTGACTTTAGTAAAATAACAAACTCTATTAAATGTTTTTCTTCAGTCTCAAATTATCTTATAAATCCTTCAAAAACACATATTTTTCCTTTAAATCATAGGGTCCATAAATCGTACTTGTTTTCTGATCAACAAACCCAGATTGTTTTTGGCATGAAGTATCTAGGAATAAACATGGAACACAATAATCACTCTTCTTTTCAAAATAACTTAAGTAAACTTTGGAATTCAATAATTTTGGATATTACTAGATGGGAGTACTTAAATGTATCACTCTTATCAAAAGCCGCTATAATTAAAATGAATATTTTACCAAAATTTCTGTACCAATTTAATTCCTCTGACCAGATCATTCCTAAGTCTTTCTTTGGGAAAGTAAATATAGAGTTAGCTAAATTCTTATGGTCTCCCAAATCTGTTAGAATTTCATATTCTAGATTATCAAATTCTAAGGATAAAGGTGGTTTGGGATTGCCAAACTTCTATCTTTACTATCTAATTATTTCATCAAATAAGCTCTTAACTATTTCAAATTTTAAAAATAGTAAAGATATTAATTATCCTTTATGGGTTAAGATTTGGTATAATTACATTATATCTAAAAATATAAATCCAGAAGCTATTCCTTTTATTTCTCTTGATATGAATATTAGCTGTAAAATTTCTATTTTTCTTAAACAAAAGATTAAAGCTTTTCAAGTTCTACTAAAATTATGTAATCTAGATAAGTTTTCTCATCTTTTGCAGCCGCTTCATCTAAATCCTAATATAATGATAGATAACTCTCCTTTTAATCTAACAAATTATCCTTCATTAAAAAATTTGAAAGTCTGGGATATCCTGAAATATAATGAATTATCCCTAATAGAGTTGCATAAAATTCTAAATGTTAATTGGAGTCATTATACAATATTACGCCAATTAAGAGAAGTAATTGTAGGTAAATATGAACCTATAGAACTTACAGAACATGAATTAAATAATCTAAATACGATAATTAAAACATTGTCTTCATCAGGTAAAATGATATCAAGATCCTACAAATTAATAAAGAATCTAGTGCTGGATCAGAATTGTCTTTTCTCAAATAGCTGGTTAAAATATAATTCTCAAATAACTGAAAATCAAAAACTTTTGACAATCAGATATACTAGGGATTTTATTCCATTTAAGAAACTACTGTACACACAATTAATGATTAACAATGATGCTTACTACACTCCTTATAAATTAAATAAATTTAATCCTAATAAATCCTCATCATGCACATGTTGTTCTTATCCCCAAGCAGACCTTTTACATATTCTATGGTACTGTCATTTTTCCCATAGCTTATGGACCTCTTTGAAAGTAAGATTACAGAGAATGGGATATCAGAAATCTACTCTGTCCTGGGAAATTGCTATACTTCATATTCCGATAATTTATCTCTCCAAATTCGACACTCAAGTTATTATTTTTATTTGCTCTTTAATAAAACTTTACATAACTGGCTTGATCGTACCAAACTGAATTGGGATATTTTCCAAAAAATGGCTTACTTATATATTGATGCTCAAAAATACATGGTTAAGAGTCCCAAAAAAATGGCTTTCAAAAATTTAGTATTAGAGAAGGTATTGAGTATTATTAATAATTAATACCTTAAATCTTTCTCTGGTCTGGTGTTTTAGTAATTTCTTATACCCAAAATTGGAATTTTATTAATTCACAGAATCTGTATTTTTAGTTATCTCTTTACTTTATGGTTACCTATTGTATATATTGTACATATTGAGTGATGTTATTCTTATTCTGATCTCTTTTTAATGCTTATATGAGTTGCAAACTTGCTTAATCCAAGTTGTTTTATATGTTAAGTCAACTCCTAAATTGTATTGTTTTATTAAATCAATAAAAAGTTTATTGAGAAAAAAAAGTCCATTTTCAATGTATAATTGCTCTGTTTAGCAAATGGCCATCATCAGTGTTTGTGCTATAAAGTTTAAAAGTAGTGTTAACAGCACACCAGGTGCCGTATTTGCCTTTGGTGTACAAGGCTGTGGGTTCTACTCCCACAGCATGTAGTTGGAGTGCTGATATTGCAGCACCCTTTAAAGGAGGATGGAGGGCTGCATTCCTGAGTGTGTCCTCCTTTGATGAGATGCCTACTGACTAGGAACCTGTTGCTGGTTTAATAGTCATTCCATATTACAATATTACCAGTGTACCAATTGTTTTAAATGTAACATGGGCTGTTTATTCTTCAAGGGCAGCAGGCAATGAATTTGTACATGAAACACTGAAATGTAAAGTTGTTTGCCAGCAGCAGTAGAGAGTTCTTTAATGTGGAATTATTCAGATGACTTTTTCTTCTGCAGAGATTGTGTATATGGATTGATATTAGTGGATTGTAATTAAAGAAGTCTGAGTGGACTTTTGTGGTTGAAAGATTCTGTAGTGGGTAGTTTTGTCATTATTGGTTCATACATTTTGTTTCATTGTTTACTGGAAAAATATTCAGCCCTACAAATTTAAAACACACTCTAACAAGTGGTTTATTATACAATGAATATAATTTAATACAATCAGGATGGTGCATAAAAGAACACAAGCATGTATGCATTGTCCAAAATATGTATGCAGGAGCCACTGGCTTGAAAACAGCCCAAAGGTAAACTTAATCCTCCAGATGCATTTTCTTTGAATATGGGTTTTAATGCCATTTCAATGAATGTGAGTTTCAAGGGCAGAGAGGCTTACTGTACATGCTAAATCTATTTTCATTGTGAGACTATACTGCTTTGTTTAGCAAATGGCTAGCATTGTTCATGCTATAAAATTTGAAATAAAAGTTTTAAATATCTCAAATCATTGTAGAAGTAAAAAGAAAACAGTACATACACTGTCATGTTTGAACAGTGTTTATGGTAACTGGGTAGAAATAGCCAAGTAATGGGACACTGGAATGGGTGGGGGTGTTGGTGTTGCTGGTGGGGGGGTCTGATCAATTACCCTGCCTAGGGCCCCATTTGACCATGATCTGGCACTGCCATTGACCACTGGGGCATTTAAAAGCCTAACCATGCCACTCAAATGTCTCTGAGATGTTCTTTAGAGGTTATTTTAACAGAGTATATGTTAGCTATGGCATGATTTAACTACTACCTGTGTCCATTAGAAACATAGGTGCCAGGCCAGGGTGAATTGACAGTTTCCCATACATTGGTCAGGGCTATGCTTAAATAGGCTTAGGGAATTTGTTTACTTCATATTGATGGGAAGCCTGTTGCAGATAAGTGAAATTCTCTGAGACACCTACCTGTTCCTCCAACATATCTTATTTCTATTGTAAACGAAATTTAAATCTTTTGATGTAGTAGTTCTGATGCTGTTCATTTTGTAGATATGCAAAAGGCTCGTTAGAGCAGGGTTCAAGGATGTCTTGTATGTCAGGCGTAGATCACCTCTAAGCAGGCTGTAGGAAACACTATACAGCGATAGGGTTTGAGGCAATCTGCATAGGACATTTTGTTTACGTCCTGTATTTTTTTTCTGATAAACCTCTGTGGATATTCCAGTTGTTGCAAGCACCTGGTCAGGTACATACTGAAGGGGGTGTCATACTTAATGATGAGTCTGATAAGGGCCGAATAAAGTGGCACAATGACCTCTCTGGACCTGGATGCCATGCCCTTCCTTATAAGCTGGGCAACATAGAATGATTTTCTTACTATCTTAGACACATGTTGGTCAACAGCCATATTACTATCCACAGGCGACCCCAAGTCCCTGACTACTGGGTCTAATCTTAGGAGTGTTTTATTGATGATGTAGTTACCTGGGGTGTCAGACTTCCCAAAAGCTACTATTATGCATTTCTTGGCATTGAGTTTTAAGCCATGCATTTGCTGCTAGTCATTTGTCTGTGTTTGACCTTCCTGCAAGATGTTCGCATCTTGGGTGGATTCAATGACTGCCCCTAGTTTGCAATCATCTTCAAACTTGGTCAGCCAGAGGCCCTACACATTGGCCTTGACATTTGAGAAGTAGATGCCAAACAGGAGCAGACTCAGCATGGAGCCCTAAGGGACTCCACTTGTGACAGGCCTCTTAGTCGAGGTGGTCTCCCCAGACCTAACCTCTTGGGTGCTATCTGTGAGCCAATTGGCTATCCAGTGCATTACCTAATGATTTATACCTAATGATGTGAGTTCATTAACAATGCCGAAGCACGATATTGTACCAAATGCCTTAGCCAGGTCAAGGTAAGCAGTATGCACCATTTTACCCACATGCATTGCCTCTGTGACCTTCTCAAAGAAGTTCACTGGGTTTACCAGCTATATCCTGTCCTTGATGAAACCAAACCGGGCTGTGTCCAGTGTCTGAAGGTTTCCTGTGTCAGTATTAATCATTTCCATGATAATTCATTCCTTGGCTTTGCATATGAGATTAGTCAAACTAATGAGTCTGTAGTTCCCAGGATCTATTGATGTTCTGACCTTGGGCAGAGGGATAACCATTGCAGTCCTACATTTGCATGGCCCAAAGCCTGTTTGGATGTTGAAAAGTGACTCCAATGGCACTCAAAGGTCACATTTTAGACTGTTTAGGAGACATCCCAGGATATTAACAGGACCCATAGAAGCAATCACTCATCCAGTTATCTAAACTGGTCTTAAAGGTTGTTAGGGAAGTGCTCTGCTTGATAGGTAACATGGTATACACGCGAGTAGGTATGTCATACCATCTGGTCTTGGTGATGTGATAGTGTATGTCTAAGTCTCTAGAATGGCTGTCTGTTTTACCACTCATTATGTTTAGGTGAAGGTGTTGAAAGGGTGCTGGGTCATTTATAGCGTGGAAAGCTAAGCAGGCATCACCCCTCATGAGTCTGTATGGGATTGATCAGATGAATCAAGAGTTTAGTCTGCGACAGTAACTAAGAGTACTGAGACATCAGATCTTTTTGTTGGGGTCTCTCAAGCTGGTTTTGGTGCTTGGTGAGATACATGTCAAAGGGTGCGTTATATTCAATTATCAACCTAATAAGGAATGAATAAAGTGGGATTGTAACTTTTTTGGAATTTTAGAAGATCCCCCAAAGGATAAGCTGAGCAAGCGAGAAGGATTTTCTAACCAGCATGGAGACAAGACGGCATACCTCTCACCCTGCAGAAACTGAAAATAGAAGTAAAGGCCCTGTAAAAGTAGAGACATTCCCCTAAAATATGAACATCTCATCTGCATAAAATTAAAATATCAAATAGCACATGACTCTTCCTGCTTCTAGTAGGAATGTGGGATATTACTGCCTAGAAAACCACAGTGAAAAACTTCTCTAAAGCAAATTTCACACTCCTCAAATCCGAGGTGGAATCCCTCAAAGCCCCCGAACCTGTGGAAAATATGGCCCAGACCACAGAATCCTTCATAAACGCATTCTATGAACACCGTCAGGAATGCATGGATCATGCAATCCCAAATAAAACCAAGACCCAATCCTCCAAAGGCAGACGTCCTGTCTGGTGGACCCCAGCCATAAACAAACTATACAATAGAAGGAGGAAGCTACTACATGATAGAGCAAAATCCCAAAATGGGATGGCATCTCTGATCAGTGTTAGCAAAAAACTACGGGCACTCATAAAATCGTCTAAGGCCAGCTTCGAGAGAGAAATTGCACAGGACACTAAGGATAATCACAAAGCTTTCTTTAGTTATGTTAGGAACCTAGGTGGGAATTCCCAGATATGCTCAGAATTAGTCCAAAATGACAAAAAATACACCAAACCCACAGACATTGCCAACATCCTAGCTGACAGATTCAGCACAAACGCTCCCCCCTCCCCACCAAAAGGGCAAATATCTATCCCAGCAGAGTGCTGTCCCCCTGACATCTCAGATCCTCAGGTAAGAACCGCCCTCTCCAAAGCAAAAAACACAGCATCAATGGGAACAGACGGTGTCCCGGGCTGCATCCTACATGAACTCCAAGAAGAGCTAAACCCAGACATAAAACTACTGTTCAATCTCAGCCTTACCACAGGATATGTACCCAAAGAGTGGCGTACAGCAACAGTGGTCTCTCTCCACAAAGGTGGTGCCTCAACAGATCCTAGAAACTATCACCCCATAAGCCTGACTAGCTTGGTCTGCAAAGCTATGGAAAGGATCATCATGGACCTCATAAAAAAAAGATATTGAGGACCTACAGACACTGGATCCTATCCAGTTCGGCTTTGTTAAGGGCAGATCCTGCCTCTTAAACCTGGTTGATTTCTTTGAAACAGTCATCAAGGCCATTGACGAGGGGAAGGTGGTCCACACAGCCTACCTGGACCTCGCAAAAGCCTTCAATACAATACCCCACTCAGGCATTATAGATAAGCTCACCAGCTTAAATATAAACCCCTATGTCACTAGATGGGTTGCAAACTGGCTCAAGGACAGAACCCACATGGTTAGAATTGCTGGAGCCATGTCAGACTCCAAACCAGTTACAAGTGGCGTCCCACAAGGCTCAGTCCTGGGACCTCTCCTGTTCGGTATATATTTCTCGGAGGTACAGGCCAACACGGAAGGACTGTGGCTGACCAAGTTTGCAGATGACTGCAAACTGGGCGCTATAATCGACTCTCCAGCCGACACAAGCATCCTCCAAAAGGGCCTCATAGAAACAGACAACTGGTGCCAGAGCTATGGCCTCAAGCTAAATGCCAAAAAGTGTATAGTCATTCCCTTTGGCAAAACAAAGTGCCCACAAATTACCACATAGGTGGTAATCCATTGGCACGGAAGAAGTAATTAGGGACCTGGGGACCCAAGTTGATAGCAATCTCTCATTTGACAACCACGTGGCCAAAGTGGTTAGAAAAACATTTTATATAGCCCACCTAATCATGAAGGGATTCACATCTAGATCAGGGGAGGTCATCGTGCCTCTTTACTCATCCCTCATCAGGCCCATAATTGAGTACAATGCCCCTTTTGGGATGTACCTTACCAGACACCTGCAGCAACTGGAAAGACCCCAAATGTACCTCACCAAGAGGATCAAAGGGCTCAAACAGATGCCATATGCTGCCCGGTTAAAGAAGCTCCAGCTCTACTCAGTGGCATACCACCTGCTCAGAGGCTATCTGTGCCTGACGTATAAAGCCATGTCCAACACGGAATTAATGGACATGCTGCACCTCAGAAAATCCAAATCCCATTGAGCTACGCGCTCGAGAGACTTGAACCTCAGCACTGAAATAAATAGGACATGCTGGAGGGACAGATTCATAACCCAGAGGCTCCCTTCACTCTGAAATAAAATCCCAGTCCAGGTTAGGCAGAGTCCCTCATTGACTCTCTTCAAGAGGAATCTTGATGAGTGGATGGGGGATCGTAGGTTTACCCCGAGTATCACTTCTGTGTCACTGTTAGACAGAGGCACAGTACACTAACCTCGAAAAAGGGCATAGCAAAATTAATTTAAAATGGGTGGCAAAAGCCAAACACACTCTGGCTAGGCTTATAAATGCCCTAGGGCAGATAGCCTAGTATGAACCTATGAACCTATGAGAAACACATATTTAAACACAGAGAGTGACAAAAATGATGGAATACTGTAAACAAGTTATCAAAGCAACAGTGTATAATGTGCAGCTTTTAATAAACTATTTTGTAAAATTCTACCAGATAAGATCATTTATTTTTGCTTCAGAAAAAGAGAGTGTAAGATGTGTGTCCACTTTCTTTAAATAGTTATTGCTTCTAATATGCTGGTCATATTGTGTGGTTTTGCATGTACTTCAAAAATCACATATAATGAGGAGAATTCAGAAAATTTGGTGAATGGGTAAATCAAGCCTGAAAACAGAGAGATATCTCCAAAAATAGGGACATCCCTGGCAGGGGTACATTTAGCTTGAAAATGGAACATTCCTCCAAAATGGGGATATTTGAGAGGTCTACATGATGGTCAAAGGTGAGCCTGTTATCAACATATGTACCCAAGTCCCTGATGATTGCATCAAATTTAAGTGAAATGTTATCTATGTGGTAAGTATCAGTAATCTTAAATTTGCCTAAGAAAACTATGTTGCATTTCTTGATGTCAAGGGTAAGCCACTGACTGGTACACCAAGCATTTGTTTGGTCCAGGTCTTGCTGGAGAATTTGAGTATCAGAATGGGATTTGATAACTGCTCCCAGTTTGCAGTCATCAGCAAACTTGACTAGCTAAAGACTCTTGATTTCAGATTTAGTGTCACAGAAAATATACCAAAAAGGAAGGGACCCAGGACATAGCCTTGTAGGACACTGCTGCCTGTCTACAGCAAATACTCCTGACCTTAATGGTATGGGTTCTGTCAGGCATCCATTTACAAATCCAGCAAACTATATATGGGTTAATAGATAAACA
>NC_056726.1:1528862157-1528879657 GCF_019279795.1 Protopterus annectens
AAAGCTACTTAACAATAGTACACTATTACTGTCATGTACTGACTACGACTAGTCAACAATAATAGCAGGATTCAGAACCGTGTTCTCAAGATATGGAATACCCGTAAAACTGGTTACAGGTGATGGTACTCAGTTTGTGCTGACAAAGTTCCAAAGTTCACTTATCACTGTAGTTTTACTTATATAACTTCAGTTCCTCACTATCCACCACAAAATGGTGCCACTGTGAGATCAATTCAAAACACCAAGATAATCTTGAGATAGTGTAATACTCATAGAGTTATCATGTAATATTGAGCTACTCCACAGAGTTCCAGAAGAGCAGGACCACCAAAATTAATGCCAAGTAGACAAAATATTAACATGCCAATGGCAGACTCTAGCTTTGAGCCAAAAATCATAATGTATAAGTCTATAGTATAAACTGTCCACCGAGCTAAAACTTCTTACAAACAGTTTTATAATAGATGATATGTTGCTCATCCCCTTCCTGTTCTTCACCAAGGCCAATCATTGTACCTAAAGTTAAATAGAGAAGGGAAAATTGAGGAACTATTGTTACTGAAGTGCTAAAAAAGTTAAAAACCTGAGGTTCTACTCAGTTCAAACAAAGATGACTCCACAGTTAGATGCAATCAAAGACATATACAAGCAGTTCCAAATGATTCACAAGCTGAATGCCAATTTCATGAAAAATCAATCCCAAGTTTTTAAACCAAGAATAACTAGTCCCTCAGCTACTCAGGATGTTCCCGTTTTATCAAAAGAGTTAACCTAGTATTCATGACAAGAGTGGAAGTCCCAAATCAATATGTAATAACATTTTGAGTGTCATCAGCCCCGGTGTGTCTATTTTAAATTTTGTTGAGACTGTTGTGTGAAGTGAATTTAAATCAAATGCTGTTCATTATAACTGTTTGTCTAACCATTTCCTTCCACAAATTCCCATTCAACTTGCATAATACTTAGAACAAGAAAAATTAAAACTCTGACCCGATTTCAAAGTTGCATTCAACTAATATAGACAAATAAGTGACTGTTTCCAATGTTTCTTCACATAGATTGAATTTCTGCTAAGAGTTATGTCTACCTCGGTTGCTGCTATTTCATAAATAATAACATATTTGGCATATGTATGGTCTGATGATTCAAAGTGTAGAGCACAAAGACAGCCAATGAAAACTCAAGAATGTTAAGAATGTTTATTGGTTGCAGAACCAGCCTTTGGTCAACTGGTGTCCTAGGCAATAGGTCTCCACAGCAGCCCCCTAACACCACCTTGTGCCCCCATCCTGATCTTCACACACCATCCAGATTACTGGAAAAGCACCCCTAGTAGAACGGCACCCTTGGCGACCGCCTTGTTAGTCTATGCCTAAGGCCGGCTATGATTGGTTGTACACATATCCGAACTTTCTAAATATGAAAGATGTTTCTCTCTCCTATGGGAGAGATGTGTAAAAATTCCATGCTTGTATATAGTATGAATATGTGAAGTACATTGCCACTTTAAGAATGTAATGTATAGATGTTTTAAGGATGCACGGTTTCCCATGATGCATTAGCCTACCTGGGCAGTTGCTAATGTGTTTGTGCTGAATAAATAAGCTACTATCATTCTTGCTCTACTGTCATTTGTACTCTGCTAAAGATGTTGTTTTAAAACAAATGCTGGTGGAGCTTGATGTTATTAATACTTCCTGACAACATGACTGGGTATCCAGAGGAGCACATTGTAACAGCCACCTCTTACAATCGTCACACAGAACAAGCTACATCCTGCTTCAGTGAGTTTGATTCCCACAGACCCCATTTATACAGTGTCTAATTCTGAATGAGACATTTAACTAAGTACATATGCAGGCTCTCTGCTGAAAACATGCCTTTGAGTATTACTAATTAGAAAATGGCAGGTAATGGGATATTTGTCTAACTCCGCATCTGCCCAAGAGAAGCAGAAGACCCTCAGAAATACTATATATTTGTCCAAAACATTTTTTACTTCATTACTCCTCTTTACTATACCACTTCTTAAAGAAAGTTGTTGAAACTATCCACCACCCCTCTTATGAAAAATGTTGAGTATCCCCTGGACAATCCCCTTGTGTCTTCAGAACATGCTTTCATGCATCTATTTTTTTTCTGAAAGGCGGTACATGATCTCTTCTGCTACTGTTGTCATATTTATAATTTGCATTATGTTAATGATACACTACAATTTAAGTATTTATACCTAAAAACAGTTAGAATATTTTCAAAAACCTTTAGCAGATTTATGTTACCTTGCGACGTTAAGTACTTTATACCTCGGTCACTCCCTACCAGTGTTCAAAATTATTTCCATGTCTTTTTTCTGGCAGGAGCTATTGGTTTCTATAAACTTCAGCTTGACGCCTGCCTTTAATGAAGCATTAAAAAATCATGAAAATTATACTTGACAAGGCTAATTCTCATGTTAGCATTTAATGTGCAGAACAGTTGGATAATGGTTGGCTTTACAAGACTAAACAGCTATTACAAAAACTATTACAGATCTGTAAACAGGGGACAGTCATAGCTATACTATTGCTTGATTATATTATTTCAGTGTACTCCCTCCTTTGCAAAAAGTCAGTTTAATTTCAGAATTCTCTCTCTACTGAAGTATTTATCCAGCATTTTCTCCTTTTTTTCAGTATGCCTATTCATTGCGGTCCATTTAAATTAAAAGTAATGTGTATTAGCAACAATTTACCTGAAACGTGTATTATAAGACATTACATCCCAGTAAATTAGCCCCACCAAAAGTGTTGTTATTATAGAAAGTATATCTCTGAATCCTTCTCATGTTCTTCAATCCCACCATATTAGAAGATAAATTCCTCTGAACTCATGTACAATAAACGCATTAATCTTATATTTCGTCACCTATTTCTCCATCTATTCCGTTCACCCTGTAGCTTTTATTATTATATTATTATTATTATTATGATTATTAAATAGTTTATTTAACCTTTTCTATTTTTCCCTCTCAAGCTCTTCACATACTATTATCTCTCCCTACCTTCTATCCTACCTTTCTGCATCCCATGCAATACTGCTTTCTTTCTTTATCTCACACTTTCTCTACACACACACACACACACACACACACACACATACACACACTAAAATCCCTCCGCAATACCCTTACAAACCACCACTTACCTCAAACCCCAGCTAAATCTACAAACCGCACCACACATCACGTGTGCGAACACATAATGGGGAATGCAACATTTCCACATTTGCTATTATGTAGTTTTGTTTAACTCCACTTTCGACTTTATAGTCTCGAAATACTGAAATTCAACATTTCAGTATTTCGAGATTATAAAGTGTAACCATATATATATATATATATATATATATATATATATATATATAGAGAGAGAGAGAGAGATTTGTGTGTGTGTGTGTGTGTGTGTGCGTGTGTGTGTGTATGTGTGTGTGTGTGCGTGTGTGCGTGTGTGTGTGTGTGTGTGTGTGTGTGTGTGTGTGTGTGTATATATATATATATATATATATATATATACACACACACACACACACACACACACACACACACACACACACACACACACACACACACACAAACTCACACACACTCACACACTCACACACACTCACACACACTAAAATCCCTCCCCAATACCCTTACAAAAACACCACTTAACTCAAACCCCAGCTAAATCCACAAACCGCACCACACATCACGTGTGCAAACACATAATGGGGAATGCAACATTTCCACATTTGCTATTATGTAGTTTTGTGTAACTCCACTTTCGACTTTATAGTCTCGAAATACTGAAATTTAACATTTCAGTATTTCGAGATTATAAAGTGTAACCATATATATATAGAGAGAGAGCAAGAGAGATGTGTGTGTGTGTGTGTGTGTGTGTGTGTGTGTGTGTGTGTGTGTGTGTGTGTGTGTGTGTGTGTGTGTGTGTGTGTGTGTGTGTGTGTGTGTGTGCAATCAGGTGGATAGGCCTTGTTCTAGTTTTAGTTTTAGTCTATTTTCTATATGAGTGATGAAAGAGTTTGTTCTGTAAATCATCATGCTGTAGTGTCTACATATAGAATAATAGGAGTTTGATGGGTCATATAGTAATTTAATAATGAATATGGAAAAAAATGGGAAATAAAACAGATCTTGCAGGACTCATTTTGTAAGGATAGTGTGGAGTCTGATGACTCTGACTGTATTTTGAAGTGCCTGTCGTCAAAGAAGGATTTGAAGCATTGTTGATTCAAACATTTAATAGAGTTTTTAATAGTTGGGTATGAGTGACTAAATGTGAGGTTGATGTGTGTTGTCCCTTATCTGTTTTACATAATGTCATCTGCAAAAGTGTAAAGGGAGGTCATAAGACAATTTTTGTAAGTATTCAGTGATTTGGTTGTAGATTATTTTTCTTATATTTTTTTCCAGGGGTGGATGCACTGAAGTTAGGCAGGAGTCTTCAGTCAAATAAATAAATCAATAAAAAGCAATGGTCACTAACAGCAGGCAGAAGGATAGAGATGTTGGACAGTGAGTTTGGAATATTTGTTGTTCTTGCGTCTATCATGGAGTGACTTCTGTTTTAAAGTTTGGTATCCGGTAATCTTTAACCACTGGAGTAAGGCCTTAGGAGGTAAGATATCCATAATTCCTGTACTGGCAGGATTGAGTAGGTTTAACTTTAAGTACACAAAGAAAGGTAGTCGTTTATGGATTTTTATTTTGTTTAGCATGTTATTTATTAAAGTAGAACATTTGAGTTGGTTACCTAGACAAGATATGTGTAAGTATGAGGGAAGGACTGTGCCAAAGCTGTTTGCCAGCCATCTGGGGTGATAGTCATTCTCCCTGAGGTTTGGATTTTGATGGAAGCACTGATATTACTTTTTAAAAGGAGTAATGATCCACCGCCTACTCATTTCCCAGTCCGAGCTTGACTTTGCAAAGTTCAAGTGTTAAGGGCGTCTGTTTTAACTCAATATTTGGTGTCTTTAAGAATATCTGGAGTTTGGATGGTTAAGAAAGAATGGAGCTGTTCTAGTTCATTATAAATTCTTCTTGCACTGATTTGCCCTTTTGCCCTCCCCGCCAAAAAACTGAAAATGGAAAAAAGTGCAAGAAGCTGTGCAAGATGCCTATGGCTTACACTACTGTCATTCTATTTATATATTTGTACTTTTATGATGGAAATGTTCTTAACTGGGCAGTTTTTGTCATTATTGGTTCATGCATTTTGTTTCATTGCCTACTGGAAAAATGTTCAAACAATACACTTAAAATGTGATTGTGTGTGTGGAAGTAGACTTTTATGATGGAAATGTTCTGAATAGGGCAGTTTTGTCATTATTGGTTTATGCATTTTGTTTCATTGCCTACTGGACAAATGTTCAAACTATAAATTTAAAATGCACTCTAAGTTAACTTAACTCTAACAAGTGTGCTGTATTATGCAAGGAATATAATTTAATAGTCAGGAAGGTGTATCAAAGAATACATGTATGTTTCTTGTTTTATGTGCAAGGGGCCTATGATTTGAAAACAGCTGAAAGATAAACTTTATCCACCACTGGCCAGATGCACTTTCTTTGGATGTGGTGTGGGTTTCAGTGCTGTTTCAATGAATGTAAGTTTCAAGGGCAGAGAAGTTTTAATGCCAAGTCTATTTTCATTGTAAGACATTATTGCTTTGTTTAGCAGATACCTATTTGTGTTTGTGCATTGTGCTATAAAATGTAAAAATAAAATCCAAATAATCATTCTAGAAGAAAAGCAGTATGCACACATTAGTATTTATAATAAATGGGGTGAAA
This sequence comes from Protopterus annectens, assembly GCF_019279795.1. Classification (NCBI taxonomy): domain Eukaryota; kingdom Metazoa; phylum Chordata; order Ceratodontiformes; family Protopteridae; genus Protopterus; species Protopterus annectens. The sequence goes on from NC_056726.1 coordinate 1,528,867,996, forward strand.
CAGACAGGTAATGGGACATTGGGATGCTGCAGGGGGACTCTGGTGCCATATTTTGGTCATCTGTTTTTCAGTTTGCATTTGAAAGTTATCCCACAATTCATTGGAGTGGGTGGGGTTATGTAATTATGTATGCAAATTTTACATTAATCAGCGTAGAGATTTGTACCTATTTTTCATGGGCCTTGTCCAGATTTTTGATGATTCCAGGTTGAGAGGTATGCCTAGGATGCTCTTTGTGAGGTACTTTTGTGGCCTTTCCAGCTGTTGCAGGTGTTTAGTGAGGTACATATCAAATGGGGCATTATACTCGATGATTAGTCTAATTTGGAAAGAGTAGAGAGAGATGATGATTTCTTTCTTCCTGGATGCAAAACCCTTGTTAATGAGATGTGCCACATAGAAGGACTTTCTGACCACAGTGGCAATGTGGTGGTCGAAGGAGAGGTTGCTGTCAACCTGTGTTCCCAGATCTCTTATAACACCTTAAGTGTTCAGTGGGCTACCATCAATGTGGTAATTAGTGGGAATTGAGTTTTTCCCAAAGGGAATGATGACACATTTTTTGGCATTAAGCTTAAGACCATGGTTTCAACACCAGTCGTTGGTCTCAGTGAGGCCTTTCTGTAGGATGTCTACATTACTTGGGGAGTTAATAATGGCTCCCAGCTTGCAATCATCAGTGAACTTGGTCAGCCAGAGTCCTTCCATGTTGGCCTGGACTTCTGAGATGTAGATGCCAAACAGGAGAGGATCCAGGACCGATCCCTGTGGGACTCCACTCATGATTGGTCAGCAGTCTGACTTGGAGTCTGCTACTTTCACACTGTGGGTTCTATCTGTGAGCCAGTTTGCAACCCACCTAGTGATATAGGGGTTGATGCCTAGTTTGGTGAGTCTATCAATAATTCCTGAGCGGGGAATGGTATCAAAGGCCTTGGCCAGATTGAAGTGGGCTGCAGGAAATGCCTTGCCCTCATCCACAGCTCTGGTGACTGACTCAAAGAAGTCAACTAGGTTGAGCAGGCATGCTCTACCCTTCACAAAACCAAATTGAGTGGGGTCCAGAGTCTGGAGATTCCTTATATCCTTGTTAATTAGGTCCATGATGATGTGTTCAATAGCCTTACATATCAAACTTGACAGGCTAATGGGGTGATAATTCCCAGGGTCTGTAGTCACTCCCCCTTTATGGAGAGGGTTGACTGTAGCAGTGCGCCATTCTGTAGGGACAAAGCCTGAGGTGAGGCTGTGATTGAAGAGGGCACACAGGTGTGGTGCCAGTTCACTTTGTAGATCATGTAGAACACAGCCATGGATATTATCGGGTCCCATAGAAGCTGTATTCTTGGCCTTGGACAATGCAGCTTTAACCTGTGCTGCAGTAATGCTGGGTGCCTGGTATTCTTCCAGTATTGTGATTGGTCCTTTAGGGGGGAGACAGGGGTAAAGTTGGCACTGAATCCATCTGCCAGTATGTTGCCAATATCTGTTGGCTCAGTATAGGAGGTACCACTGTGCGGTAACTCAGAGAAAATCTGGGTATTTCCATGGAGATTGTTGATATAACTGTAGAAGGCTTTGTGGCTATTTTTAGTGTTTGCCACAATTCTGCTTTCATAGCTAGCTTTAGAGGTTTTGGTGAGGGATCTCAACTTTTTGTTGAGGTTAATAAGGGAGTTTTTCCAGTCTTGGGACTTCTCCTTTTTATGCAACAGTTTCTTCCTTCTGTTGTAGAGTTTGTTAATGGCAGGGGACCACCAGATTGGCTTCCTTTCTTTGAAGGATAGCATCTTGGTTCTGTTGAATATGGCTAGTTCCATGCATTTATGTACGTGTTCGTACAGTGCATTGGTGTATGATTCGGCGATCATGCACCTATTTTCCATTTGCATGGGTGCCATGAAGTTAGCCATCTCTGTTTTTAGGAGCCCAAAGTCAGCTTTGGAAAAGTTTTTCATGGTGGTTACCTTTGCTGGTGGTGTGGACGAGATGTGGATTTCCATGGTAATTAGTTTGTGGTCGGATCTAACCAGGGAGTAATTGACTATTGGTGTTGAGCAACGGTTGCCCGTGTTAGTAATAACCAGGTCAAGGATGTTGCTTCCTCTAGTAAGGATAAGAATGAGCTGGTCAAGCGCATTGGAATTAATGAGTTCCAGGAGGCATTGCGCAAGTGTATTAATGCATGAGTAGTTTTCCCAGTTGATGGAGAGGTAGTTGAAGTCACCCAGTATGAGAGTGTTGGGTTGGACCCTAATAGTTTCCAGGATGCTTACGAACATGGAATGAGTCTTGGGACATGGCTGGGGATCTATAGCAGGCTATGACCTGAGTCGCCATCTTACCCACTGTTAGTTGCACCTGAAGTATCTCCAATGCGTTATGCTGGACTACTAGTCTGGACGTGTGCATATCCTTTACAAATATGGAGATGCCACCACCTTTGGAGCTTCGGTCCATTTTCTGGGGCCAAAAGGTGTGTAATGAGTTATAGCCTGGTAGTGCAGGGGTACTTTCTGCTGCTTTAAAACAGGTTTCCATTACAGCACAAATGTTGATGTTCTCCATTTTGAGGAGTGCTTCGAGCGAGTGCATCTTGAGATTTAGATTTCTAGCATTGAGCAACATGACCCGTAGACTGTGGTAATTTGGTCTTTGGAACACCACCTAAAAAAGGATATAGGGGTGCAAGAGCCTTAGTCAGTATCCAGAAACCTAGGGATGACAGATGCAGGCCAACTCTGGCAAAGCATCAAGGTCTGTCAGTCATGTCATCCCAAGTAGACAGATACTGGATCCCCTTAGAATGACACCGGAAACTTAGCTAATTGTTGAAGTCATTCATTTTTTGCTTGTACTGCAGTATTATTCTGGGCGACAGAAGGATGCTGCTCAGGGCTAGGGTCATACCTGCCTGGGCCACATAATCCGAGAGCTCCTTCATGTCTCTTTTCATGTAGTCCAGGGAGGTACGTCTCAGGTCATTCACACCTACATGGACAATGACAAAGTCATACTTGTACTTGGTGTGCAGTGACCTGAGTGCATGTGTTATGTGCCGGATCCTGGCACCTGACAGACAGCTGACTGTTTCCTTCTCCTTATTCAACCTAGTGAGTGGGACAGCAGTGCTGCATATTTTGTATCTAATATTTGGGTATTTTTTATGCTATAAAATTAAGATAGCACTCATGAGAGCTACAGCTATACAATAAGTGTGTTGTATATTGTGTATCCAACATTTGTGTATTTTTATGTTACTAAACTAGGATAGCACTGAAGAAGCTGTATAATAGGTGTGTTGGGTACCAGGGCGCCACTATGGACCTTGCATATCACCTGTATTTAAAGCACTTTGAGTAAGTTAAGTGTTCTGCATAAAGCATGCAGCATAACATTTGGAATGACCTTCATTAAGGGGATTGATCTATTACACTCCAAGTGACACGTGTGCAGCACTAAATTCACACACAGTGATATAAAGGTACTTGGTTGATCCAAAATGACTAACATATGGGTCTACACCTGCTCTGTTTGGCATGCAAAGGATTCACACATTGCTTATCCCTGCAGATAGCTAGTTTGGAAGAACATACGGTACAATTCAAGCAGCTACTGAAAGGTGTTGTATTTGTTCCCATTTCTGCATACCACTACTGTTTTGCATCTCACTGGGGATTCTTATTCTGTGATTAATGTCACAAATATGTGGAAGCTTGTCATGTTAGGGGACACATTAGGCTGTACTCCACTTTTTAACTCCTCATAGGGACATAGGATTTCCGTTCTTCTCAACCACCCCTTCTAGGTCCTTGATGCTGAACCTATTCCACTATTTCCCTTCTAGCTCAATTTTTCAGCTTCTTCTCATTCTCCCATTTGTGGGCACAGCCACTCTTTAGTTTGTCCTCAGTTTCATCCAGTGTGGTTTCAGTTTTGTATTCCAGTCCCCTATCATTTGCTGAAATTCCTGCTTAAAGTCTGCTTGTAGTGTCCCATTATTTGTTTGTCTGTTCCCTCTGACTTGTTTGCTGATGTATTTGTAGCCCGTTAGCAGTATCAAGAGGAGTGAGCTCAGAGCTGAAAGCCCTTATGCACTCCCACTCCCACTGGGAACCCCCTTTGCGAGACCAAACTCTGCTCGTACTTGAGTCATTGGGCCCTTGTACATGGCCTGCACTAATTCTACAAATGTTTTGGGAACTTCAAACCATCACAGGCCAGACAAAAATCAGCTGTTTTTTGTACTTTGCCATATGCTTTCTCTATATGAAGAAATGCACATATGGACTCTTTCCGCACTTCAAGCTTCTTGTCCCCTGTCAGTCTTACTGCAAGCACTACTTCAGTTCTACTGCATTCTGCTCTGAATCCAAACTGCTCATTTGCCATCCTACCTTCTGCTGCTTTGCATTCTGGGTTACCCATCACCCACTGCAGCATTTTCCTGCAGTACGACAGGCGTTTGATACTTCTGTATCACTCACAACTACGAATACCCCCTTTTTCTTGCACACTAGCATGAGAATGAAAATTCTCTAGGCATATGGGAAGTGCTATTTTTCTTCCTAATGCACCCAGCATGCAATAATAAAAATAACATTTGCCATCTCAGAGGATTATTCATAGCTGCAACCAATGAATAAAAAATATGTTGTGTTTGGAATTTCCTTTATCTGGTGATCTGGTTACCACATGGACCTCCAGATCCTTGGTATTTCCCAGCTGATGTACTTGGACCCACTGGATCTCACTGTTCTTGTTTTTATGGAACTTATTTTAAAGTAAGCAAAGTAAGGGATGTGCTTACCATCGTTAAATATTTATGAGGGCAGACTGCTTTGTCCCATAATACAAGGCAAGCCCAGACAGTCAGGAAGGCCTACAGCAGAGACAACACAGATGTGCTGTATTTAGTGTTGTTGTTAAGCTGTACTTGTGTCTCCATTTCACTTTGTCCCTTGTATGAGAGTCAGCATGCCCTCTCTGTGCCTCCTGTGTAGGCTTTCACCGGGGTCACCAGTTTCCTCCCACATACAAATATCTAAAAATAGGTTAATTGACAAGCCTTTAAATTACCTATCAGTGCGACTTCAGTGTAAGGGTGTTTGTGTGTCTATCTTTCTGTCTGTTTCCTTACCAGGATTCATTTTCTGCCTTATTCCATTCAGTACTGAGATACATGTTGGTTTCCCAGAACTCAGAATAACATACAGCAGCTCAGGAAAACATAAATAAATGAATAAATGAAAAGTGCTTAGAGTGCTCAGTGTAGTAAAAAAGCAGATTGATAGGTGGCGATCAGAGCATTACAACTAATACAACACTCTAGTGATGACAGGAAAAGGGTAGTGCAAGAGTAAGTCAGGGTGGTGGGCCAGATATTCTTACCCGACTCTCTGTGTACTAAGCAAAAACAAAAACAAAGGAGAAAACTACCAAGCTTAATCTATCCAGCTTAACTTCTGATTATATACTTTGTCTGTGTATACTGTTTAACCATTTTCTCTATGTATCCAGTTCACACTGTTGTAATGCAGTTTCTATTGTCTTCTCATCAATGTGGAGCTTTTCTCCCCAGGTGTCTGCTGACAAAGGGTACGCTTTTCATTCTAGTCAGACCATCCCAGTAATCAAATGCCAAATAAATAAAAGTTCATCTTCCTGTCAGTGCTGATATACTGGGACCCTGCTGTCATATATTTTAAAATGGGGTTGAATGATAGGCAATAAACAGGAATGACATGTCTGCATGAAGACATGGACTTGCAGATACTCCTTGGGAGAAGGACTGAGACATATCAGTCCAGAGTTCAGCAATGCAAACCTTTGCCCAGGGGAAATAGCCCATTAACATTGCATGGATACAGAAATACAATGTTTTGCAGACTTGCAATGTCAGTCCTGGCAGGTATTATACAATGAATAAACCATGATACAAATGCTGTTTATCATCTCAGGCTTGACACAGCCTAGGAAAAATCCATCAGCTGTTCTGTTATTCATGCCAGAGAGTGCATACAATCAGTTTAACACTACTGACACAACATTATTCTTCTATAGGGCTGCTGTGATAATTGATGTTTTCCTTATCTGGCCATGAGTGCTACTATATTTAAAGAAACCACACAAAACATGTGCATACACAAGCATATACGCATACACCCATGCATATGGTATAGACTCATGTAGACAATGCACATATGAATGCATAAATACACACGCACACACACATAGACAGACACACACTACACATATGCTTGCATACACATGCGTATGCTCACATACACTAATGCACTCACACATATGCACACACAAACACACTAACAGTAGTATGCAATGCATACATGTATAGGCACACACCAAACTTGCACACGCAGAACAAACATGCACCTACATACGTGCACACACTGACATGCACACACACGCACGCATGTACACAAACATACATATACATACTCGCACAATCACACACACAAGTACACAGCCTGGAAAGCCAAAGCAAAATGACCATCCTTAGATTCGTTGATTTAGTAGCGGCATTTAGATTACAACATACTGCTTTTTTTTTCTAGAAGCTGCTTCAGAAAAGTGACTTAGATATTGAATACCCATTTGCATTTATTATTAACATGCCGACTGGGAAAACTGCATTTATTTATAAACTAGGCTGTTATTTCTGTTCTGTTATTTACCCTCACTGAATTCTTGGAAAAAGCTTAACCATTTATGCAGAAAAAACAAATAAAAAACTGGTCCCTTCCCATGAAATGCTAAGTGTACTGACTTGCAGATTATTCTGTCAGTGCAGCTATTAATTACCGTATTCAAATGGAATGAGACAGTGACAGGAGCACAAAACCACTCTGTGAAGAAGTTCAGTGCATGTCTGCAACACACAGATCTCAACTTCATTCAAATAAAATCTTGTAGAGGTTATAGCAGTAGGATGCAGCGACAAAGAAACAAAGAAAAAGAGAACAACAAATAAGAAGCACTCTGTCTCCTTATTCTGCTCAGTATCCTAACTAACGAATAAACCATAGATCAGATTACCAAATGATCGACTCATTACCCAATGCAAGAATCAGCACAGATCTGCCCCTAATGCATCCTTCATTGTTCTTTTCGTTGTGTGTCCTTAGATACATCATCCCTGCTTAATAAATGTGATGGCTATAGAACATTCTGCTATAGAGCTCCACCTGCATTTTAAGGATGATACTGTGGTGCAGAGGGCAGAGGGATGCTGCAGAACATTAGGCAGCAGGCACTCTTCAGTCAATGTCATGACTCACTGAGTACAGAGTTATAACACCAGAGTAGTTGAGAGGCACTGTCTCTAATCTGAAGCATGTACTATAAATGGTTTGTCTCCCAGGCACCTGCTTGTAAATGTTTCATCTCCCAAGCCTCTGCTTGGGCTACAAGCATAGCCGACCTTAGGCATAGGCCAACAAGGCAGTCGCCTAGGGCGCCGCTCTAGTAGGGGCACTTTTCCAGTATTTATTTAGTGCAGGTAGACAAGGATGTGGGCACCAGGTGGTGTGTTGGGGGGCGCCGTGGAGCCTTTTTGCCTAGGGCACCAGTTGACCTAAGGCCGCTCCTGGCTACAAGGGTACCAGAACTTGTCAGAGATTTGGGATGCATGGTTAGGCTTCAAAAGGCCCTTGTGGTCTTTAGCCTAGTAAACACCTATGAACCTATGAAAGAAAGGTTAGCCTCAGGGTGTGAAGACTAAACCAGAAGAAGACACCTTGAAGTAGCTGGTGGAATTACCGCAGTACAGTGTATGTAGGAACCTGATGGAAAACAAGTTCTGGTGATATAATCACAGTACAGTGGACAAAATTCAAACTAAGGTCCTAGTGGTCAAAGGGATACTGTTTAGTTGCATTTCTTTGTCCAGTAATTTAATTCTTTTAATATTTGGACAATGTTACCACAAGTATAAGGTCCAAATCTTGGCACAGCAACAGCAGAAGATAAGAGTTGTGGTTATGGTACAACCAGCATGGAAATCGTTAACAATCAAGCACCGTTGTCACAGCACTAAAAGTGCAGAGCTCTCTGGAGAGTGACAGGGTTCATATCTGGTGAATATTTCATAGGCACAAACATACCATTCGCTGACAAGAAACAGAATCTGTTAGGTAACTAGAGTTCAGTTTACACAAGGGCTTTAAAGATGAAAATATTAGTCGACTTTGAAATATTGAAATAGTCCTCACTGACAACAAGCCTGCTGACCTTATCATTCCACCACTCCACAAGACATTTGCATAAGTGAAACCACTTTAAGGAGGATGTGACATCATTTCCAAAGTTCTGTAACCCTTCCTACACTTCACAGGTGGAACAAGAGTGCGACTTCACCACCCCAGACCACTAAATATACTTCCTTCATTCTGGCTTGGACGAAAGAGGAATAAATCAAGTTATTTCCCCTTTATTCGGCTTAGTGCAATCTTGAATGACAGGGAAGATGTGGAGATAGAGCCCCCACATCAGGATGTGTGGAGGGGTGCAGCCCCCAACAAAACATATTCCTTCACTTATAAGTGTATCACAACAATCAACCAGGTAGTGATACAGTCATCTGCTGTAGACTGTAGCTGATACACGTAACTTCAGTACCTGAAAATAGATCCAAATATGTTGCTACCAGAACTGTTATGACTAAGTGTGCACATTACCCTTAGGATACAGCTGTCAGTCAATCTATAAGCAAACAGGATAGGTCATTTTGAACACAAAAAGGGAAAATGGCTAGGATTAAAATGGCCCACAGTTACCATAGTACTTACGTATGAATTTATAAGCATTATGTGTATGTCAGTAGTCAGTATACCATACTCTGGTATGGAAGCACCATTTCATTGTATTTATGCAGATAATTTTGATAACCATATACATCTAATGGTTTCTTACTGATATTCTGAATTAAATAATTGTGAGTCAGCAATTCAGCAAAATTGTTAAACTCAACTTTTTAAGAATGTTTTTGAGGGGAGCTGTATCTCCATTATGGAGACTTCGTTCCCACATCCCTCCCTGTCTTTTGCATCTCTGGGATCACTGCATTTTGGGGTAAAGATGAAATAAACACTTAAAAAAGAGTGTTTTTTGCACTTTTGATGAGTTGCAAGTCTTTGACAGAAAATTGCATCTGGGGATGTTTACTGAGACCAAGTGTCCCACATTATGAGAGAAGTTTAGAATGCAATGCGTCTGGGGTGTTTATTGAGACCGGGGGTCTCACATTCAGAGAGCAGTCTGGAATGACACAAGGAAGTTAAAACAACTTACTTGGAGTTAAACAGCTTATAAGTAAAGACTGACAAGATTCAAACCCAGGTATCTCAATTAGTCCCTGCTGCTAAGCTCTAAACGTCTGAACTTGAGTAAAAACTCAAGGTCTGTATCTTGCAGACAAGACACACTGAGCTTTTGTACAGATGACTTTCATGCTTCTCCCCAAGTTTCATCCTATTTGAAAATTCAAATTAACACCTTCATCCACAGAGTAATCTGCAAATCAGTAAACAGAATCTCAGTACAGCAGGTTCACAGTCCTATTACAAAAACACTTTTCAGACTAGGATAGCATCACTAAACACAATGTGTAAAAAAAAAAAAAAAAAAAAAAACTTAACTGATCCAGAAACACATCTCATACTAGGACAACATAACTAAATGTGCAATACTTTAAGATGGACAGGATCCCACTGTCACTGGGACAATACCAGTACCAGTAAACACAATGGATACAAAAATCTTAAACACAGAACACCGCTAAGGGTGCATATCCAAAGAATGACAGTTACAACAATCTTAAAACATACAGAAACATCACTCACATAAACAGTATAATGAAACATGACAGGTACTAAACCTAACAGCCTCAGAAGCACCATTCACTCTGTGATACCCCTGTTACTTCAATGTGTGTAAAGCTCAAATAGGAACAATGTGCTATTTGCAACAAGGCAGTATGATAGACACGTGAAAGGTAAAAAAATGGATTACGATATCACCACTGCAAAATGTATTTATTTATTTATGTATTTATATATTGCCTTTGTTTACCTGGAAGGTCCAACTGGGTGAAAAAAACAACCCTTTTTCAGCAGTGGACCAAGGAGGAACCCTTTTTCAGCAGTGGACCAAGGAGGAACCCTTTTTCAGCAGTGGACCAAGGAGGAACCCTTTTTCAGCAGTGGACCAAGGAGGAACCCTTTTTCAGCAGTGGGCCAAGGAGGAAAGCTCCACATATAAATCTGTGAAAATTAAAATGAATACTGAACAGCACTTGGAAGTACAAATATCACTCATAGAAAAAAAGTAATATTACATTAGAAGGAGCATAGAGCCTTTTCTGATACAAACAGCAGCATTACTCATGGTTTGTGGGTACACAAAGACATTCATTAGTGCAACAGCTCATGTTATGGGATTGCAAGTGTAGCGACTCCCTGTCCTCAAAGCATTGTTGCATATCATGACACAGGGAGGCTCCTCGTGCTGTTTCACCCCACTCACACTAGCCTCAGTTACCACTGCTGAATTTTAGTAAGACAAGAACAGAACGTCCTTGATGATACACCCTCAGCAGCATGGAAACATCTCTTTTAAAGCACAAATAACTTGAATTTACATTATGACCTGTGTGGCCCTGGAATCGAAAATACCACACAACAACACTGCATTCTCAAAGTACAGAAATATCCCAAGACCATAACATTCCCTACCTCCAACAATGATATTATTCTGCTACAGATCCTGCAAAGAGGTTAATGAGGTAACCTGACAAACCCACTGATCTGGGTTTGAATCCTATCCACCCTGCACATGCATGCTATGTCACTATCATCACATCATTTAATCTGCATGGTGTTCTCTAAATGACCATATCAGGTTGTTAAATTTTAATAAATAAATGGAAATTAAATGGTAATTTCTAGCCTGACTGTGGAAATCTAACTACTGACACACCGAATGCATGACTGACTGTTACACTCTGTACTACTACTATCTAGCTTTTTTTTTGTTAACTTCAGTCTTTTTCTTTCCATCTTAGATCTCTCCAGTCACAAGGTCCACTGCATCTTGGGCAGGTCCAGACATATCCTCTTACTGAGTAGATCCCACCTTTTCAGGTAGAAATAGCCTCCCAACTAAGACTGCCATGATCTATTGCTAATGTACATTTAGTCATGGAGATTCTAGTAGCACTATCTTTCACCTATAAATCCTTGCACAGACTGACCTCAGGTTACCTGACAGGGGTTCCTACATTTATTCTGGTTCCCATGGTCAATTCATCTGAGAACAACTTTCCTGACTGTTTTTCAGTCAAAGCTACACTTGTTAGATGTGGAAGCCACTGGCCTTGATGTCCTGTTTACCCAAGATTGTGTTGGAATATCCTGATTTATCAGCCTTTTGGCTTAACCATTTAAACTTGGCAACTAACATATGTTTAGACTGTGCTGATGTTGTAATATTTATAACATTTTAGTGGTATTTAGTATACCTTTATATGTTTTATATTATTTTCTTAAGATGCTAAATGTGTGCCTTACTCCAGATTTTACTGTTTTTAGTACTTACGCAGCTGTAATTTTTCTGTAGATCAAAGTCTAAGGTGAATAGTGCCATA
>NC_056726.1:1528882157-1528889657 GCF_019279795.1 Protopterus annectens
GTTCTTAAAATACTGTTAGAATAGAGATGAGGCTATTGGCTTATGCTGAGTTTGCAAATATTGAATAATAAAATTAAAACTGAACACAACAGGCTGGATAGAGAGGACAATGAAGGAATGACAAGATAACAGGGATCAAATAAGCGCTTATGGACAAAAATGAATACAGACGTCTTCAAGGTAATGGGATTGTATGCAGTGGGATTTTATGTTGTTGTTTGTCTTTTCAGCTTTTCCCAGTTAGGGGTCACCACAGCAGAACTCCAGTCTGCTAATGATTAGAAGCAGATTTTTATGGTGCCAAGTTGCCAGCCCAATCTTCAGCGAAGGCACACCCATTCACGCATGTTTTTCAGAGGCCACTTGACCGCGGGGAGGACATGCAGACTCCACACAGAACGCACTCCAGCCGAGAATCGAACAGGAGAACCTCTTGCTGGGAGGCAACAATGCTACCACTGTACCACTGCAGCTTATGCAACGGGATTTTATGTAGAGAAAAAATAAAACAGAAGGGAAGGAAAAGAAGCTCCCCATTGTAGTTTTGAGATTCGTAATTGAGAGTCCCACAATTAAAAAAAAAAGAAAAAAAACTATGAAAATGCAGAAGAACGGGAATATCAACAATCACTGGTCTCTTTTAAAGCTGTTTTTGGTAAGGGACTTGTGTCTATACCCACCAGTGTGGGAGCTGAATCACTGCACTACTTATATATGCTAATTCTGAGATGGCCATAACTTGAAGAAAATGGCTAACACTAAGAATAGCCATTAGTCAGAGAAAAGAGAGTACGCAGGGCTGCATCAGTCTTGGATTTACTATACGGAAGTCCACATTTTCCAACATTCCATCTAACCATGCCTGGACTCACACAGTAACAAATCTTGCATTACGAATTCTTTCCAGTAAAAAAGTTAATCAGGCCCTCTGAATAGATGTTAAGGCCATACAAATCAAGAGAGAAAGTCTGCATGGGGGTGAGCAATAATGAACATGAGGCAATTCAAGACATGGAGACATGACACAATGTAACAAATGGTGTCATGAAGGTCAGAGGAGGTCCAGAAAGAAGGCCGGCAGAGCTGAAACATTAATCTCCGCTTATATAAACAAGTGATTTCAGCATTCTACAACTAAATGGTAAAGTTATCTGATCTCAGCTCTGAGTATACTTTCAGGATGATCCTTTCACTGGTAATCTTTTAAATGCTTTTTGAATGACTGAAACATTAACTGCATGAATGCTGCCTTTTTATTGCATTCTGCACTCTGTATCCAAGATAGTACCATGATGTAGTGATTAGCATTAATGTGCCTTCTTCGCTAAGTTATTTATTGGGTAAGGTGTCTTCTCTGTGATACCTGACATCCACCCCATGGCTGTCTATGTTTTTGCTGGGTGCACTCATCTCCTCCCACAACATAACGTTGTGAAACAGGTGAATTGTCAAGCTTCCAAACTGTCCATAGATGTGCATGGCACATGTGAGTGATTTTGTGTGTGTGTGTGTGTGTGTGTGTGTGTGTGTGTGTGTGTGTGTGTGTGTGTGTGTGTGTGTGTGTGTGTGTGTGTGTGTGTGTGTGTGCGTGTGCATGTGTGTGTGTTCTCTGATGGCTTGGATCCCTCTTCAAGATTACTTTCACTACCTTAGACTAGCTCAGCACAGGGATAACTCTGGCTATTCCATGACCCCGAACAGTATTAAGCAGGTAATCAGAGAACATACTATGTAACCTGAGGCTTGACAATTAACTTAAATCAGTAATGAAAGGAGTGCGGTTGCTCATTAGATTACAGTATATAAATAAATACACAGATGTCTGTGAAAGGAGAAAGGCCATACCTGACATAGGTGTGTTAGAAGCTGCAGGAATGATGCATGCAGAGGTAATGGATAAAGCCAAGGTCCTCAAAGGTACTTTGCTATGTTCTTCACCAGGATTATTCTTGGTGAAATTCAAGCCTGGGAGGGTAGGAAACACTGATACCTTCTCAGAAGAGGAGACAGAATGGGAAATGAGGCTAATGAAGGAAGATCAAACCCAGGAATAAGATGGATGGAGTTCTAGGGTGCTGTGAGAGCAGCTCCATTAATGACCTTACTCAATAACTTGCTGGTAATAGAACATCAACTGAAGAATTAGGGTGGTAGTCCTGTTGCATGAAGGGTCGTTATAGATGGAGCAAAAAATATGGGAAAATAATGTAAAAAAAAACCTCCATTAGGATCATTTTGCAGGGTTCTTGAAGGTAAGTACTCAACTGTACTACAACCATCATGGTTTCATGAAAGAGAAATCCTGGAAGTCTGCTCTGATTGACCATTAAATCCAGGAAATCTATTCTAATCCATCATTAAATCCAGGAAATCTATTCTGATCCATCAGTATCAGTGTGTCACAGTCACTATGGACAAATATAACTACAGGCTACAGCATGCCTATCAGTGTGTCACAGTCACTATAGACAAAGATAACTACAGGCTACAGCATACCTGCACTTTCCATCTTTAGAAAAGTATTTGCCTTCACAACACATAGACAGGTGGTATGGAAGCTAAGTGGGTGAGATTAAAGCTCAAATTTAGTGGAACGAATCAGAGGCTAGCTAAGACTGAGACTGCAAAGGGTGCAGTCTGGAACAGTTGTCTTGTGCATGGTAGATAACCTGTATGACTGTATGGTAGTCAAGATGGAACCTTGATCTGGTTACTGCTAATTCTGTGAATTATCTAAGTTGTCTCCAAGCCAGTTTGCAGATAAGACAAAGGATGAGGTATTAATTCCAGCTAAAAGAACAAGACTCTAAGAGGACATGAAATTTGCTGGGGTTTTTTTTGGGAGGGAGTCAAGGCTAACTTTTCAAAGTTTCAGAATTTGGAGGATCGGGTCTCACATTTCTGACAGTAAGTTAACTGGGCATTTGTGTTGATAATCCTAAAAATGGCACCATCACGGAATGACCAAAGAGGTATCACATGATGATAAATGCCAACAACAGACAGTAGGAAATCATGTTGGAAAAAAAAGCATTTTGTTAAGAACACCGGAAAGCATTGTTTTCCATGGAGGACATTGTTTTTCATGGGATGAAGACATCTGCAGCATAAATGAATAAATGAGAAAAGAAACCAGAATTCAATACTAACATCAGGACTGAACTATTCTGTTCAGTGAGAAGAGGTTGTTACAAAGGAGAATAGGACACTTAAGTACTTAGATGCAGGAGTAAACTCCAGGAAACCTAAGGAGGTTTCTTCTGTTCTATGGTGCAATGGTATGATCCCCATCTGGAGTAGCAGCAAGCAGAGGCCAGTGAAGGGGGGGGCTCAAGGAATGGGAACATGAGTGATCAGAGGGGATATTCAAACCAGAGTATGAAGGCATGTTCAAAATCCTGTGCAGATGTGGCTTTGAAACAAAAGCGATAGAGTAAAGAGAATAGGATGCCTGCTGCAGTTCCAAGAGCCATAACTGCGATCCTTGGAATAGCAGAACTGAAAGTGTGAATATCAGAAACTATGGACTACGTCTAAGTTTAGGATGCCTCTGAGCATTCTTCTTTATCTGAGATATGGCAGTCTTCGAATCAATATTGTGAGTGGGGCACAAGGAGTGAAGCACTCACCTCTGAAAATTTTGCTTTAGAAATCTTTGACTTTTTTTGGGGGGGGGGGTTGCAGTTTATTTTTTAATGCGTCAGGACTCAGATTATAAAATCTTACACTCCTGACAAGAAGCTAACAAGTTGTGAATTTACATAATCCCAGTGAAGCAAGAATAAAAAAGGGAAGATGGGACATGAATGTTAATTTAAGCAAAGCAGATTACGGGCTGATGCAATAAGGAATAACACAAAATGTAATCGGTACTTGATTCATGAAACTCCTTTCCTCTTCAGTGGTGGAGGGCAGATATGGAGACGCAGTTAAAACAGGACAGGAGAGTAAGAGCAGAAGAGCAGAGTAAGGGACGAGGAATGCCGCGACAACTACCTAATGACTCTTACAGCAGCCAGAGAGGCAGACAAACGTCATCTTCTTCTTTTAGCAATCTTACTTGTTCGTAAATTTGTGTCTGTACTCATGTTTGACAAAATATAATTCCGATTCCAGCATTACTCATATTTAAAAGTACTTCCTCCAGACAGTTGATGGGCATGACGCCAAGTTTCTTTTGTAGAAATGGTGACCTTGCAATTTATTGTATTACATTATGCTTTCTGTGCAATGCAGTAAGTATGAGCCAGGGATGGAATGCAGCCTCTGATGCAGTATATATTTCAGTACGTAATTTTTTGTAAGACCGATGTACAAAATGTTTGCCACAGTAAGAGAACAGTAAGAGAACAATGGGATGTAGATGTTTCACATTACTTGTTTTCTTTGCAAATCAGAAATAAAGGATAAATGCCTGTGAAAATGGCAAAGAAGTGAGTATTGTAGCCCGTCTGGTAGTAAACATTTCTGGCTTACAACACTAATGCATGGGGTTCACTTCTGCCATAGGTTCATAGGTACGTACTAGGCTATCGGCCTATACAAGCCTAGCCATAATGATTCCCTGGCTATTGCTTCCCACAAATATTTAGTTTCCTGGACCCCTGTCTAGCAGGGCTACTGATGTGATCCCCGGGGTGAATTTCCTATCTCCCATCCAGTCGTCAAGGTTCTTTTGAAGAGGGCCATTGAGGCGCTTTGCCTGACATGTATGGGCAGCCTATTCCAGAGTATGGGGAGTCTCTGGGTCAGGAACCTATCCCTCCAGCATGTTCTATTCATCGTGATGACAAGGTTAAGATCCCTAGAGCTTGTGGCTTGGTGGGATTTGGATTTCTTTAAGTGTAAAATGTCCAACAACTCTGGGTTTGACATGGCCTTGTATGTTAGGCAGAGATCGCCTCTGAGTAGGCGATATGCGACAGAGTATAGCTGGAGTTTCTTTAGACGGTCAGCCTAAGGCATCTGCTTTAGGCCTGTGATTCTTTTTGTGAGGTATTTCTGCGGCCTTTCTAGTTGTTGTAGATGTCTTGTGAGGTACATACCAAACAGGGTAATGTATTCTATAATGGGTCTAATGAGGGGATGAGTACAGAGGGACAATGACCTCCTTTTTTCTGGATGAAAAGCCCTTAGCGACGAGGTGTGTCACGTAGAAGGATTTTCTAATTGTTGTGGCTATGTGGTTATCAAAGGTTAAACCACTGTCCACCTATGTCCCTAGGTCTCTTATCACACTTTCGATGTTTATTGTACTGCCATCCATGTGGTAGTTCACAGGAATGTGGCTTTTCCCAAAGGGGACAGCTATACATTTTTTGGCATTTAGCTTGAGCCCATGGCTCTGGCACCAGGCATCTGTTTCGGTAAGGCCCTTTTGTAGTATATCCCACCACCTGTTGGATTATAGGGTCACTGTAGACTACATTTTAGACCTATCAGCCTAACCAGAATTCTCTGTAAAATAATGCAGAGAGTCATAGTGGAGGTCAAGATGGAATATTGCCTTTATAACATTTATCAACAAGCACCTGGGTTCTTCATGACTCCATTCTTGTAGTGCATCGTCTTTCCTTTGCCCTGCTAATTTAATGTCTCATTCTGTCCCCCAAAACAAAAGTCAAAGCCAAAATGCCGCAGTCATCCAAAATCATGATTATCCCAATAAATCAATCAGTCATTTCAGATAATTCTTTTAATCAGAGTCCATGGTTTCTACTAGTCTTTGAGCCTGTAGTATAGCCCAGAGAGTTAAAGACTGATAACAAGTTCCAAACAGGACACCGGGGGTTTAATTCCCTCAGTCTCCACTTCCATACTGTGCAACATAAGCAGGACACTTACCCTGGCAGAGCTCACCTGTCACCCATGTGCTTAAGGGAGTTACCTGGTTAATGCATTACAAATAGTAGACACACACAGCTGCCTAACCCAAGAGGAGCCCTTTACATCTCTGAATACAGTGCTATTCATTAAAATACAGTGCGTATTGTTGACATCTCACCTATGTGGAGCCACATACAGTCCAGGAATGGTGCTTCAGGCCCTCTTATCTGTCCATGTTGCCAATTTTCATGGGTGGTTAGGTAGAAAAGAAGTTACTTAAGGCACTAATTAATTTAACAAGAATGCATTTTAGTGTGACACGTGTACAAGTACATTGTCAGTGAAAAATGACTCAAGGAAAAAAATAACTTCTAGCACTCCTCTGCAGTGTATAAATTTTTTCCGCATCTGCATTGCCTAAAACAATTCTATTGAATTAATTTGTTAACTAGGTAAGATCGACTAACCACAGATGTCTTTTTCTTGGGGACAACATTAAACATTTTTTATGTGACTTGCCCAAACCTACACAATATGGAAACAGTAAATCAGAGAATCAAACCCTGGACCACAGAGTAAAGATTATTATTAAGTTATAGCCTTAACTATATTGCCAGACTTAAAAAAATAAAAGATATCTAGATATGCATATCATAAGCTAACAGCAATGAATATTAAGAGATGCCCTTGAAATCAAGAAAATCAAATCCATGTGAAGAAAACGCCAATAAAAGTTTTCAATGGCACAGTAAAAAAAAAACAACAAAGGAACAGAAAAGCCTACTCAATGTCATTCTGTCAGCATTTTAAATGTGAAATTGTGTTTGACATTTAGTGAGCCATGAAAGGCCAACCATAAGGTGTCCCATATGAAAGGATGAAGTTTGCCAGCCTGAAGAAAGGACAAGGTCATGAATTAAAAAAAGAGACTAAAACACTATACAGAGGACTGTGGGAAAGCACTATGCTGAATGTCAGACTAGAAGAACATTCTGGAAAGGGTAAAAGTATCATAAAGAAGCAAATGCAAATTTCAATGATAAGAAAGAAAAGGTGATTTAAAAATGGGTAGCGTACAAAGATCAAACCATGAAAGGGTAATGCAGAAGGAAAAGGATTAAGGTTTGAAGCTAGAAGCTGGGATGTCACATAGTGTATACTCAATGCAAGCAATGTATTTACCACAAAACACTACCGTAATCCCTAAGATGATAAACCATGTGCCCTTCAGTAAGGATATGGCTAGTGTTTCAGCAACTATGAAAGAAAAGGTGTTTTCTAAGGAACATGGAAAGAAACCAAACTCACCAAAACTGTTACAAGCAATATATTTTCTAAGAGATAACTATAGCTGATTTAAAATATAAGAGCTGCAGACTGGTATTCTTTCTAGATGTATAGAGAAAGCATTGATGTGTCATTTTGTCAGCTATTTTTAATAATTGTAATGTGATGCTCGAGACACTGCAAATTGTAAATGTATGAGTTCATTGTTACAAAAACAATTCCTGCATTTGTCTTGCTATCATAAATTGATTCCATTATAAACAATGACTCACAAGTACACTCGAGGGCTACATATTACGTATTCAGTATTTCAGAAACTCCTTACTCTATGTCTACTAGGCTGCATATACAAAGACTTTTTATTGTACCATGAAATATCAAACTACC
>NC_056726.1:1528894657-1528914657 GCF_019279795.1 Protopterus annectens
ACCTTGCTAATACCCTAGCCTACAGAATATCAATGACATAGGCAGGGGTTCAGATCAATTCATGTGTGTTTCACTTTTCTTGCCATCCTGTGTTCAGCACCCCTGAAAGTAAACATTCCTGCCATTAATGTATAAATTATATGAGAGAGTTTGGTACTTTTGTAACCTAATATGTTTACTGGATTATACTGCCATTGTTGAGCTAGGAAGCTGAAAGATATTGGTTTCTGTCCCGTCTCCATCCTCTTTATTCTATGTTTACTTATCTTGTGTTGTACTCTATGCTTGAGTCACTTTTTTATCTCTGTCTGTCCTATGCCCACATTTTCAACCTATGCCAGGGTCAAAAAGTAGACACACCACATAAATGCTGAGAATAAGCATATAAATAAAAATCATCATTATGTGGTCATACATTGCGTGGCAGTTGAAGAGAAATATGTACAGTAGATGACCATACACAACCACAGAGAAATGTCACTCCATGTTGTTGTTTGTGTTTTCGGCTTTTCCCGGTTAGGGGTGCCACAGCGGAACTCTGGTCCGCTAATGATTGGCAGTAGATTTTTTTATGGTGCCAATTTGCCAGCCCGATGCCCAACTTTCAGCGAAGGCACGCCCATTCACACATGTCTTTCTGAGGCCACTCAACCACGGGGAGGACATGCAGACTCCACACAGAAGGCACTCCAGCCATGAATCAAACAGGAGAACCTCTTGCTGTGAGGCAACAACTCTACCGCTGTACCACGGCAGCTTCACGCTACCGCTGTACCACTGTGGCTTCCATTCCTATGGCAAAAATTATAAAAAATCCTTGGCACACTCTAATCAGTTGTGCAACTGTACTAAGACCTCCTTCAATAGCTCAGTGTTGTCATGTAGTTGTCCTTACAGTGCCAATTCAATGGTTTGGGGTTTCAAATCCCCCTGGGGTTGTATGTTGTTTTAGAACCTTTTGGTTTGCTGTCTAAGATAAGCATTTGCTACATTTCCCCTGATATATGTATTTTATGACTCCTTTAACTCTAACAGTTTTAGTGGTTCCCCTTGGTAATGTACTGTTATGAAAACATTCACTGGGGAAGTCATGGGTTAAATTCCCTAGAGGCCTTTGTTTTTCCCCTTCTTCTGCTCATTTGATACATTTCCATGATATGTGTGCTTTATACTCTGACTGATGCAGTGGCTTCCCTTGTTAATGTACTGCTGCAAAAGCACAGTGGGAATTTTGGTTTTGCGATCCATCTTCAGTTGTACTACATTTCCCCAATTTGTGTGTTCTTTGGCCCCTTGCATTCTAACTGTTGCAGTGGCTTCTATTCCTAGTAAACTGTGGGTATAATGGCACATGGACTAAATTTATAGAGTGTCTGCCCCCCCCCCCCAGTAATATATATTCTTTTTATAATGACATTCACAATGCAGTACAGGTCCGCTGCTGACTTTCTGATGTTATCAGGATTGACACAGGTCGGTACATAATGTTACTTTATTGTATCCCGCCGTTCCTTTGAATGTTTCAGAAGCCGCGTGCTGTCATAGCATTTTCTTCCATCTGCTCTTCCAACAATTGTTTTGTTACACATTTCCATTAGCACTTAATGTTGTCTATTTCTGTGGCTTCTTTTGCTGTAGTGGAACCTGTACTCCACCCTCTGCCTTCAGTGGTACTTTTCTTTCCATTACACATGTGACTATATATCTATCTAGCTATCTCTCTCTCAGATATATGTTGTCATTGATCTCATAAACATTAAACAATGCTGCCCACATTCTGGCATCAAGTGCCATCATTGTTTACTTCAGCTGCTTGTATTTCAAAGTAGCCACAGCATGGTTTACCACAATCTAGCCATGGGTCTATCCTGTGGCCATAGCAAGAGGCTCCTCATCATGCACAACTGTCCACACCACATACATATATGATTAATATTGCTGCTTGTTATGCATGCAGTTTCAGTAGTGTTGGCTTGGCCCCTACAGTGGACACATTATTTATGAATCTTCAGGATTAGTTTCTAGAAAGGAAGCAGTAACAGAATGTGACAAAGGAGGTACTGCCAGCACAGCTAGCTGGAATGTTGTAAGTAATTATATGCCATTTGTGAATAGTAACGTGATTTATATAGAAGTGTAACAAAAGGAGATACTGCCAGCACAGCTATCTAGAATTTTGTAAATAATTATATGTCATTTGTCAATATCAACGTGATGTATACAGGATGCATGTGTTACAAATGTATTAGAACTGTATGTCATGTGTATATCAAACTGTTTGAAAGTATTTTACAAAGTGCTGTTTGAAATGCATCCACAGTCTACCCTACTAGATTAGAACAGAAATGTACTTATAGGTTCATAGGTTCATAGGTTGGTACTAGGCTATCACCC
This sequence comes from Protopterus annectens, assembly GCF_019279795.1. Taxonomy (NCBI): domain Eukaryota; kingdom Metazoa; phylum Chordata; order Ceratodontiformes; family Protopteridae; genus Protopterus; species Protopterus annectens. The sequence continues at coordinate 1,528,897,052 of NC_056726.1, forward strand.
CTAGGGCCTATACAAGCCTAGCCATAACAATTCCCTGGATATTTCTTCCCACAATATTTACTTCCCTGGACCCCTGTCTAGCAGGGTGACTGACGTGATCCCCATGGTGAATTTCCTCTCTCCCGTGCAATTGTCAAGGTTGCATTTGAAGAGGGCCAAGGAGGCACTCTGTTTGACATGTATGGGCAGTCTGTTCCAGAGTATGGGGAGTCTCTGGGTCAGGAACCTATCCCTCCAGCATGGTTTGTTCATTGTGATGACAAGGTTTAGATCCCTGGAGCATGTGGCTCTGAGAGATTGGGATTTCTTTAAGTGGAGCATGTCCAACAGCTCAGGGTTTGACATGACCTTGTATGTTAAGCAGAGATTGCCTCTGAGTAGATGATATGCCACAGAGTATAGCTGGAGTTTTTTTAGATGGTCAGCATAGGGCATCTGCTTTAGGCCTGTGAGCTGGATGTGGCAGAGTTAAAGATGTTAAGATTTGCACTGGGTGTGACGAGGGTAGACAGGATTAGGAATAAGTATATTAGAGGGTCAGCCCAGGTTGGACGGTTTGGAGACAAAGCCAGAGAGGTGAGATTGCATTGGTTTGGACATGTGCTGAGGAGAGATGCTGGGTATACTGGGAAAAGGATATTAAGGACCAAGCTGCCAGGTAAGAGGAAAAGAGAAAGGCCTAAGATAAGGTTTATGGATGTGGTGAGAGAGGACATGCAGGTGGTTGGTGTGACAGAGCAAGATGCAGAGGACAGGAAAAAATGGAAACAGATAATCTGCTGTGGTGACCCCTAATGGGAACAGCCAAAGATAAAAGAAAGATTCTTTTAGTGAGGTATTTTTGTGGCCTTTCCAGCTTCTGCAGATGTCTTGTGAGGGCATTGTAATCTATAATGGGTCTAATGAGAGATGAGTACAGTGGGACAATGACCTCCTTTTTTTCTGGATGAAAAGCCCTTAGTGATGAGGTGTGCCACATAAAATGATTTCCTGACTGTTGTGGCAATGTGGTTATCGAAGGTGAGACCACTGTCCACCTGTGTCCCTAAGTCTCTCATCACACTTTCAGTGTTTAGTGTACTGCCACCTATGTGGTAATTCATGGGTACATGTTTTTTCCCAAAGAGGATAACTATACATTTCTTGGCATTCAGCTTGAGCCCATGACTCTGGAACCAGGCATCTGTTTCTGTAAGGCCTTTTTGTAGAATATCCACATCATTTGGGGATTCAATAATGGCTCCCAGTTTGTAGTCATCTGCGAACTTTGTTAGCCAGATTCCCTTAGTGTTGGCCTGTACTTCAGAGAAGTAGATGCCAAACAAGAGCGGTCCCAGGACTCAACCCTGAGGTACTCCACTTGTCACTTGTCTGGAGCTGGATTTAAACTTACACTATTGTACTTGGTTAAATGTATATATTTTTACAGGGGAAACCTGAATGTAGGAAGTTAACTTCATTGCAGCAAGGAGACACACTATCTAAAACTAAGGAGCTTTCTGTATTGTCTTGGAAGTGTTTTATTGTTTTTATAACTTCCACCATTCACCAAAGATCTGAGGAAAAGCCTGTGTCTATGTATTTTCACAGGTGGATGCCAAATACTGCTAGTTTTCAGCAGTGGTGGTGGGGGGGGGGGTTTACCTGGGATAGAATCACATGACAAGAAATTATTTAATTCTGCAAGCTATCCCAGGAGTGATACTTGGGATACTAATTTGAGAGGTGTCTGAGTGAGAGACAGCATTCCATATTCTGTCTTGGACCTGACAAGAACCATTTACCACATCCACCTTGTTCTGAGTAAGTAAGTCTAGGGGACAGCATAATTCTCTTAGATATAGTCAGGAATATAGCAAAGCTTAGCTTAGATATTTTTTCTTTATTTATTTCAGACTGTCCTGCAATGTTGTTTTAAATATTTCCTGTGATTTTGAACTCTGATGTCACTGTAACTATATATTTAGTATTGTCTTATTTTATTATTCATTATTAAATATATTTGAACATTACATTGTAGCTGATATATCTAGAGATATTTAAGTTCTGTGAGCACTTGCCTATTTATTTGTTGACACTGCAGCCACTCCTAATAGCCTTGCTCTTAGTCAAACTATCATTTGTATTTATAGTAACATTACACAGTAAGATTGGAAACCCTTTGTTAAAGGCCTTAAAGTAGCTGATAAGGAGTACTGGTGGCAGTGATAACTATCTTATAATCTGATCAGAAGGGGGCATAGCTAGTAAACCTGTGCCAGCCTTCCTCGGGTGTGTGTGTGTGTGTGTGTGTGTGTGTGTGTGTGTGTGTGTGTGTGTGTGTGTGTGTGAGTGTAAAACAAATCTCCAGGAGTGTGTGTGTCAGCTACTTGGACAGGGACACAAAGCATTGGTTGAGCAGAGCAGAGTGTTGGAGGACTTGGCTTGGAACCCTGGCTAAGGACTCAACTCTATAGCTGTGCCAGCAATTATACTGAGGATCTGGAGAAAGAGGGAGAAACCAGCCCCGGACTGACTGTGGTCTCTGTGTGCTCTTAAGGGAAATTGCACTTGATGCAGAGAGCTGCATCTGGAAATACTGTTGTGTGCTTGGCATCCTTCTAGTGTACGTCCCCCACTGGTGCCAGTGATGAGAATTGAGGCTCCTTGATTACTGGTCCAGTGGTGGGCCATCACACAGAGAAATATACATACAATATGAAATTTTATGTAGGACCAAACACCCTGCTCCCACCCCACCCCACCCCAACCCCCCCCCCCACACACACACAGACACAAACACACACACACACACACACACACACACACACACACACACACACACTTACAACTAATTAATATAACAAATAAATCAAGCATAAACCTTCAAACACCACAAACCCTGGAATCTGCAGAATCTGAAAACAAAGTTTCCCTTTCCGTCTGATAAATTGACTGGCTCATACTTTTACAATATGCAGATATTATCAGAGTTCGATATACATGTATATAAACTTGTACAATGCAGGATTTGCATGCACTTTGGTTGTCTCCTTCCTTAATAATTCCAAGTGTTCTGGGCCTCTTCAATGGTCATTTTGCTCATTTTGTTCTCTTTACAGGGATGAGGTCTGAGGAATGGAGACCTGATCAACACAACACCACAGGGCAATGAAGCTGTGTTATATCCCACCTACATTGCTCATTTTCCTGGGACATGGCATATGATCACATAAGTGCAAGAAGTATGCACAATGTTTGTGCCCCAAAAATAGGAGTCTGATGAACCCCAGACATACTGCCTTCCTTCTGTAGATCCTCTGGGCTCTACCTAGAGGCTGCTAGACAGAGAAAAACTCCTCAGTTTTCCTCCCAAGAGGGAAAGGCTTGTCTCTGTTCACATAATCCCTTTTGTTTCTACCCCCAACCTGTCCTCTGGCGTCTAGACTTTTAACTGAACCTAATCTGCTAATCTGCTAATATCAAAATTAGCTAATCTCCTCTACTACTTTCTTTCAAATTTTTATCCTTAACCCACTGTGATAGTTGCCTGTATAGTTAAACAATAAATGCTTTGTTGAAGTGAAAAATAGGATATGCTGCAGGGTTGGTTCTAAGATTACACACACAGCAAACACTGACTGCCTTATTGTCTCATGTTCTTGCCCATAGTCTTAATCCAACTACTGAGGCTGTGAACAGTGCTCATTTGGACTCTGCATCCCCATGCTCCTAAGATACGTGGAAAAAAAGCTTTTCAAGAGCTTCCAGTTTAACTCATCCCACACAGAAGTATCAATTTAAGAATTCCCAGGTCACCCTCACTGTATGTTTTCTTTTTTCCCAGGTCTGTCTAGCCACCTTCCTAGAACTTGTGCTCATCCATGTTTGCGCTACTGATGACATTTGTCATTTTCCAGCATTGCCCCATTCATTTTTTTCTTCCTCCCCTCCACTTAGGAATGTAGAGGGATATGACAAAATCCTGACATAATCCTAGGTACAAAAGAACAGCCTTTACCAGCCTTTCATAGAAGAAGATTAGTAGGTGGTACCTTATCAAATACCACACCCCTGGGCAGGACTACAGAATTAGGAGGTGATACCTATCAAACACCACACCCCTGGGCAGGACTACAGAATTAGGAGGTGATACCTATCAAACACCACACCCCTGGGCAGGACAACAGAATCAGAAGATGGTACCTATCAAACACCACAACCATGGGCAGGACTACAGAGTCTGTAGCTGGTACCGTATCAAACCCCACACCACTGGGCAGGACTACAGAATCAGGAGGTGTCATCATATGAAGCACTACACCAACAGTCTTTCAATAGAACTACAGAGTCAATAGGTGGCATACTATCAACTACCACATCCATGGGCAGGACTACAGACTCAGAAGGTGGTACCTATCAAACACCACAACCATGGGCAGGACTACAGAGTCTGTAGCTGGTACCGTATCAAACCCCACACCCCTGGGCAGGACTACAGAATCAGGAGGTGGCATCCTATGAAGCACTACACCAACAGTCTTTCAATAGAACTACAGAGTCAATAGGTGGCACACTATCAACTACCACATTCATGGGCAGGACTACAGAATCAGAAGGTGATATCGATCAAACACCACACCCCTGGGCAGGACTACAAAATCAGGAGGTGGTACCTATCAAATACTACATCCATGGGCAGGACTACAGAATCAGGAGGTGGCATCCTATGAAGCACTACACCAACAGTCTTCCAATAGAACTACAGAGTCAATAGGTGGCACACTATCAACTACCACATCCATGGGCAGGACTACAGAATCAGAAGATGGTACCTATCAAACACCACAACCATGGGCAGGACTACAGAGTCTGTAGCTGGTACCATATCAAAACCCACACCCCTGGGCAGGACTACAGAATCAGGAGATGGTACCTATCAAACACTGCACCCATGGGCAGGACTACAGAATAAGGAGGTGGCATCCTATGAAGCACTCACCAACAGTTTTCCAATAGAACTACAGAGTCAATAGGTGGCACACTATCAACTACCACATCTATGGACAGGACTACAGAATCAGAAGGTGGTACCTATCAAACACCACACCCCTGGGCAGAACTACAGAATCAGGAGGTGGTACATATCAAACACCACACCCATGGGCAGGACTACAGAATCAGGAAGTGGCATCCTATGAAGCACCACACCAACAGTCTTCCCACAGAACTACAGAGTCAATAGGTGGCACACTATCAACTACCACATCCATGGGCAGGACTACAGAATCAGAAGGTGATAGCTATCAACACCACACCCCTGGGCAGGACTACAGAATCAGGAGGTGGTACCTATCAAACACCACACCCATGGGCAGGACTACAGAATCAGGAGGTGGCATCCTATGAAGCAGTACACCAACAGTCTTTCAATAGAACTACAGAGTCAATAGGTGGCACACTATCAACTACCAAATCCATGGGCAGGACTACAGAATCAGAAGGTGGTACCTATCAAACACCACACCCCTGGGCAGAACTACAGAATCAGGAGGTGGTACCTATCAAACACTACACCCATGGGCAGGACTACAGAATCAGGAAGTGGTACCTATCAAACACTACACCCATGGGCAGGACTACAGAATCAGGAAGTGGCATCCTATGAAGCACCACACCAACAGTCTTCCCACAGAACTACAGAGTCAATAGGTGGCACACTATCAACTACCACATCCATGGGCAGGATTACAGAATCAGAAGGTGATAGCTATCAACACCACACCCCTGGGCAGGACTACAGAATCAGAAGGTGGTACCTATCAAACACCACAACCATGGGCAGGACTACAGAATCAGGAGGTGGTACCTATCAAACACCACACCCCTGGGCAGGACTACAGAATCAGGAGGTGGTACTTATCAAACACTGCACCCATGGGCAGGACTACAGAATCAGAAGGTGGTACCTATCAAACACCACACCCATGGGCAGGACTACAGAATCAGGAGGTGGTACCTATCAAACACTGCACCGATGGGCAGGACTACAGAATCAGGAGGTGGCATCCTATAAAGCACTACACCAACAGTCTTCCAATAGAACTACAGAGTCAATAGGTGGTACACTATCAACTACCACATCCATGGGCAGGACTACAGAATCAGAAGGTGGTACCTATCAAACACCACAACCATGGGCAGGACTACAGAGCCTGTAGCTGGTACCGTATCAGACCCCACACCCCTGGGCAGGACTATAGGATCAGGAGGTGGCATCCTATGAAGCACTACACCAACAGTCTTTCAATAGCACTACACTGTCAATAGGTGGAACACTATCAACTACCACATCCATGGGCAGGACTACAGAATCAGGAGGTGGTACCTATCAAACACCACACCCATGGGCAGGACTACAGAATCAGGAGGTGGTACCTATCAAACACTGCACCCATGGTCAGGACTACAGAATCAGGAGGTGGCAACCTATGAAGCACTACACCAACAGTCTTCCAATAGAACTACAGAGTCAATAGGTGGCACACTATCAACTACCAAATCCATGGGCAGGACTACAGAATCAGAAGGTGATACCTATCAAACACCACACCCATGGGCAGGACTACAGAGTCAGTAGCTGGTACCCTATCACACCTCACACCCCTGGGCAGGACTACAGAATCAGGAAGTGGCATCCTATAAAGCACTACACCAACAGTCTTCCAATAGAACTACAGAGTCAATAGGTGGTACACTATCAACTATCACATCCATGGGCAGGACTACAGAATCAGAAGGTGATACCTATCAAACACTACACCCATGGGCAGGACTACAGAATCAGTAGCTGGTACCCTATCACACCTCACACCCCTGGGCAGGACTACAGAATCCAGAAGTGTCATCCTATAAAGCACTACACCAACAGTCTTCCAACAGAACTACAGAGTCAATAGGTGGCACACTATCAACTATCACATCCATGGGCAGGACTACAGAATCAGCAGGTAGTACCTATCAAACACAACACCCATGGGCAGGACTACAGAATCAGGAGGTGCCATCCCATGAAGCACTACATCAACAGTCTTCCAACAGAACTACAGAGACAATAGGTGGCACACTATCAACTATCACATCCATGGGCAGGACTAAAGAATCAGGAGGTGGTACCTATCAAATACCACACCCCTGGGCAGGACTACAGAATCAGGAGGTGGTACCTATCACACACTACACCCATTGATAGGACTACAGAGTCAGTAGGCAGCACACTATCAAGACATGTACCCATGGTTTGTGAAAAGGATGAATATGCATATGCTGAAGAGCTGTTAGGTGCATATAACGTTACTAGTGAAAAGGCTTTTTTTTTGTTTTCTGCAGCATGAAGTCACATTGAGGTAGCCATCCTGTCTTCTTGAACAATCTCCACCTTATGGCATGCACTCGGGGACTTGGAATCATCTTTATATCTTCTCTGTGTGCCTCATGGTGGTCAGCTTCAGAGCAGGATAAAGACTATCCCTATTCAACAAGCCCTGGTTCCAGAACCAACAGTTTGTGTAAAGAGAAGACTTATTTTAGCTACCTGATATTTTTCAATCTCACGGCACTACAGTGACATTCCATGTCTCAAGACTCATCTTCCATTGCCTGGGTCTAGGCCATCATAATTCAACCTATTCCTGCCTGCCTTTTGACTGGCATTACACCTGCCACAGCCTTCACCTTTTGGGTGCCCGCACATTGATTTCAAGTAGCTTTTTTTTTTTTATGCTGAGTCCATCTAGATTATCTGGGTTACCCAGCCATCAGATACGTAGAGGCAAACACTCCTACAGTGTCATGGTAAGATCTGATATCCCTCGTGCAAGCAACATTTGCTGATTCTTCAAACAAACCATCACTGGGGGTCACATTGTAGATTATTGTTTGCCTACATCCCCCTTGGACCAGTTTTCCAAGAGTGACTCACTCACCAGTACAAAGTTCCATACAATAAAGCTCTAAGGACTATAGGGGAATGCGTGTCATTTCACCACAGCAATGTTATGATGTTAGGAGGAGATTTAACTTTATTTATTTGATAATGAATGAACTGGTCATTCTCAGGTCTTTTGTAACCATATTCAGAGACTTGGATAGCCTCATCAACTCAAAAACTAATCATGCTTTCCTTTGCTGAGCTCTTCAGTCCCATAATCAGCACTTTGCAGACCATTTAAGAGGATTATAATCTTGCAAATGCATGAGTGTCAGTACAGATATGAGATTCTGATAGAGTACTAGCCTGACTTCAGAAAGGGAAAGCAGTACCACTACTGCATTTTGGGTGCTTACTTATAAAATTCAAATCAATATTGATCATAGCCTACCAATTGATTGATGGAATCCTTCCTGATCTAACCAAGACTTGTGTTGTTTCCTTGCTTAAAGTATTACAGAGGCTTTTAACGTTGAATTTTGAAATCTAGTTTGAAAAATACTTCTCTGGAACTTCAGTGAACACTGAATAAGGTACCCAGGTCTTCCTTTCAGTGTTTGTAAACATTTGTATTCAGATGGAGATCATTTTCATACTTCGATATATAACAACGTGATCGTTTAAAGCTTGCTTGTTCCTAACAAAACTACTGCAGTTTCGCCTAGAAGACTTTGAACATTGTCAGCAGGACAAGAATGAAAAACATGAATAAAGCCAATTAACGCTTTCCTAGCACCTTTTAAGAGATTTAGCAAGGCCCCTTCCACTTACGATATCCAGCTCCATAATGGAACTTGTATTTTAATGGTGGAATACCTTTAGCTACACAACTGTCACTTTGAACTGGAATGCTCACTAAATTAAATGTTTTTCTGAAATATGGTATATATTGGCAATCACGATAGCTCATCATGGAAATAATGATTAGTTTCAACTATATGGACTTGTGCACTTACAACACCATATTAATACAATAAAAATGTAATCAACTGACAGAATTCTGTATTAGAAATAAAACTGAATTTTCTTAACCCTGTTGATAGAACTGCTACATGAACAGGGGTCCTGCAACTTTTAATAGAACATGGACTCCCACTTCATGTTTATTCGTACATAAGGAACTTTTATGTGCTTCAAGTCCTACTTAATAAAATATATAGATTTACCCTACTGGCTAATAGGATGAATTATAACTGTCATATAGCTGAGAAGCATTGATGGCCACAGTGGTGCAGCGGTTAGCATTGTCGCCTCACAGCAAGAGGTTCTCCCATTCGATTCACGGCTGGAGCGTCTTCTGTCTGGAGTGTGCATGTCCTCCCCATGGACGAGTGATGCTAAAGACATGCAGTTAGGTACGAGCGTGAATGGGTGTGCCTTCTTTGAAGGTTGGTCATTGGGCTGGCAACTTGGCACCGTAAAAATCCACTGCCAATCATGAGCAGACCGGAGTTCTGCTGTGGCGACCCATAACCAGGAAAAGCCAAAAGACTTTTTATATAGCTGAGAAGCATTGGAACCATGAAACACCAAGCATTGTAGAGAATGATGACATTTGTATCACATGGGATCACCAATTATCATAAGTTCAAAAACAGATGTGAGAAAACCAGATCTAGTAGTCCATGATATAAAGACAAAACTAGCATTGATCATTGCAATTGCTACACCCAGTGATTATAGTGATTTAAGTACAGAGATACACAAAGCCATAAAATACCAGGATTTCCAGGCAGAAATGAGAGCAATGTTGAAGAAAGATAACCAGACAGTTCCAACGGTAGTAGCAGCAATGGGTCTCATAAAAAAGTTAACATCATACTTAGATTTATTATCAGTCCATGTAACCCCATATGAATTACAGAAGGAGGGAGTTCTGGGCACGTTGCGGGCCTGAGAAGAGCATGCTTTACTAAATCAAAGACTGAAACAATACTAATTTCATGAACTCTAATCATACTTTGACTTGGGAATGGAGTCCATGCCTGTCACGGCATTAGAAACTCAAAATACCAGTAGCAATTAAATAAGAGAAGTCATATACAAAATAGAACAAACTGGCTCCTTATAAAAGGAAGAACTTGTCTTACTCTAAATATCATAACTTTTAATTAAATATACTTGCATTGTAGTTGTATTATATTTAAGACCATTACTATAGTTGTCCATACACCATTTAGGTCTCACTTACCATAGCAAGCTCATAGTTCAGCATTATCCTACCCTGGCAATGCAGTCTGACACCTGGGGGCTGCTGGACATTCCAGAGGTACATTTGAAGAATGATGTCAACTGCTATTTTGTAACCCATGCCCCACATCAGGGCAACATAATGCCATGATGGCTGAGGGAATACTGGCATACTTCATGCCCCACATCAGTGTGACATACTGCCATGATGGGTGAGGGAATAGTCCACACTGGCATACGACATGCCCCACATCTGTGCGACATACTGCCATGATGGCTGAGGGAATATTCCATACTGGAATACATCATGCCTTACATCAGTGCAACATACTGCCATGATGGCTGAGGGAATATTCTGCACTGGCATATGTTATGCCCCACATCAGTGCAATATACTGCCATGATGGCTGAGAGAATATTCCACGCAGGTATAGTTCCACAGATCTTTGAATTGTTTTTTTTTTCATTTGAGATGGTTTGTACCAAAACTACATCATATCATTTCAGGGTATTCTTTAATAGTCTATTTTTTATTTCCTTTATCTATTTAGTCCTTTTAATTACAATTTATTGGCAGAAGTATTGTTTCCACTCATTACTAACTGAACTGACTTTTATCAACTATATTAATTGCTTCTCTGTCTACTTTATTGATTTATTTATTCTGCATATTTTATACGTTGATCTAATCTTAGTGGTGGTTTGCTAAAAAGCACCTAAATAATGCTGAAGTTAAGTCACTATACTTTAAGCATTGTGCACTACATATCCTGTGATAGTACACTTATACAGAGAATTACACAGCATACTTCAATGTAAGATTCTCTAATCATAGACTTTCTGCCTGGAACCCCCTAGGCCAGTGGCAAAGACACATGTGTGAACTGCGAGCTGACAAAGCTAATATCCTATGCCCTCTGTCTGCACATACATGATCCCCCTTGCGCCCACTGTGTGAGCTTCCCTATCCTCCTACAGAAACACCTCTCATCTGATTACACTAATTAAAATTCTCTTCTGTGCTCTTGAAAAGTTACTTCCTATTTACATTGCCTCATTACTCCCCACCCTCCTTTCCTCCTTTCAAAGTTTAGCATTGTTATCTGGCTATAAATATTCTTACAACAAACTGTGATCACAATATTGCAAACTGATTACATAAAGAGCTTTAACTCTTTAAACAGAATGCTTAGTAATCTGACTATCAGACACATGGATATTTGTTTTATGTTTAATTCTTTTCTTGGCTTATGCTGTCTATCTGTTTATTGTCTTATTTTACATAAAACATGTACAAGGTGTATGTTATAATCCTGTATAACATTCAACACTTTTAATAAAACCTAGATTTAAAGAGTGCACAATTTTTTGTTGTTGAGAGGCTTGGGCCATTGTTGAATACCGTCAGTTAAAGTAATCAATCTAGTGACTAAACAATAAAAAATGACATAAGTAAATACAGTCTCTCTTTCAAATGACACAGTGACTCCTTTAGGGCTGATATAAATCAACTCAATCTTTCCTGGAAAGTCTCAAAGATTCTCTACTCTGAGGCAGGGAAAGGCATTTCTAAAGATACGGTATATCTGAAACAGAATGCAAACTTCATCGAGGGATCTGGAGTGTGGTCCTTTAATATGGACACCATGTGAGTACAGTTACATAAGCTAATTAGAGGCATAGTCCTTTCAGCATAAAAGAGAACACCTCACTGCATAACTTTACTGACACCAAGGTGACCTGCATGGGAAGGTGCTCAGACTCTGTGAGGAGCCCTTCTCCACGAAGCACAGATCCAAGCCTACCCACCTCTGTATATCCTACTCTACATCTGAGATTAGTCCTGCAGCCCATGTCCCACTAATTAGTACAATACAAAACAAAGACAAACAATAACCCTCAATTCTGTTCTTCCTTACTTAACAACATGCATTCAAATGAATCTTAGCAACTCATGTAGGCAGTGGATCACTTCATTGCCAAAATGTCCATCTAGAAATTTAGAGCTTAACTACCCTAAACCCTATTTGCTAACCCATTAAATAAGCTTAAATGCCTATTCTTTTGCACAAAACAATAAGAAAACAAAGAGGAAAAGTAGAAAAGAGGATTAGTAACGGAGAAGTTAAAGAAATAGAAACTGAGATTATGGAGTACCTGCAAAGCGAAGGGTTTAGTGTAAAAAATTTAACTCAGATAACAACACAACAGGATAGAGCAATGGACACCCAAATTAAGGAGAAATCAGTGGAGCAGGAAGCATCTAATTAGCAGACATATGAAAATACTTTGGAGCCTCCCATAGGAAACCAGTACAAAGATTCAGTTGGAGCTATACAGCAACAGAAAGAACAGGAAACTATGGCAACTCTGATACAGTCAATGTCGTGGAGTGATAGGCCAGTGAGTTCCCATATGAAAGAGCAATGCATGACATATTGTGAAACTGAAGAGAACTTGCCACAGGAAGAAGCTTTGGAACTTTTTATAGAATGCTTGCTGAAAATGGCAAACAAAGAATGTGCCCTCAGTTTAGAAAAAAATTATATTAAGAGAAGAGTTGCTTGATTTAATTGAGATGCATAGACATATTAAGATCAATGAAACAAATAAACTAAACAAAGCACAGCACAGGAACTGAAGAGTACAAACTTTAATGTCAGTTAAGTGCTTTCTTCCCACTTCAAGGGACTTCCTCAGAACACTCCATACATCCCCACCCAGCCTTTAAGTAACAGCATAATTAAACAATTAACTAATTAATTGACAATTATAAAAATATATTAATATATAAAAAAGTTTCTAAAAATATGTAAAATACATATATATACATATATATATATATATATATATATATATATATATATATATATATTTATACTCTGAAAGTATATATATATATATATATATATATATATATCTTCTTCTTTCGGCTGCTCCCGTTAGGGGCCACCTGCATGTCCTCTCTCACCACATCCATAAACCTTATCTTACGCCTTCCTCTTTTCCTGTTACCTGGCAGCTTCATCCTTAGCATCTTTTTCCCAATATACTCTGCATCCCTCCTCAGCACATGTCCAAACCAACGTAATCTTGCCTCTCTGGCTTTGTCTCCAAACCTTCCAACCTGGGCTGACCCTCTAATATACTGATTCCTAATCCTGTCCACCCTCGTCACACCCAGTGCAAATCTTAACATCTTTAACTCTGCCACGTCCAGCTCTGACTCCTGCCTTTTTGTCAATGCCACTGTCTCCAACCCGTATAACATACATAGCTGGTCTCACTACCCTCTTGTAGACCTTCCTTTTCACTCTTACTTTTACTCGTCTGTCACAAATCACTCGTGACACTCTTCTCCACCCACTCCATCCTGCCTGTACATATTCTATCCCATAAATGTTTTCAACTTTAAAACACACGTAATGGTAGTGGCTTCATCAATGCCCGGGTACTCAGTTGCATTTAAACGCAGTTGCCATTTTAACATATATCTAAATGAATATCCAAGGTTCTTCCCTGAAAATCCTTAACAACTTGCTGAATAACTAAAAACTTAAATTCATGGTCCCTATACTCTCTTATATGCCTGCTTAAGGCATTGGTCATCCTACCATGGCTTATATCCAGTAGATGTTAAGCAATTCTGTTTTTAAAAAGCCTACTGGTTTTTCCTACATAGAATATGGGACATTGCTGACACTTTGCCACACACACAACATTAAGGCTACAACAATTATAATGCACATTTATGAAAATAGATGTGTCATTTAACTTAAACTGGTCACCTGTTTCCAATATATGTGGACAAAATGCACACATTCTGCATTTAAAATTCCCTTTACTTCTATGTTTAAACACATTGTTTACATGACCAGCTGCCTCCAGGATATTCTTAAACGAGTTCTAATTCTTGTAAACTATCTTAGGCAGTTTACCTACTCTCTGTCCTACATTTTGGTCATAATCCATAATTTTCCAGTTATTTTGAATAATATCTATGACATTACAAGTATCCAGATTGAACGTTGTTATAAAACTCACTGAATAATCATTATTCATGCCACCTTCCCTTAAACTATACAACCTCACACTTAATCCATCCCCACCTGCTAAAATTGGCCTATAAAAGCCAGTCTTACATTTTTGTTTAACTCCTTCACATATTTTATTCAACATATCATATGGATACCCTCTCTTACTGAAAAGCTGTTTGATAAAAAGCAATTCATTAATAAATTCATCATCCATGGTAATCATCCTGGCAGCCCGTACCATCTTCCCTTTCACAATTGATTTTTTCTGGTGGGCTGGGTACCAGCTATTATATTCCAGGTAGGAATTTGAGAAGGTCGGCTTCCTATAAATGGCCGAGTTCAACTTTTTTTCTTTTTTTATTAAATGTCAAATCCACATCTAAATAAGTAATGTGTGTACCACTATAGGTGTATGTAAATTTAAAAAAAATTTTTGTAGTGTTTATATATTCAAAAAATTGTTTAAGCTCAAATTCAGTACCCTTCCATGTAACAAATGGGTCATCCAAAAACTTAGTATACTATTGAATCTTACTTGACACCCCTTCCATTATACACTGCTGTTCCCAGAAGAACATAACATAGTTAGCAAAAATGGGGGCACATGCTACCCCCATTGCAACACTCGTTAGCTGTTTATAATATTGTCCTTCAAAATAAATGTAGTTGTTATTTAGGACAACCTCCATAAGGGTAACATACCTACTTATATCATCCTGTTCATACACCCCTGTCTTAATTAGCTGGGTCTCTAAATTAGCTGGGTCTCTAACCATTCACAACCTTCGTGGTGGGGAATAACAGAAAATAAATTACAAACGTCAATGGTAACCATAATAATGTTTTCATCTAATGTTAACTTATCCAGCTTTTCCAAGAATTTCCATGAATCTCTTGTTATATAGGGAAAAGCCATCAACCCTTTTTGTAAATGAAAATCCAGGAATTTACTAATGAAGCAAGTTTTTGACCACTTTCCATCCACTATTGGTCTAAACTTAGGGTTATTTAGTCCTTTATGGATCTTGGGTATCCCAAATATATTAGAAACCATAGGATGCTGATTAATCATATATCTAAATTCGTTTTCATTAGTCTCTCCTTGATACAGTATGTCATCCAAACAGAGGTCTGTCTTCTTATATGTTATATGTATTTCATTTAATGATACCTCCTCATATGTTCCATCCATTAAAATAACATTCATACCATTTAGGCAATCCTCTCTGTCCATAATGACCATTCCATTACCCTTGTCTGACTTCATGGTATGAATGTTAATATCCCTGGCTAAATCCATTAACAAATTCTCCTCATCCTTTGTAAGGTTACTAACATATTTTTTATTTTTATTTTGTTTATATGCATGCCTAATCTCCTTTTCACATGCTTTCTCGTAAATTCTTATCAAGCTATTCATAGGATGGTTAAAAACACTAGGTTTTTTAAGTTTAGCCCCCTCTGCATCCAGGGTGTAGCATTAAACCATACTTTCAAATTAAGTTTTCAAGTAAAGCACTTAAGATCTATTAATGTGTCAGCTATTTTTCTCCTCCTGCTAGGTACGAAAGTAAAACCTTTTGCTAAGAGATTAGCATGCTCAATACCTATTGTTTTACCCAAGTAATTACAGACTTTAAAGTCCTGTGTCTCATTCAATACTACACAGGGTTCAATCACAGTCGCCATTTTATCAAAATTATCAATGGTATTAATGGCTACTCCTGTGTCTGTGCATACATTACTCAATACATCATGAAAGATCACATTGCCATTACCTTTTACAATACTGTCCCTTGATAAAAACACATTTTCATTATCATCAACCATACCTTCAAAAATATATAATGCATCAGTCCCACTATTTAAATTACATTCATTAATAGCTTGTGTCTGTTCATTTATACAATTTACTACTTCTATGTCTGTGCATAAATTCCCCAATACATCATGAATAATTGCATTGCCGTTAACTTTTGTAATAATGTCCCTTTTCATTGTCACTGACCATGCCTTCAGAAATATATAATGCATCAGTCTCACTGTTTAAATTATAGTCATTAATGGCTTGTGCCTGTCCATTTATACAATTTACGGCTATACAGTCATTATTAGCACTTACGGAATTCATTAGTGCCAAAGTCATATCAATTAGTTGTTCAACCGCTGACTCCTGCTTCTCCCATTTTTCGGTCTGGCCCCCTGAACAACATAGTCTCTGTAGGTTTTCCCCAAAAAATGGAGCTGCTGTTCCTTACTTCTCAACCTCTCGGACCATCTCAGTCCATCATCATTCTGGTTAAACGGTTGAGAATGCGTACGCTGCTGCTGATGTAATCTCATCTCTCAGATCACTTCCCCCTCACCAGCTGCCTCACTATTGGTTCTTTCACAGTCATTGGTATGGGAACCAGCTGAAAACAGGTATGCCTTGTTTTTGGCATACTCGTTCATGTCTCTCTTGATTTTGTTCATTTTCCTGACAAAAACAGTGGCACAAGCACTATCAACTGTGGTAAACACATTAGTGTAATTAGATTTATATTGTTCAAAAGACATAAACAGCAGAAGGTCAATAAAACCCCACAAGTTAGAAGTTTGATAAAACAAATGAACACAGTAATTAGGGCTATCCATAGAGATTCATATGATATAACAGAAGTAAATAAGATACATTACTGTGCAGCCAAGTTAATAACAGATAAAGTCTTGCCACAAGAGCACAGGATAGTGAGGGAAAGGACAGGGAGAAATCGAATGTCATCATGGAAGTATCGAATAGAGAAAACTATAGCGCAATTAAGACAAGAAGTGGCTCTGTTAGAAGAGTACAGAAGAGGGAACAGATCAACAAAAATACTTAGAAAGATAGACATGATAAAAGCAATGCACAATATTATAATGGATTAGGATGTATCATGCATTATCGCAAATAATAAACTAAAAATATCAGCACAGGCAGAAAAACTTAGAAGATACATAATAAATACAAAAAGAAAAGTACAAAATAAGCAATTTATTGATGACACAAAAAAGTTTTATAGAGAACTGGGAAACAAGGTACAAGGAATTGAAAGACGACCAAAAAAAAAGAAGAAACAGATACATTTTGAAGAAATATTTAGGAAAATCCTGTGGAACATAACAACGATTCTAAATGGATAGAAGAAGTAAAAGAAAGAATAAGAAGTTTAAAGGTACAGGATATGAAATGGGATGAAGTAACAGCCAGAGAGACTGTAACAAAGTTAAGAAAACTTCTGGCTAAAAGTATTAACATCTTTGCATGAACATTTAGCCATGAGTAAGAACTATTTATTTGAGCACCCCGAACAGACACCAGCCTAGCTAACAACAGGAAAAACAATGCTCCTACTTAAGAGTGAACTTGCAAGCTACCCTAAAAACTA
>NC_056726.1:1528922157-1528979657 GCF_019279795.1 Protopterus annectens
TTCTATATGTTATCTTCTAGAAACTTAGAAAAGGGTTCAGTACTCTTTCAGTGAGAAACAGTTAGATACATAGCAAGCTTAAATAGATATTTTAAATATATTCTTGCATGTTTAATTAAATGTTATTTTATTCTTCCTTTTGCAGTTTTTCATTCATTTACATATTTAACCTATAATTGCACAGTTGGCTTATTGCTTAAGTAAAGTTTATTCACTTTAAAGCTCTTGTGGCTAGTCATTAATATGTATGCATTACTGTTCTTTATTATCTGAGATGAGAGCTATAATTTATTACTGGTTAACAAGCTCTGGCACTCCATCTCCACTTTGCTTAGGCAGTTTGGTTCTACTACCAGTTAAAAATATTAATGTATATGATTTGATATTTGTTTTAAGTTAAGAACTGCAGTTAACTTGTGGTCTTTGTGTGCATTTTCTGAAGGATATGAAGTCTAAAACTCCAATGTCTGTCATTATTTAGTGACTACAGTCCTTACTGATTTGCCAGAAAACCACACATTTTATGAGGCAAAAATCTGGACATTTTGTGAAACTCTGAATAACTGAGAGGTATGAATACACTGATCCATTCTGCATTTTCCTTAACTAAACACCTAAACCAATTTGAAAAGTCTCAAATATTCCTAAGAAAATCCATGGCCTACATGCCCTATGTCATGATAGATGTCTGTCTGTTTTTTTTGTGTTGTGAAAGACCCCACCTTTTTTATTCCCTCCACCTCATAGAAACATCAGTAGCATGAATACTACACCAAAAACCTAAACCCTTATTTTTAGATTAACCACACCTGTTGGCATGATACTCATTTAATCCAGTGCATTCCCTGTTTCTGGAACATACTTGTTTTACATATCAAACATAGTGAAACCTCGTCTACTTTGAAATCTAGACTCAATAAGTGGGAGAACAATTGCAAATGCAACCCAGGAATACTTGTTAGCAATCTTCTTGACATGGGCAACTACTATATTAGTATTTTTGTTAGGTTACTTGACTAAGCTTCTTGATGTCCTTCTAGGCTGTTGGCTTAGTAACTACCTATATACCTATAAAATAGGTGGTCTAAAAATAGGAAATAAAGTGCAGATTACTGGAGCATGGTTATTTTAAATTGGTATATATATTCTTTTTTATTGAAGATTTTATGTTAGACTCAAATAATATTGAACACAAATGATTGAAACTCAGTTCAGCAAAATGCTGGAGTGGGCTTTAAACACTTGCAGGAGTGTAGAACTATGTTTCCTTGCTCCACCTCATTCAGTAAACTGGGATTTGATGGATCATTCATTTATTTATTTATTTATTTATTTATTTATTTATTTATTTGACATTTGATTACTGAGAAAGTCCAACTGGGTGGGTGACACATTTTCAGCGGAGGCCTGGGGAGAAAAGCTCCATATTCATATATACAACACAATAGTGAAACACAATACAATGCAATAGTACAACAAGTAATAGAATAGTATACAATATTCAATGTAAGGATGAGACATAAAATTAGCCATAAATGTTACATAAGCATTTGCGTATATTGCAGATCCAGTGAGGGTATTTTTTTACTCTTGTTTTACATTTGTTCATACTGTTTGTTATCAAGTTTCATTAATATTTACATATATACATATTTACAAGTAGAAAGATGAGAAGTTGTTTAGGTATGAGTAGTAATCAGGTATATATTTGTAATAAGATGATAGAGGAAAAGGAACAGATGAAGAAAGATGAATGTTGGGCTCATAGCAAGGCTGATTGTGGTTAGATTGTTATTTTACAGGGACAGTTGCTTGACTTATGTAGTTGTTGTTTTAGTTTGATTTTAAATTTTATGTGATTCTGTGTGGACATAATGTCTAGTGGTAGTGTATTCCCTAACTTGAAAATTGAGTAGGAATAAAGAGATTGCCATGTGGGTTTTATTTGGCTTATATAGGGTTAATAGTTGTTTATCATCAAAACTTAGGGCTCGGTTGGGAGTATAGGTTTGAAGTACACAGTTTATGGAGGGGCATTTTTCTGGATTATAGATTATTTTATGTGCCACAGTTAATTGCTGGTAGCAGAGTTGTTGGGGCAGATTCACCAGTTAAGGGAAGTAAGGGCAGTACCACAATGTTGCTGGAATGGCAGACATGTTAAAAATGTGTTAATTTTATTATAACAGGATTCTAGTTTATATGTTAATGTGATTTGGAGGTTAGTTAGAATGGGGTATCATATAGTAAGGAGCGGAGGAGGTATGTGAATGCTAGTGCTCTTTTAGTGGTTTGGTTCATGAAATTTTTGTGCCCGTATAGCATTCCTACTTTTTGATGTGTTTTTTTTTTTTTTATGGCATTTTGGATATGCGGGTCAAAAGCTAGTTCATTTTCTATAGTGACTCCTAGTATTTTGGCATGCGGAACAAATTTTTTTTTCTGTGTTATTGAGAGAATATATTTTAAAATCAGTTTGGTATGGTTTAAATGTGAAGAGAAGTAATTTGGTTTTGCTTGGGTTTAGTAAAAGATTTGCATTGTTGAGCCAGGTTTCAATGGAAGTAAAAGCAGTTTGTGTTATTATTTTTAGTTGAGTAATACTTTTTGCAGTGGATATGATGGGTGAGTTGTCTGTGTATTGGATGATGTTATTTTGGCAAGAGGCAGTACGGAGGTTGTTAACAAAGATGGTAAATAGAAGGGGACTGAGGATAGAGCCCTGATGGACTCCTGTCTTGTTAAGTAGATATGGTGAATAAGAGGTTTGCCACTTTACACACTGTTGACTTAGAGATAGGTAGCTTGAGATCCATTGCAGTGTAGAGTTGCTGAGTTTTATGTTAGATAGCTCATGCAAAAGTTTTTGGCATGACACTGTGTCAAATGCTTTTCATAGGATCATAGGGTCATAGGAGTTTACTAGGCTAATGGCCCTGGGGCCCTTACAAGAATAGCCAAGAGATTATCCCCAAAAAGAAACCTCAGTCAGCACCTGTCACCACTGTCATGGAGGGACACAGGTGGAACCCTGGGATGAATTTGTGGTTTCCCATCCACTCATCAAGGTTGCACTTGAAGAGGGTCAGTGAGGTGCTCTGCTTGAAATGAATGGGAAGTCTATTCCAGAGATGGGGCAGCCTCTGGGAGACAAACCTGTCTCTCCAGGAGGTTTTGTTAATGTCACATATTAGGTTCAAGCCTTTTGAGTGGGTAGTGCGTGAGGAGTTAGACTTATGGATACGGATGTCTAGTAGGGCAGGGTCTGAGATTGCCATATAAAGGAGACACAGATCACCCCTGAACAATCTGTATGATACAGAGTAGAATGATAGTGATTTGAGCCTGTCTGCATAGGACAGGTGTTGGAGGCCATGGATTCTCTTTGTGAGATATTAGAGTGTCCTTTCCAGTTGGTGCAGATGTTTGGAAAGGTACATCCCAAACGGAGCATTATACTCAATTACTGGTCTAATGAGGGAGGAGTATAGAGAGGTAATAACCTCCTTTTTTCTGGATGCAATCCCTTTACTTATGAGATGAATCAAGTAAAATACTTTTCTGACCACTGCCATTATATGATGGTCATATGTGAGGTTGTTATCAACCTGAGTGCCCAGATCTCTCTCACCACAGGTTGTGTGCTTAGGGGGTTGCCATTGATGTGGCAATTAGCAGGGGTCATGTTTTTACCAAATGGTATGATGACACATTTGCATTCAGCTTGAGGTCATGACTTTGGCACCAGTCATTAATTGCTGTAAGACCCTCTTGAAGTACAGCACCCAACTTACAGTCATCAGCCAACTTGGTTAGCCACAGGCCTTTTGTCTTTGCCTGTACCTCCGGGAAATATATGCCAAACAGTAGGGGTCCCAGGACAGATCCCTGGGGAACTCCACTAGTGACAGGCCTGCTATCGGAGGTGGAGGTGTCTATTTGGACTTTGAGGGTCCCTGTTGGTGAGCCAGTTGGCCACCCACCTGATGAGATAGGGATTTACACTAAGTTTTGTTAGCTTTTCAATGATGCCTGAATGGGGGATTGTGTCAAAGACCTTAGCCACGTCAAGGTAAGCTGTATGTACTGACTTTCCCCTCATCCAGGGCCTTGGTGACAGTCTCAAAGATGTCAGCCAGGTTCAACAGGCAAGATCTGAATCACAAAGCCAAGCTGGGTGGGGTCTTGATAGATCAATGAATATTGTTGACGTTGCATGTTCTGGATCCCTAGCTCTATCGACTGTATCTGTAATGGATATGAAATATTGTTGATGTTGCATGTCCTAGACCCCTAGCTCTATCGACTGTATCTGTAAAGGATATGGAATATTGTTGATGTTGCATGTGCTAGATCCCTGGCTCTATTGACTGTATTTGTAAAGGATAAGGAATATTGTTGATGTTGCATGTCCTAGATCTCCAGCTCTATCAACTGTATCTCTAAAGGATATGGAATATTGTTGATGTTGCATGTCTTAGATCTCCAGCTGTATTGACTGTATCTCTACAGGATATGGAGTATTGTTGATGTTGCATGTCCTAGATCTCCAGCTGTATTGACTGTATATGTAAAGGATATGGAATATTGTTGATGTTGCATGTCCTAGATCCCTAGCTCTAGTGACTGTATCTGTAAAGGCTATTAGGGCAGTTGCTGTACTGTGTGATGGTCTGAAGCCATGCTGAGTGGGAGTAAGTAGTCTGTTAGAAGAAGGAGTTCCATATGCATACATTTTTCCAAAATTTTGGCGAGGGGGAAGAACAGAGATGGGACAACAGTGGACAGGTCATTTGATTTTCTTCCTTTGTGCAAGGGGTTAACAACTGATTTCTACCGTATTAGTGGTAAGTGCAATTTAAGATAGATCTGTTCATAAGGATGCTAACTGGGTAGGCTATAGCGTAGTCTGCTAGTTTTAAATATTCAGATGGGAGAGTGACGGCAGAGAGGGAGCTAGGTTTTATTTTTGTAGTATACATCATATGTAGTTTGTGGGTACTGGTTGCAATATACAGGACTGTTAACATTGGTGGCAGAGTTGGAGTATTTAGGGGAGAAGATTGACTAGAGTTGGCATTATGGGGTGTAGGAGTAAGGTTGACAATACTTGTGAGGTTTGTAGTGGAATATTTGCTAGGATTATTAATCAAAATTTCTATACTCTAAAAAGTATGTTTTGAACATTTCATCTATTTGCGCTGGGGTTTTATCTGCAACTGGTACCGGATTTAGTTTTGTACCTGAGGTAAGTAATGTTGAAATGGTGGACCAGAACTTTTTAGGATTGTTTTGTGATCAGATAATTGCTGAGGAAAAATATAGTTTCTTATCTGCGGTTATAAGTTTCTTTGCCTAGTTTCATAGTTGCCTATAATTTTGCAAGGTTAAATCATTTTTAATTCTTTGGAATTCTTTCCAGGATTTATCCCCTTTTTGTAGAAGCTGTTTTGTGGCTTTTGTGAGCGAGGGTGCTTGGTTGACTTTGATTTGCTTTGTGCAGAGTGGGGCAAGGCTATTGAGAATATCTAAGAATAACAGTTAACTGCCTGATATTATATGAGTCAGTGACAGTCCATTCAACAGACTGTGACCTTTAAATTGTGATTAACACAAGTGATATTTCAAAAGCCACTTTCACATGTTAATTTCAGAGAGGGATTATTATATGGCATATGAGGCCACAGGCCCTCTCTGTACACACATACTTTGCAGAAAGACTGCACACGACTGATGTATGAAAAGAAAACTTCAGGACTTTAGCATTTAGGCAGGAACTACACTGTGTTTTGGATAAAATTGATACTAGAAATACATTTATCATAGAATGACTCAAACGAATGTGAATGGATAAGCTATCACCTACTCTCTCAAAATACCATAACAGATATTCAGGGGTCACTGCTAATGTAACACCTTCTTTCTTATGTTCTGGACAATTATGGTCATCAATATTCCAACTAGTGGGCGTCAGCATGTTCCCCAACAGGTTTAAAATATGGGTGGTGAAAGACCCCTGCTGTAAAATAAATTACATATGCTCTGTATATGTATTTTTATTTGACATTTCTCTGATTTATTTAGGTTGCAAATGGGACTACACTCAAAGTGTAAGACTTCCTGTTCGCATTGTGATTAATCAAAAATGGAAACATTCATCCATTCATGCAGACTGTTAGATCATAATTATTACATTCCCAGTAACTCTGCAGTTATGTTGCCGGCCGACCTCTTCTGTGGTGGGGGTTATTTCTGTTTTCCTAAGACTGCACTGTCTGCCTCTGTGTCTGCCCTTCCTGGAGCAGTCACAGAAGAAAATTGACTGGCTTTAGCATGTGTCACACTGTGGTTTCACGTTACGAGAAACTATTTAAATTATCGATGACAATGTGTCAAGTGTTTCTTAAGTAAATATAGTATGTGAGTCCTATATTATGGTCTCACAGTACTGTCACAATAAATAGCTCTTCTTAATCAGAAGTGGCAAGAATATTACATTATTTTTTTTTTTAAATAGTAAATTATGCCAGGTAACAAATCCATCTAACAAGGCTGTTGAAAGCATTTATGTGAATACCGCATAAAACTTTGCAAAAGAAAGATACAACGCGAAAGAAGTTGACATTAATAAACCTCTTGTGCATGTTTTAACTTCACTTAAAACAGCTGTCCTTAACCTAAAGCTAGTTCAGTTACTTAGATGAATATTTTGTTTTTAAAACCTGCATGTATTGCAGAACAAAATCAACAGGCAGAAAAGATTAAGTTTAGCAGTGGATTAAAGGACAATAGAAGTAAATTCTGTAGCAGTTTACAGGCTAACCTAAGCAAATGTTTGCAATAATGCGTGTTAATAAAATTACTAGTGAAAACGAGGGAGTATTTGTTATACAGAGAGCACTTACTTGGCTTTTACACTAAAGAAATGTTGGCAAACAAAGCTGTTTTGAATCCAGCAAGAAATGGCCTGATAAATAGGCAGCAGCAACACAGGTTCTTGTCTCTGGCACAAAGCTGATATCTGAGGGTCAAAGTTCAAGACAAGGGTTATGTTGATCCAGCTGACACTGATGACGTTCCTGGTTTTCATCTGAAATCCAGCTGGGTGGCCACCGAAAGTGAGATATGAATATTTTCATTAGATTGCCATGTCTGAC
This sequence comes from Protopterus annectens, assembly GCF_019279795.1. Taxonomy (NCBI): domain Eukaryota; kingdom Metazoa; phylum Chordata; order Ceratodontiformes; family Protopteridae; genus Protopterus; species Protopterus annectens. The sequence continues at coordinate 1,528,929,315 of NC_056726.1, forward strand.
GGAGTTGTTCTGCAAAATGACTAAAGAAAATGACTTTATCTACAGATAAGCTCCCGGTACTGTGAAAGCTAGAAGACGAAAACACCATTATAAGTATAGGAATGAGTCTGTGATCCATACAAATTAGAGTCAGTAGTAACAGAGTTTTGTTCCACTGAAGTTGAATATAAAATTCCACTACTGGAGAAAATTATCTGTAGCACACATGTAGCAAATAAACTCAATTGCTTGTAACAGCCATACAGAAAAAGTTACTATATTTAAAAATGCCAATAGAGGTGATAAACATCAATGCTATTATGGCATTGTTAATCTCTTGAATATTGTTGTATCTAACAATATTAAGTTTCTACACTCATATAAAGTAATTGTAATTTTGATGAATTATATTTTATTGGCAAACTTATTTTTGACTTTTTCTTTGTAACTCTTTTGCAGCTGGAAAAGAACCCTAGTGAATCCATTTAATCATGTAAGCAAAAATTAGTTTTTTTTTTTTCAGAATGTGTTTCTAAAGTCAAAGTATTTTATATCCTCAAAACATTTGCATAAAAACAAAACAAAAACATAAAGCGGTATTGTATCAAAAAAGTACCTCGCAGGCCAGTTTGCACAGAAGTGGGCATAGCCTCAGTGACTGACAGCTGAAACGGGCATGTTATGGTATGGAAAAGATGCGTGACTGACAGCCATGCAGATTTCAATGTGACATCATGCTTACACTAACTATTGATTATGCATACATTTGTTGTTGTTTGTGGAATAACTGCAAGTATTTTTTTCCTTCATTTTTGCAGAAGGGCAAGTTCCCCCTGCACCCCCAACACCCCCTGCAAATTAAATATACCAACTCCGAGATTCCACTACCTTGAGGAAAAGGGCAAATCACAAATACACAATGAACTTTCATGCCACCATCAGTATGAATATTACTTTACTTTCAACGATTGTTGGATGGTGGGCGGGGTTTGGGTGGGACTTGTTACTGTGCATCCTGCAAGGTACGTTTCTAATACAAAGCCCATAAAGCATACATCTGAACTGTCCAGATTTTTGCTTTCTTAGCTCCAGTCTGTTCCTCATAAAATTTGGGTTTTTTGGCAAATCATTGATGACTTAAGCATTAAATAATGACGGGCATATGAGTTTCAGATTTCTTATATTTCAGAAATGCATGTTAATGCAAATCCTGTTATTCTAGAAATATTCTAAGTTTCTAACAGCAAAATTCGAAATCTGTCCCTGATTTTGGGACTTTGTACCTGTATTATTTTTGGTTTTGTCCAGATTTGCTACCCTTAGAAGTTCAGAGTTATGATGTAAAGGCTGCATAAAATCCAAACACAGAACAGGGCAAGTGAAATAAATGAAAATATCCCCTAATATTGCAACTCTCTGAATTCACTGTGGATATACCAAGCTAAATGGATGTATTTTGAGTGCTGGTTTAATGAAGTCAGCTATTTGGATCATCACGGTGGTGGTGCTGTGGTAGTGTTGCCGCCTCACAGTAAGATGTTGTTCGGTTCGATTCTCAGCTAGAACGTCTTCTGCGTGGAGACATGCATGAATGGGCGTACCTTTGTTGAAGGTTGTGCATCACGACTGGCAACTTGGCACGTAAAAATCTACTGCCAATCATTAGCGGACCAGAGTTCTGCTGTGGCGACCCCTAACCGGGAAAAGCCGAAAGACACAACAACAACAACAGGCAAAATGTAAATAATCCATTAGGGTTCGTAGTACAAAAAAAAAGCAATCTCCAAAGGTTTCTAGCCAGACTACTAGAAATTACAGAACTGCCTTCATCAACACATCTGAGTGGACAAATTGTAATGCAAGCAAGAAGGAGGTGTTAATGAGAAAGGCCTAGTAAGAACAGAAGTGTGAGTGTGAGATGCCACATATGTAGCAGTTAATGCAGTGAATGGAACAATGGTGCAGTGCAACAGCATCTACACTTTCTAAGAAGGTTGAGAAGAGCAGATATTAACCACCTTCAGTTCTCACAACCTTCTACAGAGGTACCATCAAAAGCATCCTGACTAGTAATCTCTTGATGTGGTATGGAAACTGCACAGTTTCAGACTGCAAATCTTTCCATAGGGTGGTGAAAGTGATGGAGAGAATGATCAGGTCCACACTCTCATCTGTCCAGGACTTGTACTCTGCTTGGTGCCTTAGCAGAGCCATGAAAATAGTCAAAGACGGCACTCCCCCTGCCCATGATCTGTTCTCACGTTTGTCTTCAGGCATGAGATACCGTAGCTTGTGTTGCAAAACCACCAGATTTAATAGAAGCTTTTTTTCCACAAGCCATCAGACTTCTGAACTCTAGTAATAACATACACCATGCTGCATACCTCTCCCCTGTCTCTGATTTTTAGGGACCCTCCTAATTTTGACTCAATTTTAGCTTTGCTTCCCTTAATCCTTCTTAAAACTGGAGACTTTTGGAGAAAATGTGGTGAATTACACTTAATAAACAATAACAATAAATAGAGTTACAAACGTTTTACTTCAGTAAATGTATATTAATTCACATTCTCTAATTCTGACAATGTTTCAGATTAATAGTGTAATATTTTACATATGTCCCTGATTACTTCTGGATTTGTCCCTGATTCTATTGAGATCTGTCCCTGATGGCCATCTAGATCTGGAGTTACAGTGTTGAAGTAATTCACAGACTAATGTAATAACTCTATGAAAGTACAATCTTATACCTTATGTGCAATATTACCAATGCCAAGCTAACATTCTGTGCAATATGCCAAGTCAGCATTCCGTGAAATTTGAAATCTGTCTGATTCTGATCTGTACAACAAAATGGGCACCAGCACAATGGTACACCTTCACTGTGACACATTTTTTGTTTGATTCTGATCTGTGCAGTATATTTATCTGTGCAACATTTTGGGTACTGATGAAGACGTACGTAGAATAGTCTGTGTGCATTCCATTGTACTTGTTACAGCACTGAATAAATGTCTTACTGTTGTTGTTGTTGTTGGATTAGCTTTAGTATATGTGTTATTGTTGTATTAATATCAGTATATGCTGTATGCACATTGAGTTCGAAGTAGTGCAATTTTGTTCAGTTGCACTGTTGTGCAGTCTGAATGACAATAAAGTTCACTTTGACTTGGCTTTGAATGGGGCTTTGTGACTGTGTCTGTGACTATCAGTCAGAATAGTGCTGTATTCTGTATCAGCCTTTATTAACAGACTTTACCTACAGGAAGCCCAACAAGCAGTTGCTCCTTAAATCAAAAGGCACGGTGCTGAATATTCAGTGCATCACAAACCCGGAGCCTCAGTAGAGACCTTACATGAGTTTGCTGCCTATGATTGGTCACTCAAAAACCCTGTTACCAAACTATTTATCTACGTCTCCTTTAAAGACTTCAAAACCAGAAGCCTTTCTAACCCTCAAAGGCAATTCATTCCATCGCTTTCCAGACCTACAATTAAATAATCTTTTCCACTGTGATGCATATTGACATATTCACAAGGAAATAACTATCTCTAGTTCCTATACTATGCCCCTTAAATTCTAACCCTAAGGTATCTGACAAAACATAATGATGATGATGATGATGATCATGAAAGAAAATGCAGATTATACAACAAAAGAATCTGGCTAGAATATGCATCTGGTTTGCTGATTTAGGCAATGCTTTCCTCTCATGATCCTTATCAGCCATGGATGATAGACATTAGACAATAGACGTTCACTCACTGACATGATACATTTAATGTTTTCATTCTAAACCAGCCAGATGTCATCCAATAACTGGTCTCAACAAGGTTTAATGCCTGGATAAGTTCTATTGCACTGGTTTTAATGACAGTTTTTGCTTAATACCATCTGCATAACAATGAAAACATGAATCATGAGCTCAGTGACTCATAGATATAAAGCCCCGACTGTAGCCGAATGAGATGGACCTCAGTAGTCCTCTAGGTACTGGAAGAACTGGCAGGGGATTGTGGGACTGAGTAGGTGGTGAGTGCTCCCATCCTCATGCAGAGACATGGCAGACAGCTCCACTCATTGTATTACTGACGCCAAGTGTGGTGGGATGTGTCCACACCCCACACAGCAGGTTTGTCCGATGTAGCCAGGATTAGGTAGATGTTGGAAGACTGTATGTGTTACCAGCCTGGTATTCTGAAAAATGTGTATCAGTCTGCCACAGGCGATCAGAAAGTTAGGCATGAAGAAAAAAAACACATTGTAATTGCTGCCTGGTGGCCACCTTGTTACCTCTAGTTAGGGAAGATCATGGATTTGCAAGCATAGGGAGGAAAATCACCTTGAAAAAATATTTTATACTGTACTAATACCCACAGGAAGCATGCAGATTACAAACAGAACTAGTACTAAGATTACTTCCAGTGATTACACCAATCCAGGTGAGACTGTTTTGAGGAGCTGCGGAACATGTGATTAAATCTGCTGAAAATACATGCTGTTATTGTCATTCCACAATCTGGTGACAAATAAGTTACTCAGTGAGCAGTCAGCTGATGGAAAAAGTATCATATATTTTGTCCCTTTTCTGTCATATTGACAGCCATACCAGTGCCCTGCATCCTTCACTGGGTCTACCAGCACTCCACCCCACCCCCATTAATGAGTCAATATCAAAGTTTAGCTGAAATCAACTAGAAGCTCAAAAGTGCTTCTGGGGATGGTGCTATCTTTAATCAAGGGGTTTTCTTGTATGACCTACCCAAGAGCCTGCCCCCTCCCCTACATTCGCTGAACACATCTGAGGGTTATTCCTCTGATTGGACTACATGTCCCTTAAGGGACAGTCATTGCTGAATGCCATCCCTCCTGACATGGAGATGTCCATCTCTCTCTGCCACTACCTTAGATGCCTGAAACACTAATTAAACCCTAGGTCACTTGATATGTAGGTAGGGCTTTACCTTGTACACATCAGCACTGACTTGAAAAAAAGCAACATTAAGAATTTTTGTCAAGACGTCTTCAGTAAGAGACATGAAGCAAACCTCAGTGAACAGCTTCCGCTGACAAAAGACCCTCTTTGTGGCAGCCATGTTCAGAGCAATACAGCAGAAATAGCTTGATCACATTAAAATCTTAAAGGAGACCTGGTAGAACTCAAACTCCATACAGTAATATGAAGAACTGAAAGGAATTCTAGCTGAGCATGAATAAAGCAGGAAGAAACACAGCAGATGATCTCAGCTCATTTGAGGAGAGTGAAGGCACTGGGGCTCCATAACGATTCTGTAATTAAGCCATATCAGTGTTTGCTACACATAGAAACAGTACTTGGTAAGCATTCACAGGAACCATAAAATGTCTGACCAAATGCCTCTTAAAGTAGACAAATTTTAAAGGTCTTGCTGTGCTTTATGAGCCCTTAATAGTACTCACTTTCTAAAATGTACATGATAACCCTGGTGTAGCTGTGTATCTGTCCATCTAACCTGCAAGAAAAGCCTTAAAGGCAGACCAAGCAGTACTTTGCTTGACCTACACTGGCAACTTATTCCACAGGCTAGGAATATGTTCAGTCTTGCTTGTAAATGTAGATTTAGGTCCCTAGTGTGGGTGTTTCTAGAACTACTGGTTTTGTGAAGAAGCAGGGATTCATATAAGTCAGGGGCTTTCATGGCTCAAAAAAGGGAGATACAGGTCATCTCAGAGCAAGTGGTAACCTACTGAAAAGTTGTGCTAATCTATCAGATTAGCGGAAGGATTTAAGGGTTTTAATGTTTTTCATTAAAAATCACCGAGGCCTTTCCAGTTGAGCAATATGCTTGGATTTTTTCATATCAGAAGAGGTATTTGAAAATAGGTCTGAAAAAAGAAGAGAGATATGATGACTTCTTTAGATCTTGAAGTTATTCCCTTGGAAATTAATTGGGCCAGTTAGAAGTATTTCCTGCCAATGGTGTAAGCATGGTGAGAATGCAGTCTGGAATGCTACCTCGTCCCACAAAAGTATTATTTTTAGCCTTTGACAGAGATTCTAATACTTGTTTCAAGGCAATATCTGGGGAAAATAAATTTTCAGAGATAGCAAGGCCAACATTGAATGTATGTGAATTAAAGTTAGCACTAAATGTTTCTGTTAATATACTGGCTATATACTTGAGGAGATCAAAATGAATGAATGACGGTATTATGGTTTAGCTTACTGCATTGTTGTGCATTATTCCTTAATTTCCTTACATAACTGAAGAACAATTTATAGCTTCCTTTGGTGTCTGTAATGACTATACACATGTACTCCACTTTATCTTTTCTAAAAGTGCTCACCAAGGTACCGTAAGTTGCTTGTCAAGTTAGATGATCGTGAGGATAGCAGCTCACACTCCAATCTGAAGGTTTTTTGAGTTCATTAGGAAAGTAATGGCCAAAATTTGATGCAGTTTCTACAAAACTGACTCCCAAAACTCATGTGCTAACAGCTAGGGCAGATAAAGATTGAATGTTATGTTGGTCATTCATCCTGAAGTCACCTTTGAGAAGGCCAGATCCCTCATAATGAGATTTATTTGGCCTTCAGACTGAAAAGAAGACATTTTGAAAGCAACCTGCATTGCTGCTCCGCTAATGTAGAAGGAAGTCAGTTTACAAATAATAATTAATCACACCTGAGGCAGAGATGGAAAAGGCAACATCCCCTCCTCTTTGTGTTGAGGAAACAACAAATTAATAGTTTCGTTTTAGAGGCACTGTGAAACTTCAATATCACCTTTTATCAGCTTCCTTTGTCTTTTGGGTAGGTGGACAGAGACAAGGCATGAGGAGTATTGTAGGAACAGGGCATACTGGTGACTGAGGTTCGGATGGACTGAACTAATGTGGAAGGGACAGATGTGAGAATGTCAATCCCTCATTCCCTAACAAGATCCCCCAACCAAGAGAAAAATGAATCTGGTTAAAGATGATCTTATTATATTAGAATCTTAGCATCAGTCAAAGTGCTAAGAAGCCTAAAATATTGTAAACTGGTACTCAGATGAAGTCACAGGACAACAGCTGGTAGATGCTTATTTTCAAACTGGTACCCAGTTGAGCCCACAGGACAAGAGATGGTAGCTGTTTGTTTTCAAACTGGTACAGAGATTAAACCAATGGACAAGAGCTGGTATCTGATTGTTTTCAAACTGGTACTGAGATGAAGCCACAGGACTAGAGCTGGTCACTGCTTTTTTTCAAATGGGTACTGAGATGAAGCCGCAGGACTAGAGCTGGTCACTGCTTGTTTTCAAACTGGTACTGAGATGAAGCCACAGGACTAGAGCTGGTCACTGCTTGTTTTCAAACTGGTACTGAGATGAAGCCACAGGACTAGAGCTGGTATCTGCTTGTTTTCAGACTACAGATGGTATACCCAGTAGCAGCTTGGGTGAGGTGAAGAGGGCTGCCTCCCCAATCACAAAGTGTTATGGAGGCACGATCAGCTAATCCCTATTACTCTTCAGTGTATACCATCACTTAGAAATGAATGCTGGCATTGCATTCATTGCATTTGTAGTCAAAACTGAGACGTAGTTCACTATGTATGGTACATACTGTAGCAAGCAGTTTCTTACAGTTTTTTTTTTATCTATTCACATTAGGAGAAGAGCTTTTGTTGGGGGGGCAAATTAGGGGATGTCACACAGTACAGTATAAGCTAGCTAAACCTCTGAGCTTACAGTATGTTCATTACTATCACATTTGTTGCTGTGTTGTAAGAATTAACCTGGTACAATTTGTGTGGCTTCCCCTTTTTATATACTGTACAGTTTACTATCCATTATTTTATTAACTGTGCTTAATTATTCAGGGGTATAATATAATAGAAGAGGAACTGTGGTTGGTTCAGAGTCTAAAACAGGCTTGGTAGGATGAATTTATAGAGATGACACTGTAATATAAGTAGTTGTTAAGTAGGTCCAGCCACATGCTCAGTAACAGCAGGTGGGACAGAGGAAAACCTGAGCGCCGTATGATCCGTCTGTTGGATGAGTTTGTCTCCTACATGTTGGATTATTAAATGGAAAAGTGTAGGGAGGATGGGATGGAAAAGGGTTCAAGGATCAGACGGATAACAGAGGTAGTGAGGGTTACAGGGGCTGATAAGAACTGGATTTCTCCTCTGCTGCAAAGGTAAATTCAATCTTTTTAATGCGTTCAAGCCTATAACTCCTTTTTTTGTATATTTCCAGTTAACGCCTATACTGCCTCATGGCGTCCAGACCTTTTTTAGGTCGGCTATGTTCAAATAGGTAACTCACCAGCTAGTAACAGGTATCATTGGAAAAAGCAAGCAGTAATTAACAAAATGGTACTAAGATTGCTAGTTTATTATGTTCTGTAGTAGAAAAATAAATCACCATTTTCTACTTATTATTCATATTTTCATATTTACATCCACGGTGGTGCATCAGTAGCATTGTTGCCTCACAGCAAGAGGTTCTCCCGTTCGATTCTCTGCTGCAGTGCGGGGAGTGCCTTTTATGTGGCGTCTGCACGTCCTCCCTGTGGTTGGGTGGGCATTCGAAAGACATGCATAAATGGGCGTGCCTTTGTTGAAGGTTGAACGTTGAGCTGGCACCTCGGCGTTCGTAAAAATCTACTGCCAATCATTAGCGGACCGGAGTTCCGCTGTGGCAACCCCTAACTGGGAAAAGCCAAAAGACAATATTCATATTTTCATATTTATTTTCTTATTTTCATAGTTGAGAGACCTACGTAATATTGAGTGGTATGGTGTGAAAGGTCATGGTGTGAGACAGAAAAATTAATCATCACTGACCATTTATATCATACGACACTGGAGATACTGCTACTTGCTTGCTAATAATTATGAAAATAAGCAATATCTACATATGTATTGAGTACTTCAAAAAATAAGTGATTTACAACTATTGCAATGCATCAGGTGAAAACTTAGTTGTTGTTGAAGAAAACTGCCATTGATATTTGCACTGTAAGTTGTGCATCTTAAGAGATATTCAATGTTATTTATATTATAGCAATAACCCATGCCTGGGTGTGGGTAATGCTGGATTTACCCATGGTTGGAGTGGTTTAGTCCCGAGGGTGAAGCCCGAGGGACCAAACAAAGCCAACCGTGGGTAAATCCAGTATTACCCGCACCCAGAAGTGGGTTATTGCTATTATACAATGACATTATTTAAGAAAAAAATAATTACTTTTCTTAAATAATGGCATTGTATAATGCCTCCTTGCTGCCCTTCCGCAGCTGTCTGGTATTCATGAGTTCTGATGTACTGCGCATGCCTACGCAGTACATCAGAGGTGTGGGCAAAAGCAATGGAGAAAGCAAGATCTCCGTTGCTTTTTACTGTTTCGCTATGTTAAATGGGTTTAACATAGCGAGACAGCTTTAAAAAAAGCAACGGAGAATCTCTGTTGCTTATTTTAAAGCTGTCTCGCTATGTTAAACCCATTTAACATAGCGAGACAGTTTTGAAAAAAGCAACGGAGAAAGCAAGATCTCCATTGCTTTTTACAAACTGTTTCACTATGTTAAATGGGTTTAACATAGCGAGACAGCTTTAAAATAAGCAACGGAGATCTCCGTTGCTTATTTTAAACCTGTGTCGCTATGTTAAACTCCTTTAACATAGCGAGACAGTGTTTTAAAATAGACTTATACTAATGGAAAAAGTCCGGGGAAACGGACCTTTTTCCATTAGTATAAGTCGATTTACAACGTGCACGCTGACCAATCAGCGCGCACGTTTTGGAATATTAATGGGGGGGTCATGGTATATTGATGATTATAAAATCAAGCATATGTTTCCATGTTTCTGTAAATATCTCAATAAATATGCATTCAGACAGGAATGTCTTGCTATCATGTAAAAGTTTATGTTTGGTTAACAAAGTGATCTAATAATGTGTCTTAGGTTGTACAGTTTCTAAGATATGACAATTTGTGAAAGTTTAGCAAGAAATGCAATTCTAGGTTTGAGTGCAGAAACAGTCAGTGGCACAAGAGGTAGCACACTCACTTTTTGGAGTAGAAGGCTGTGGGTACTATTCCCACACCAGGTAGAACAGTTACTAACTCTACACTGCAGCATAAGGAGGTGCTTTGGATGAGATGTTAAACAGAGGTCCCCTCTGCTTGAGTTGGTGGCAGCTGAGGTGGATGTAAAAGTTGCCACTGCATATATCAAAAAGAGTGGAGGAAGTTCCCTGATGCCCTCGCCAAATTTCCCCTAGAAGTATAAATACCACCTCAAGTCTCCACTTAAAACAGGCCACTAGCCTAGTGATACTAGCCTGGCCAATATGGTATAAATAATATTTATGGAAAGACTATGAATAAAATGGCTATTATCACTATAAAGCACACTTCTTACTGATAGCATTACTATTTGCACAGTATTAATAGCTTTTATTGTTCACAAAATATTTACATTTGTTTATCTTTTGCTTTTTAAAGGTATTTTTCAGAAAGTGATCTATAATGCAAGAATGTGTGAAGGCTGTTAGAGATGTAACATTCCACACCTCATTGGTGCTAATTTCTGTTGTCATGCTACATGGCAGAGAATGCCTTGCTCTTGTAGACTGGTATATGCGTATTGGTGCAGCTTATGTCATCTGAGATTCATCACTGGTATAAAGTTACGAAGTGGTGCTAATCTTCTTATTGTGATCATGGGCATGTGTCCATCATTGTTTTACAATAGTACCCCCTGGTCATTTTATTATTATTATTTCATTATAAGGCCATGTGCTGGGTCTTGTGTGAGGTTTGCGTGGACCTTGCTACTGTGCATAGGTGGGGTACTGTTGTAAAACATCACCCATGTGTCCTTGGGTCTATATTAGGATATTGAAAGATGAAGTAACCAAACATGTCTTTATCAGCATGTAAATGTCAACCTCTGCAAATGCCGAATGGCCACTTCAGAAAATTTTTTCTGAGGGGAAAAAAATCACTCAGCCAAAGCCAAACAAACCAAACTTTCAAACCCTACATAGTGGGGGGCTTCACCCCCAACACCCCCCTCACTAAATATACCAACTCCAAGATCACACTACAGCGGTGAAAAGGGCAAATCCCCAATGATGGCCAAGTGATTTTTTTTCCCCTGGGAAAAAAATTCACTGAAGTGGCCATTTGGCAATTGCAGAGGTCAATATTTATGTGTTGATAAAGATGTGTACTGTTACTTCATCGTTCAACACCGTAATATAGACCCATGTCCTTTATGTTTAACATATGAGCGATGACACTTTGGAAGAGTATTGTAGCAAAACAGTATTTGCAGGTTATGTGTGGGGGATGATATCATGCTTGTTGAATAGCATGATCAGTAAATGATTAAACTGTAATGTTAAAAAATGGATAGAGTTAGGCAATGGTTGCAAGGGGAGGACCTGTTTGCTATAGAAGCAACATCACATACTGCTTTTCATATTACTCTGTGTAACTGTTGCACTTGTGATGAGTGCTGTTGCATATCTTTTCATATCCTGCATAGATTTAGCTAATATAAATATTCATCTCTCTCTCTCTCTCTCTCTCTCTATATATATATATATATATATATATATATATATATATATATATACACACACACACACACACACACACACACACACACACACACACACACACACACACACACACACACACACACACACACACACACACACACACACACACACACACACACACACACACACACACACACACTTGAGGATAGTATAGCAATTAAAAGTACAAAGCCAGTTGGTGCAGGTTTACACTATTATTCACTGTGAAAGTCTTCAGAGTTGTAGGCTTTACTTTAATGTATGTATTATAAACAGGAAGCTGGGAAGTGGTCTGGAATGAAGTACCAAAATGTCTGTAAGAACCTGGAAGACACTACTGAGAGTGGTGAACTGAATTGATAAGTAAAATGTACTGCTGCCATAAGGAAGAGTCAAACAGTGTAAAAGAGAAGAATGTGTTTTGTTATCTTTCTTTTTGAGGAACAATCTTTTCTAAGCAAACTCCAGCAGGACAGTTTTAAATATTGAGGAGGGAAAATGTAGCAAAGGTGTCTAAGCATCATGGCTCAGTAAGCAGCATGACACAGTGAGCAGAATGTCTCAGCAAGCAGCATGACATAGTTAGGGGCATGGCTCACTGAGCAGTATGACACAGTTATCAGAATGTCTCAGTGAGCAGCATGACACAGTGAGCAGCATGACACAGTGAGCAGAATGTCTCAGCGAGTAGCATGACACAGTGAGAAGAATGTCTCAGCGAGCAGCATAACACAGTGAGGAGCATGGCTCAGCAAGCAGCATGACACGGTGAGAAGCATGGCTCAGCGAGCAGCATGACACAGTGAGAAGCATGACTCAGTGAGCAGCATGACACAGTGAGGAGCATGGCTCAGTGAGCAGCATGACACAGTGAGGAGCATGGCTCAGTGAGCAGCATGACACAGTGAGGAGCATGGCTCAGCAAACAGTATGACACAGTGAGGAGCATGGCTCAGCGAGCAGCATGACACAGTGAGCAGAATGTCTTTGTGAGCAGCATGACACAGTGAGCAGCATGGCTCAGTGAGCAGCATGACACAGTGAGCAGAATGTCTCAGTGAGCAGCATGACACAGTGAGGAGCATGGCTCATCGAGCAGCATGACACAGTGAGGAGCATGGCTCAGTGAGCAGCATGACACAATGAGGAGCATGGCTCATCGAGTAGCATGACACAGTGAGGAGCATGGCTCAGCGAGCAACATGACACAGTGAGCAGAATGTCTCAGTGAGCAGCATGACACAGTGAGGAGCATGGCTCAGTGAGTAGCATGACACAGTGAGCAAAATGTCTCAGTGAGCAGCATGACAGAGTGAGCAGAATGTCTCAGCGAGCAGCATGACACAGTGAGGGGCATGGCTCAGTGAGCACCATGACACAGTGAGCAGAATGTCTCAGCGAGCAGCATGACACAGTCAGCAGAATGTCTCATTAAGCAGCATAACACAGTGAGGAGCATGGCTCAGCAAGCAGCATGACACAGTGAGGAGCATGGCTCAGTGAGCAGCATGACACAGTGAGGAGCATGACTCAGTGAGCAGCATGACACAGTGAGGAGCATGGCTCAGCGAGCAGCATGACACAGTGAGGAGCATGGCTCAGTGAGCAGCATGACACAGTGAGGAGCATGGCTCAGCAAGCAGCATGACACAGTGAGGAGCATGGCTCAGCGAGCAGCATGACACAGTGAGCAGAATGTTTCAGTGAGCAGCATAACATAGTGAGGAGCATGGCTCAGTGAGCAGCATGACACAGTGAGCAGAATGTCTCAGTGAGCAGCATGACACAGTGAGGAGCATGGCTCATCGAGCAGCATGACACAGTGAGGAGCATGGCTCAGCAAGCAGCATGACACAGTGAGGAGCATGGCTCATCGAGCAGCATAACACAGTGAGGAGCATGGCTCAGCGAGCAACATGACACAGTGAGCAGAATGTCTCAGTGAGCAGTATGACACAGTGAGGAGCATGGCTCAGCGAGCAGCATGACACAGTGAGCAAAATGTCTCAGCGAGCAGCATAACACAGTGAGGAGCATGGCTCAGTGAACAGCATGACACATTGAGCAGAATGTCTCAGTGAGCGGCATGACACAGTGAGGAGCATGGCTCATTGAGCAGCATGACACAGTGAGGAGCATGGCTCATTGAGCAGCATGACACAGTGAGCAGAATGTCTCAGTGAGCAGCATGACACAGTGAGGAGCATGGCTCAGTGAGCAGCATGACACAGTGAGGAGCATTGATGAGGGAGCAGCATGACACAGCAAGCAGCATGGCATGGTAAGCAGCATGACACAGTAAAGAGCATGGCTCAGGGAGCTGCATGCCACAGTGAACAGCATGGCTCATTGAGCAGCATGATATAGTGAGGAGCATGGCTCAGCAAGCAGCATGACACAGCAGTGAGCAGAATGCCACAGTGAGCAGCATCACACATCAAGTAGCATAACACAGCAAGCAGTATGGCACAGTATTCACAAGCAAAGTATAAGGTGCAATCCTGACCTCCAGCCTATGCCTGTTTGGAGTTTGTATGATGTCTCTCTTTCTGTATCTCTGTGAGGTTCCTCCCACCTCTAAAACACATGCTGAGTGTCTCTATCTCAAACTCACCCAAAACTGGAGCTGTGGGCAGCAGCACAGATTCCACATGGTGCCCTATAAGGGAAAAAGCTGCATAAATCAACCACTTTGAGCATCTACTGTGGTGCACAGTATCCACAAAATAGGAGATCTTGGATCACAATCTACATGCTCTGCTAGGGTTAGCTATTCGACAGTGTAAAATATGTCTCTAGGTGATTCAGTCATGTTGACTAATGTCGCCAAATGGGCATGAGTATTTGCCAGTGATAAGTGGATTGAGGACCTGGCCTACTCTAACCTACATCACGAATGCATGGTAATAGTGGGAGGGGCGTATGTGCCGTTATTGGCCAGTGTGCACCCACTATAAAACTCAACAGCCCTGTGTCAATAAGCTACTGGCCAGATTATGTCCAGTTGCCCAGCTTGGGTTACCTGTGTTAGCTCTGTTGAGTGAAAGCTGGATGTAAAACCAATAAACCTACCATATATGAACTAAGTTTTCTACAACCAATGTAGGTTCACTGACAGGATGGAGCTGGGAAGTGGACATGATGATAAGGAGGATGCTGGACATCTTATGTACCCAGGAAACAAGATGGAAGGAGAATGCAGAAAAGCCACTTGGCTTGGGATCCAGAGTCTGCTACAGTAGACTCTCTGTTAACTGGAACTCAAGCAGCCAGCACTCCCAAGCAACTGGCAAAATCCACGATTAAAAATGAGATCCAGCTTCAGAGCAGTTGTATGGATTGAAACATGATTTCTGAATTCCCTTGCGCATTACTGTCAACTTCATAGCGCAAGCATTCTGGACAAAACCCAAAATAATACAGGAAAAAGGTCCAAAAATATGAGCAGATTTAAATATTTCTCTTATAAACTTAGAAAATCACTAGAATATCTGGATTTTTGTTAGCATGGATTTCGTGGAGGAAGTCAAACATCATTACTTAGAGACTTGAATCCTCAGTGATCTGCTAGAAAACCACTAATTTTACGAGGCCCAAACCAACATATGAGACAAAAATCTAGGCAATAGAAAGGTATGTTTATGAGAAATACTGATACTACAATCATCTGTCTCTGTTAAGTCATTCTCACCACTGACATTCACCAACACTGCGGGATCCTCATTTGGACCGGACATGTCTGTGATATCCTGCCTGAAACAAAACCTAGGTTATTTAACTCTTCTGTGACCAAACCAACACACAAAAGAATCAGGAAGGTGTTATCACAAGACATAGAGGGAATGATCTTTCCTAGTCTCGTGTAGGAAAAATGGATTATAACAATGCAGGTGGATGAATTTACCTCAAAGTTTTCACAGGAAGAATTTATTTTGGGGTGAGTATACAATTCCTTCCATCCATTTTAATTTTGGCAGTTTAATTGAAACTTAATCCAGCCATCATCACACACTAGTTTGACCAAGAGGCCCCTGACTGACTGCTGTCAATGAGTAGTTCAAACAGCATGGCTTAGGAAACAGTAGATCTGACTTAAATACGGGTCCAGAGCAGCAAGTGATGAGCATACAGGAATTGTCTGACTCCGTAACCACTTGATCACATCCTCTTTCCTTAGGACCTGAACGCTATGGATTCATTTTATTTTAAAAGGTAGGCTCGTAGATCATACCGCTCATTCTCTAAGCGCAAGAAATGTGGACAAAGCCTGACATAATGGGGGGGGGACAAAGGCCACAAATAGGTACAAATTTTAAATACTGCTTTTATAAACTTGCAGAGGAGGAAGAGAGTGATGATAATGGGTGTGAGGTGGTAAAAGTATCCTGGCAGAGTGCTACTGCAGCATTTGAAACAGTAATAGGTTTCGCAGAGCAGCAGCCCTTCTTCACTCCTCATCATGTTATGCAGCTGTAAGTTATGCAGAACCTGACTTTGCATGAGATGTTAGACCCAAAATCAGAAAAAAGGCCAGCACCAAGGAAGGTTCAAAAGTAGTTTAATAAAACTGAAACTAGACCGGTTTCAGCAGCAAGGCTTTCATCAGTAGTATAGTCAGCAAAAAGCAGTTAGTCATCATCTTATATAATGTTCTTTAAGGCATCTATATGACATCACTTCCTGATAAGTCAAAAATGCAAACAAGGCAAAAGTAATTGAAAAATACAATCAAGGCAAAAGTAATTGAAAAATACATAGTTCAGTAAACAAAAAAGTTTGCCTGAGTTGCATGCATATCTCCAGATTATAATGAAAAAATCCAAAGAGACACAGTATACTGGTATATCAATGATAATAAACAAACTTAATAAGAAACATACAATAAAGGGTAAATGCCCAAAAATAAACCCGAAACAAAAGTCAGGTTATAAGAATTCTGGTGTTGAATACCAGCCACAGTATCCTAAAATGAGCTGAAATGCAAAACCTAAGCAATGCAACCTGATAAGAAATAAGTACATATACGTAATGCAAGTGATGGTTAATTACAAATTATAATTTATCATTTAATCCAGGAGGAAAAGCCCCCAAGTTTAATGATCCACCTTTTTCTTTGGTATTTAGGATATCATGCCAACCTGTTTTAAAAGATCGATTCCTATGATATGATCAATGATGGTGAATGTAAATTTGGCAGTGGGATGTTTGATAACATGTCTATATAGTGCATTAGTTAATCTTCTGTTTCTAATGTCACCAAGGTGTTCAGAGATCCTGACACGAAACTGTCTAGACGTTTGGCCAATATAAAATGCATGACATGTACATGTGGCAAGATAAATAATCCAGTCTGAACTGCAGTTATCAAAAAACTGTATGTCGTATATTTGTCCAGTGTTCCTACTAGTGAAAGAAGTAGTTTTGAAAATATAGTTACAAAAAACTGCAATGTCCACATGGATAAATGCCTGAAAGTTTATCTCCAGTAAGTGTTCTTTGAGTTGGAGTGTGATCCATGACCCTGGTTTTTATAGTGTGAAAATAAATTCCTAAAGTTTTGCCTTTCCTATAGGAAAAATAACATCGTTCTCCGAGATAATCTTCCAACAATGGATGAGAATTCAATATATTCCAATGAGTATTAATAATATTTACTAAACTGGCACTATTCCTGCCATAAGTGGTAACAAATCTACATACATCTGATTCCTCATTATGAGTTTTAGTATTGTATTGGAGAAGAGAATCCCTGGATTTAGCATTACTAAATTGGACTGCTGACTCAATAGTATGAGTGGAATAACCTCTGGACAAAAATCTCTTGGTTAGATCCATTTGATGACTCTGAAGATCATCCACTGAGGAGCAAATCCTTTTCATCCGCACAAACTGTGATTTCGGTATGTTCCGAATAATATGTTTCGGATGGAAACTATCAGCATGTAGAAGGGTATTATATTGTGAGAATTTTCTGTGTATGGACGTTCTAAGAGTGTTATCCTCCTGTCGAATTAAATTGACATCCAAATAACTGATTGCACTCCTATTATATTCCACAGTGAATTCGATACCCCAGATGTTCCCATTCAAATGTTGAATAAATTCCTGGAGGTATTCCTCACCTCCTTTCCATATAAGCCAACAGTCGTCCAGGTATCTTCTCCATATATCAATCTCAGGTAGATATATGTTATGCAAAGGGTCATATAAAATCATATCTTCCATGTAGCCCATAAAAAGATCAGCATAAATGGGTGCAAAGGATGCACCCATAGCCATACCCTGTAGTTGCCAATAGCAGTTTTGTTGGAAATAAAAAACATTTTTAGTTAGAATGTGTTCAGCCATACACAACAATAAGGTGTTCATCCCTGGGGGGTATAAATTGGTTTTATTTAGCCAGTATTCCAAGGCATTAATACCCGCCCAATGAGGGATGCTGGTATAAAGCGAGGATACATCAAGGGTACACATAAGCCATTCAGGGTCCAATTGAGACTCGGAGACTATCTGCAAAAATTCAGTCGTGTCCTTGATTCTTGCTCTAACACATGTTAACAGTGGTTTCAATTTTTCAGTTAGAAAAACAGACAAGGGTTCAGTGAGTGACCCAATGCCAGATACAATCGGTCTGCCTGGTGGCTGATCAATGGACTTATGAATCTTAGGAAGTAGATAAAGTTGTTGTTTCGCAGGATCCTTAACCATCAAATGAGTTTTGGTTTTATCAGAGATAATTCCAGATTCTACAGCCTTTTCCAAAAATT
This sequence comes from Protopterus annectens, assembly GCF_019279795.1. Classification (NCBI taxonomy): domain Eukaryota; kingdom Metazoa; phylum Chordata; order Ceratodontiformes; family Protopteridae; genus Protopterus; species Protopterus annectens. The sequence goes on from NC_056726.1 coordinate 1,528,947,642, forward strand.
CATTAATTTCCAAGGCAAAACCTGGAGTAGGATCAATCTCCATCTTCATGTAATGATGATGGTTGGAAAGTTGTCTAAGACCTTCATTCACATAATACTCAGTATCCATCACCACCACCGCACTTTGTCGGCAGAAATAATAACAATATCCGTATTATTTCTGAGTTGTGTGAGTGCTATTTGTTCCTTCCTAGACATGTTATGCTTTATAGTGTCAACAGAACCCAAATTGAAGTGTATATCCTTTATAACCGCCTGCTGGAAAACAGCAACATGTTTATCCATGGGAGGGTTAAATGTAGATTTGTGAAATCTAAAATCAGATGGTCTTTGAGCATTGTCAGTTTGATCTTGTTGTTGAAAAAATAATTTCAAGTTAATTTTCCTACAAAAATCCATTGTATCAGAAACCAAAATACTTTCATTAGTGAAAAAAACAGGTATAAAACCAAGGCCTTTATTAAGAAGGGAATATTGATCATCAGTCAAAATATGACTTGAAATATTTAAAACATTAGTACATGAATGATTTACTTCACTATCGACATGAAGAGCTCTTCTAAGTTTTTGACCTCTGTGTTTCCTTCCTGCCCTGTGTTTTTCCCCTAAAGGGACCTCAGTCCTTCGACCCCTTTTAGCATTTGGAGAATCACCAATATTAGGTGTCTCAGTGTCAGTAGTCGAAGAATCCTCACCAGAGGTAATAAAGCTAGGCCCAGTCTTGTTAAAATAGACCTTGGTCTTTTTTGCGTATAAATGAAGCATTCTTGGTACCATGAGCAAACCTCACACCCTTTGTGAATCAAATTGTTTGCCCCTATCATAATCTTCCTTATCCCGGCAAATTTATGCAATTTCTTTTCTTAAGGTTATTTTCCAAAATAGAGATTTCTTTAGATAATTTGCCAAGACAACCCTGAAAACTAGCCTCATGTTCAAACCGTTTCAGGTTGTTACATGTTTTTTCTACTTCAGTAATATTACTCTGTATTGTTCTCTCATAGAAAGAGGCCAAAATATTAACTCTAATCATGGCAGCCTCCTGTTGTGCTTGTTGCCAATCTTTCAACAGAGTTTCATCCGGTGTGCCCACTAGTGGTTGGATTTTACATCTCAATCCTCTAGGGGATATATTCTGTATTTGGTAAGCTTTAAACAATTTACTGTGCCAAATGTTTGTTCTAAGCATCTTAATTTGTTTACCTAATTGAAAGAATAAGTTTTCGCAACCGTCAATTGGATCCATGATTACCAAATCCACCTTTTCTGTATGTTCAGTTCCTATGCCAAAAATTTTTAAGTCATCCTTGTCGGAGCATAAACCAGATAACAATTTACTGAGATCCATGACAATAAGTTGCAATGAACCGGAGGAAGAAGATATAAAAAATAAAAAATAAAAATGAACCTTGAAAAGATTCTTTTATTCTTAAGGGTTGAATTGGCAAATCACGAATAAGTCCAAAAAAGAAAATCACAATCAGAGTCACAAAGAAGTTGAAGCCAGAATAAATGGCAAATGTAACCCTATATATAGGGGAATAATTAACCCTAGCACCTAGGCAAAATGCTATACAGACCAAAAAGTCAAAGGCCTGTAATGTCTAAAATGCAATGTTCTGAGTAATGCACAACCCACAGTTGTTCAGAGGTGGCTAAATCCATATGGAGTATACCAATATGTAATGAATTTAAGCCAGACACACTTATGCACCTTATTTAAATCAGATAACAATATTAAGAAATCAATAATTGTTCAATACAGTCCTCAGATGAAATTGTTATCAAAGGTATAAATGTACAGATGATTATTGTCAGCACTGTATACCCAGCAATTATTCTAAAAGAAGACCTGAGTGCAACACTGGGCAAACAAAACAGAAGCCCTCAAAATATGTGACCAATATTGACTCAAATGTGAAACAAAACATGAACCAGTAGGAACATAGGAATGAACAGATATAAGCAATAATATTGTATCAACCTAGTGTATATAACAATGGCTAGTTCATCATAATCAAATGAAATAAAATAAAATTATGCACATATTACAAACTGAGCACCCATACATGAAATGTCCTTGAAAAAATAGCAATGTTGTATTATGCTACAACAGTACTCAGAAATCCAGTATATAAAAAAGAAAATGACTAGGCAAAATAATATGAAATATACACGTGTTATAAACTAAGAACACATACATGAAAAGTCCTGAAAAAATGGCACTGTTATATTGTGCTACAACAGTTCTCTAAAGTCCAGTATTCAAGAAAAAACGACTTAACAACACCTTCCAGGCAGTTAAATGATTGTCACAGAAAAATTCTTCATTATGGTAAAACAATTACCAATGAAAATTAATCCAAAAATAGATGTCAAGAACAGTACCTGGAAAGATGAAGTTTGAAATGTATTAGGACCCTTAAAAAGTTGTTCCAAACAATGTCCCAAAAGGCCAAATCGATCCTGAAGTCCTGATATGTCCAAAAACAGTATGGAAACCACAACGACTTTGAAAACAAATCCCAATCCGAAAGATGGTGGAAAAACACTTGCAACCACGTGTAAACGCAAACGATAAACTCAACAGCGTTAATGCATCCAATATACTCACTTATTAACTTAGATAAACATGATAATCCAACAAAACCTAAAAAAGGATGACCAAAAGTCAATCCTTTAAAAAGAAAGCGATGTAGATGCCATGCATCCGAAAATAACGATGTCCAGGATGAAAAATCCTAAGCAATCCACAAAAAAGATGACTACCTGAATGGTAGAACTCCCAAACGCCAACAGCCAGCACAAACGAAAATCAATGTAGTGTATAGGAGCTAGCAAGTTAGGCTGGTGCACGGCAAGAGCACTTGTTAGACCCAAAATCAGAAAAAAGGCCAGCACCAAGGAAGGTTCAAAAGTAGTTTAATAAAACTGAAACTAGACCGGTTTCAGCAGCAAGGCTTTCATCAGTAGTATAGTCAGCAACATACAATAAACATACAATAAAGGGTAAATGCCCAAAAATAAACCCGAGTTTATTTTTGGGCATTTACCCTTTATTGTATGTTTCTTATTAAGTTTGTTTATTATCATTGATATACCAGTATACTGTGTCTCTTTGGATTTTTTCATTATAATCTGGAGATATGCATGCAACTCAGGCAAACTTTTTTGTTTACTGAACTATGTATTTTTCAATTACTTTTGCCTTGATTGTATTTTTCAATTACTTTTGCCTTGTTTGCATTTTTGACTTATCAGGAAGTGATGTCATATAGATGCCTTAAAGAACATTATATAAGATGATGACTAACTGCTTTTTGCTGACTATACTACTGATGAAAGCCTTGCTGCTGAAACCGGTCTAGTTTCAGTTTTATTAAACTACTTTTGAACCTTCCTTGGTGCTGGCCTTTTTTCTGATTTTGGGTCTAACAAGTGCTCTTGCCGTGCACCAGCCTAACTTGCTAGCTCCTATACACTACTTTGCATGAGATGTGTAGGGCCTACAAGCAAGCTGATATTCGTACATCATTCAAAAAAACTGCACGCAGGTTTGCTAGTACAGTATCATCTGCTGATGTGGATTCTGGTAACCCTGATGCAATGCCCAACCAGTAAACTCTCTGTCCAACTGTAACAGTTTTGTGTGTGTGTGTGTGTGTGTGTGTGTGTGTGTGTGTGTGTGTGTGTGTGTGTGTGTGTGTGTGTGTGTGTGTGTGTGTTTTTAAGTTACTTGAAGTTAAAAAGTTACGTTACTGAAATTCATTAAGACCTATTTGTAATATAACACTCAAGCAACCAGATGTTATGGTTAAGGTCCCTTGAGCGTGTGACACATGTACCGTTTGACAGTGCTGATACTCAGGCACTTTCTTGAAGCCTATAGTATCATAAGTCAAGGTTACATTATACAGAGCTGGTTGCAATTTAGATGTCATACAGTCAATGAGTTTACCTCACTTTGGCAGATGTTCCTGCAGTAACTGTAAAACCATAACTCTGCTCTTCCTCTGAAAAAAAATGTCTGGCATTGCAAAGAAAAGGATTTACTGTGTCTGTAAAATGCATAAATAATAGATGTCAGATACTGACTTTGCATGTTTTATTGCTAGGTGTTATTCTAATAGACTTGTAGTCATGCCCACAGTTAAGTTACCCACTTTCCTCTCGTTTTCAAGTTATTACCACTATTCTTACTTCTCGGGCTGCAGTTTCCAGTTGTTATACTCTCCTGCTGTTATTATCAACGTTCTTACTATTTTCTCTCCTTTTTGTTGTTTGACCTTTATTAAAACCACTCAGTGTGTTATCCAGAGTATCCTGCAATGTAACGTTCTGTGTACAGTACAGACTCTCTCATACGCAATTCTTTGTTTTAACCGAAGAGTAAAGTCTTCTATTGTGAACTATTTAGTGTTTTGTAGTGTGTCTGTGGGGAAGGATGTACATTACCCACTAAACAAGAATGCTGTACATCAGTTTTGCATCTGTATATTTCCTCATCTGATCATCTTGAGTGCATTCAAACTGTTTTGTGCTGTATAGTTGACTGCATTTACAAGGCTGTTTTTTAATAAAACTGTGTTGCATTCAGTTACGTTTTTTTAAGTTACATTATTTTGTCTTTATCTGTCTTAATTTGCCTTTAATTACTGTATTTCAGTATTAAAATCAAATTAAGACAGTGTTTATGTTATGGTATTGTATAGTATGGGGTACAATATTAGTTAGGCCTATTTTAATACTAACTCTCAAGCAGCCAGAAACTACACTTATCTGGCATCTACCAATCCCCACGGGTGCTGGTTAACTAAGAGTTTACTGTACTTAGGAGGAGGGCAGACTAGAAATGGTGTGGAAATTGTGGTGAGGGAGTGGCTTCAGAAGGCAGTGAGGGATGTTCTCAAAATTAGTAATAGACTCAAGGCAATCATACTCCAGCCTAATGATAGGGCAGTATTCATAATCTCATTCTATGCCCCACACATACCGTTCAACCACTTAGAACAAGGAATCTTGACAAAGGCACAAATTATGGGGTACAAAGGCCCAGTAATAGGGACACATTTTAAACGTTGCTCTTATAAACTTAGAATGATGGAATAAAAGGTTCTGTATTAGTATGCATTTTGTAATGGATATGACGTCTGTATATTTAGTGACTTCTGATCTCAATGATTTGCCAGAAAACCACAAATTTTATGCGAAACAGACCAAATATATGAGGCAAAAATCTGGGCATTTGAGAGATATGGCAACATAGAAAGGTTGTGATAGTGAGGAAAAGAGTACGTTCAGACAGCAATTGTAGAACCTCTAGATACAGCATTACAATATGACTTGGTGTTGATAATGGATGACTTGAATGCACATATCGAGTAGACAGAGGAGGATATGATGACTGCCTAGGTCTACATGGGAGGGACAATAGGAATGAAGAAGTAGAGGCCATGCTAGACTACTGTCTGTCAAATAGCTTGATAGTAGCCACCACATGGTTCAGAAAGTCATAGCCACAAGATCATATACAAGAGTGGCCAGCACCATTCCACGAAGTCATCAAAAGAAAGGAGTGCAGGAAGAGGTAAGAAATACAAAAGATGGACCATGCGAGGAATGAATACTGGTTGGCTAACAAAAAAAGCTAAGAAAGGAGTTGCAGTTACAAAAAACAAGGCATCAGAGGCACTTTGCCAACGTCTGGAAAGTGACTCAGTAGATGGCACTAAGAAACTATATCAGGTTGCAAGGCAAAGACAGAAAGATGAATAAAATAGTCAGATGCCCTTCATAAGGGATACTAGGAACAACCTGCTCACCAGTCCACAGGACATCAAAAGCACATGGAAGGGGTACTTCCAGCAGCTTCTGAATGAAGAAAACCCCACAGAAGCTGTACTGCCCCAGAAACAGCCTACAATGAGAAAAGGAGCCTACACTAGAAGTAAGAACAGCACCAAGGAAGATGAAGTCAGGGAAAGCAGCAGGCTCAGATGTAGTCATAGCAGATATGATAAAGATGCTGGGTGAGACAGGAGAGAAATGGCTCCTGAGGTTACTCATAGCAGGGTGGACAGAAAGGTCTATTCCAGATGACTGCAGAATTAGCATACTAGTCCCAGTGTTCAAAAACTAAGGAGACATTCACAACAGTGTACAATACAGAGGTATTAAACTCCTGTCACACTGCATGGATTGTCTGGAGAGGGTGATTGATAAACGGATATGAGGAGTAGTAGAAAGCAGGACTGGAGATGAGCAGTTCCAATTTAGATCAGAATGCAGCACAGCTGACACAATGCTTGAAGTGAAACAGATACTTGAGAAGAAGCTAGAAAGAAGGAAAGAGTCCTAGACATGGAGAAAGCATATGACAAGGACCCAAGAAAGTTGATTTGGGCAGTCCTGCAGTGGTCCATAGGCACAGAAACATTGGTAGAATTAGTGCAAGCTATGTACAAGGACCCAATGACTCAAGTACAAACAGTGGTCAGTGTCACAAATGAGTTCCCAGTGGGAGTGGATCTGCATCATGGTTCAGCTCTGAACCACTGCTGTTCAGACTGGTGATGGACTACATTAGCAAACAGGTCAGAGGGGACAGATAAACAAAGCTGCTGTATGCAGATGATGTGGCATTACAGGCAGACTCTGAGCTAGAACTTCAGCAAAGGATAGGGGGAATGTGGTGCAAAACTGAAGGCATATGGGATAAAACTAAGTACAGATATGACAGCTGCAATGGCAGCAAACTGGGGAAATCAGAAGAAGCTGAGAATTGACATAGAAGGGAAATAGTGGGACAAGCTAACAGCTTTGAGTATCTGGGAGGGGTGGCTGATGAGAAGGGAAGTCTGAACTCCCCTCTACTCGTCACTCATTAGACCTATTATAGAGTACAACACCCTTTTTGAAATGTACCTCACAAAACATCTGCAGCAGCTGGAAAGGCCACAGAAGTACCTCACAAAGAGGAATACTGGCCTCAAACAGATGCCCTACACTGACCACCTCAAAAAACTCCAGCTTTACTCCGTAGCATATCACCTACTCTGAGGTGATCTCTGCCTAAAATATAAAGCTATGTCAAACCCAAAGCTGTTGGACATGCTACACCTAAAGAAATCCCAATCCCTCCGAGCTACACGCTCTAGGGACCTAAACCTTGCACCACAATAAACAGGACATGCTGGAGGGATAGATTTCTGTCCTAGAGACTTCCCATACTCTGGAACAGGCTACCCATCTATGTCAAGCAAAGTTCTTCATTAGCACTCTTCAAGAAAAATCTTGATGAGTGGATGGGAAATAGGAAATACACCCCGGGGATCACTTCTGTGTCTCTGCCCAACAGTGGCACAGGAAAATAACTTTCTTGGGTGGCATAAGCCAGGGAACCTTGTTGGCTAGGCTTACATAGGCCCTTGGGCCAATAGCTTAGTACCTACCTATGAACCAATGAATAAAGAGGTCAAAGCCAGAATCAAAGGGGCTGCAGCCAACTGGCACAGGGTGTCAGGTGTAGTATATCACAGAAGAATGCTAAAGAAGCTGAAAAGTAAGGTGTACAAAACAGTGGTGTGACCAGTACTACTCAAAGGATCATAGGAGGTTACTAAGTTAACAGCCCCAGGGCTCTTACAAGCCTAGCCAATTTCAGACAACTGTAGGGTACAGAAACCTGGGCAGTAAAGACAGAGAAGTTGAGGAAGCTAGAGATAATGGAGATGATTTACCTGAGGCAGGTGTTAAAATGCGCACTGTGGGACAGACAGATAAATAAAGACATAAGAGCAGAACCCAAAGTAGCTCCAATTGCAGAAATGGTCAAAGAGGACAGATTATGGTGGTTCGGACACGTGCAGAAAAGAAGAAGACAATCTGGTGAAGAAGATTTGGGACAGACAGGAAGAAGGCAAAAGGCAGTGAGTATGTCCAGCAAAGAGGTTGATGGATTGTGTGAGAGAAGACCTGCAACAGTCAGGCATGAGGTTCGAAGAAGTTAGGAGAATGGTATTGAATAGAGAGAGAGAGAGATGGTGACAGTTAACACAATACCCCAACCCCATGTAGAAAATGGGAAAAAGGGGACTGATGATGATCATCATCATCATTAAATGACTCTAGGCTTGATCATGTAGTAGCGTTATACATTTAAGACTGCATGCTCTGGAACAGCACAACTTGGCCACTGATAATTTAAGCAAATCTAAAAACCACCCCCCCCCCCCGCCCCACAGGTGAGGATACCTTGTCTTAGTCTCCTAAGTTGAAAAATACTGCAGCTATTTAAGATTATTCTCATCCAGCCTAGATCTACAGTCTTCTAGGATTATAAAGGAATAGTCAGTATAATTAAATTACACCAAAAGTACATGTTTCACAATCTAGTCAGACCACAAAACCACTTTAAGTTCAGTCCTATACTCAGGATTATGGCACGTTACATTGTGAGCATTGACTCCATTCCACAGTTTTAAAACCAGTTCTTTTCTGTTTTGTTAATCTTCTTTCAAAAACCTTAGAATCTCACACCTTTATTGTTTCTAGGACAATGACCAGGACAGCAGCATCATCTCAGGTGATACCCAGATACTATGGGGAGATGTGTTAGACATCTCAGGTGATACCCAGATACTATGGGGATATGTGTTAGACATCTCAGGTGATACCCAGATACTAGGGGGATATGTGTTAGACATCTCAGGTGATACCCAGATACTACGGGGATATGTGTTAGACATCTCAGGTGATACCCAGATACTATGGGGATATGTGTTAGACATCTCAGGTGACACCCAGATACTATGGGGAGATGTGTTAGACATCTCAGGTGACACCCAGATACTATGGGGATATGTGTTAGACATCTCAGGTGACACCCAGATACTATGGGGAGATGTGTTAGACATCTCAGGTGATACCCAGATACTATGGGGAGATGTGTTAGACATCTCAGGTGACACCCAGATACTATGGGGATATGTGTTAGACATCTCAGGTGATACCCAGATACTATGGGGATATGTGTTAGACATCTCAGGTGACACCCAGATACTATGGGGATATGTGTTAGACATCTCATGTGATACCCAGATACTAGGGGGATATGTGTTAGACATCTCAGATGATACCCAGATACTATGGGGATATGTGTTAGACATCTCAGGTGATACCCAGATACTATGGGGATATGTGTTAGACATCTCAGGTGATACCCAGATACTAGGGGGATATGTGTTAGACATCTCAGATGATACCCAGATACTATGGGGATATGTGTTAGACATCTCAGGTGATACCCAGATACTATGGGGAGATGCGTTAGACATCTCAGGTGATACCCAGATACTATGGGGAGATGTGTTAGACATCTCAGGTGATACCCAGATACTATGGGGATATGTGTTAGACATCTCAGGTGATACCCAGATACTATGGGGAGATGTGTTAGACATCTCAGGTGATACCCAGATACTAGGGGGATATGTGTTAGACATCTCAGGTGATACTTAGATACTATGGGGATATGTGTTAGATTGTAGCTATTGAGTGTACACTGCTGCCCCTGAATAATAAGATAGATCAAGGAATTCCAGTTTCAGATTACCCTTTGATGACCATGCCAAAACTTTCTGTTGTACTGCTTATGGTGGTTTTCTACTGCATATATATTCCAAAACAACAACACCATTTGAATGTTTGATAGAACCTTGTCCCATCACATGTTTGGACATATGTATAGCCAAGATTAAACAAAATTGGTAATTGGAAACATTTTTACATTTAATTTCATTTAAAAATGGCATATGAAGCAATTTTCAGCTGCTTCTTTTCTTTTAAATTCATTCACTAAAGGTCCAACATTTTTCTATGCGAGTTTACCAAAGGAGAACCCAAGACATATATCAAGATAAGAATGACATTTGCTCCATCGTAATCCCATGTGTTATACCTGTTGTCTAATAATGTCACATGCCTGTTTAAGGGTAAAATGCATTTTTTTCACTTTGTTAATTTTGCAAGCCAATAATCTCCACCCCCCCACCCCCCCACCATCCAAAAAATAAGTGAGAGTGTGTTCTAGGTTCTCTAGCCTAAACCTGTAGTCACTCACAATTCGCATAGTGTTGCCTAATGAATATACTGAAGGTTTCAGCTGCCAAGATAAAGAGAAGCTGAGACATAAGGCATCCTTTTCAGGTGTGACCATCAACATTTTTATTTCTCTACAGCCTATTTTATACTGCTATAGTTCAGACAATTAGCTCGCAGATAAATAGCTGTAATACAGATCCCTTTAAGACACCACTGGGAACCCATATTAGGATAGATGGTTAACCCTCCACCTGGGCTTGTTACACCTTGTTGCTCAACCAGGGTTTTATCTTTGGGATTACATATGAATTGTCATTTAATGCCTTTAATCTGTCAGTTATTCCTTTATGTGGTATACTGATGAAAGGTTTATCGAAGTCAAGATACGTAGTATTCACTGTTAGCCTTTCATTAAGTGCTGGTTTTAACTCTTCAAAGGATGGCACATGTTCTGTTGCCATTGAAGTTTAAAGCCCTTACTGTGACCCTGGGAGACCTGACTTTGGCTAAGGGATCTGGCATCTTCTGGAGCTGGTGGTGCAGTTTGTAGGTGTAGCTAGGCTTTACCTCTTTGCCTCCCTCTAGAGGGGAGTTGGGGATGGCATGCTAGCACAAGTGGTCCGTTCCTGGAAGATGTGTTGGAGACTGCAGCTCAGAATGGAGGCCAGGCTAAGACATGCAGGCAAGTCTGGGTAAAGGCCACCATCTTTGACAGGGGAACATTTCCAGACAATGTCAAATTGTAGACGTTAGCATTAACATTTAGTGGGAAGGGCCACTGCCACCACAACAAGCAGTTAATCCCCACCCCCATGATTAGCCATGGTGCCATCCTGACTCTCTTATCTCCTGTGCCACTTTATCAGTAGTGGGGATGGTGGTGACTCTGGTCAGCAGGGATACACCAATAGTTACATAAAGTCTCACTTGAACTGAAGTTGAGCTTGGACTCATAAGGGACACTGCACTGTCAAAAGAAACATTTTGAAAATAATCCACTTGATGATGTCACTAGAATTACAAAAAAAATGCCATAAGATTCAAATGACAAGATCTTTCCTTAACAAACTCATAATGTTCTGTATTAAACAAATATAGCTCCTTTAGGTCATTTTGAGTAAGTTCAGTTATGACTCTATCTCTGATTATACGGAGAATATCAGTCAGGCTGACAAATCTAAATTTTTTGGATCTGATGGGAACTGTTACTGCAGCCTATTGCCATACATCAGGAATGTGTCCACTTGTTAATATTTTGTTTAGAATGCTTTACAGGGACTGAATTAGGCTTTCCTTGATTCTGTGTAAGAAATAACCTGTTGTGTTTTCTGGTTCTGTGAAAGCTGAGTTTTTAATCTTACATGTGGAAGCAGTTATCTCTATTTACATAAGGAATATATCTACTGCTCTGTAAAGCACTCTGACATATTTCTTCACTTACTGTGAAGTTTATATAATTTTTTTCTGCTAGCACATTCAGCATATTCTGTGATAATGTGCCCAGTTCATTCCTTAATGAGACATTTTACATTCACAGCTCTTCCCTTTCAGTTTTCTGATATAATAAAAGAATACCTTATAATTGCTTGCAGGCTTTGAGACAAAGCTGAGTTCTTACTTAGATCTGAAAGGTTTGATATTAAAAATAACTAGGATCATTTTTGAAAGCTAAATAGCACCTCTTTTTTTCTTGTGTATTTTATTAATTTTGTGATTCCACCTAAATGATTTTTTTTTGTAGAATTTACCTAAATATTTGTGGCCTACCTGCATGTGTTCATGAATGTAGAGTTAAGTAAAATTATAGAATTCATGGATAATTTCCTGAACAGGCTTATTTGGGTCATTGAATAACAGCCTGTTTTCATTACATTGACAATCGCTCCATTGTAATCCCATGTGCGATTCCTGTCGTCTAATAATGTCACATGCCTACTTAAGGGCAAATGCGTTTTTTCACTTTGTTAATTTTGCAAACACTTGATCTCCACTCGACCGCATCCAAAAAATAAGTGTGTTCTAGAATAGCTTGCATTTTTAAAGCCTAAGAAGGGTGATTTATTTATAACTGAGTTTGATTTTATTCTTATATTGAACATGATGGTAGCATGATCTGGTTAAAAGATATAACCACGAGTGGGGATCAGGAATATCCTATATTTGTCATATGATTTCTGAGTTATTGCCATCTTTGGTTTGATTCTGTTCCACTTGTACCATATTGTTTTTATTAGCATAGTCAATTACTGTTCAGGTATATTTATTTTGCTGAGTAGTTTACCCAGACAATTTTGAATAATAAAATCCCCCCATAAGGAGTATGCTTTCACTGATTTGTAAATCCACATTTGATCTGAAAATCCGGGTCTATATCACATAGTTGAAGTTCCATAACTCTGAACACCTAATGGTCAAACCATTATGTTCGAAGTTACAGAACTTTGACTACGGGAAAACGGACAACAAAATAAATTGTTGTAACCCCCCCACACCCCTGCTACTTAAATATACCAACTCCGAGATTGCACTACATTGAACTGAATGGAAACCTCCGCTTATGGAGATTTCCAATCAAGCGCTCAAATTTTTACAAATTCGAACCTATGGTCTCGACCATATGTGGTTCAAACTTGTAAAAGTTTGACTACGTAATAGGAACCCGAAAATCCTTGTGCTCTACAGGGATCCGAGAAGGTAAATATTAGACATCTATAATATTATATTCAGTACCACCAATAATAATAACTGTATGAACAATTTCTAGTCCTTAAATATTTTCTTGGCTTATGGCTTTCAGGTGTTCTTTTGCAAAGATTAGGACATCACCACTTATCTCATGAGATCTACACCAACAAAAACAGATGTATGCTGGAGGTTGTAATACATATATATTTTGGATTTTTAAACCATGTTCCAGTAATAGTACAAATATCAACACAGGGGTCCAGGAAAGTAAATAATGTGGGAAGAAATAGCCAGGGAATTGTTATGGCTAGGCTTGTATAGGCCCTAGGGCTGATTGCCTAGTACCAACCTATGAACCTATAATTTAAGAACAGGAAAGCAAAAATGTACAGAACTAATAACTGCCTCTGTTATGGTAGTTATATTGTTCTCCAGGTGAAACTGCAAAAAGGGTGGATTGTTACATATATGCATCTTTGTGTGCACACTAGTTTGTATGCAACAACTAAGCATGCTATTTGTGAAACAAGTGTCAGTGTGTAAAGATGCTTTGTACTGTACACTCAATTCCAAGGTATCTGTTAATGTTTACTGTTAGAAAAATATGTATTAATGTGTGTATGCTTAATGCTAATTAATAGTTAGGAGAATTAACATGTTTTCATTCTATTTTACATGCACTGTGTTATATATAAATTGAGTTTCATATGAGACTGAAAAAGATGCATTTTGAAAACTGCAGTGTGCTTTCTGAAACTTGCAAGATGCCCTCTGACTTGGTAACTGCTAGCACAGCAATATTCATGTTTATGCCTTTTGGAAATGTACTTGAGAAGCAGGTGCTTATCTGCTAGGTCAGGAACGAAAGAATGAACAATACTATATTCTGTAAATGTAATGATTCTAAACAATCAGCTCTGTTTGAAGCATGAGAACATGTACAGCTGCAGAAGCTTAGAAATAATGTAGACAAAGGATTATTAGAGAAATGAACTGTTAGCTTTGTGCTTGAATTAGCCATAGTACCTTGAATGGTAACATAACATGTATCTAACTGGTGGTAACCAAGGCCACGTTGTTTTCCTCAGGAAGTTTCTCACAAAAATTGATAAATCAGCAGAAATTCGTTAGACTGATGGTCAATAAGTGATGATGAAAAGACTGGTAATTCATTACATCAGCTTGGTAGGGAATGTCTTGTTAGAGAATGTATAAAAATGAAAGTATTTCCTGTTTTTGGTTAGACAAACTCTGTAATAGCACGTTTTTGCCTACTTGCTGCAAAATTAAAGTGCCTTAACCTGAACCTACCGTGTTTTGATCATTTTTAAAGTATATTTTTCCTTTGACAGTTTGGTCCTTCGGACCAGAAAGTACCTCTCGCTCTAGGCCTAGGTCAGAATTGGGTCCGGTGGCATGTACCCGTATGGAGAAGAGGCCAAATCGGCTCTTCTGTTTTGAAAGACCTCCGACTGAATTGCCATTCGAAAGAGGCCAGCCACTGTTTCTGATCTGGATTGGAGGACGAGTCAACGATCCAGTGGATCAACTCACGGAGGGTCAGGTAAGGAGGAATTTACCTTTTTTCTGTTTTAAGATCAGGGACTAGTTGCACAACTGTTTTTTTTTTTTGTTAGGAAGATTCGCATGTGCAGATCAGGGACAAAAAAGGTTACTGTCTTGTCATAGATCAGGGAAACATAATAGGTAGACAGTTATTCTAGATAAACTGTGAAAAGGTGTAGAACTGTGGTACCACGTGATAAGAAGGATTACGTAACAATTTACAGCTTAGCTAAGGCAATATGGGAAATCAGTGCACGAAAAGTTCCTGAGACCCGCCCCTAACTGAAGACGCGAAATATATGCAATTACAGCATGCCGATAATGTTAAGTATTATACGAAATGGGTTGATAAATATACATTTGATGGTAATTTATATAAACTTGCACTTATTAAACTTGTCAGACAACTTAAAACAGATGCAAAAGGTCAATTAAAAAAGCAACGAAAATTAGGAGTCCCTCAGGCACATAGGTGGCTTGAGGAAGCAAATCGCAGAGAACAAAAGATTAAAAATTCAAAAGCAATGTTCTTAGACAAAGAAGATAATAACTTGGCAATAGCAACGTCCCCTCCTTCACCCCCTCCACTTCCCTTACCAGAATATGAAGCGAGTGGACAAGCTGATCCACCTCCGCTATACCCAGCTGTTTCTACAACATCAAAACCATTTGTCAGGGATCCTATTGAGACTAGGTCTCGAACACGTAACTTGAGAGGGGAGATTGGATTATATGAAATGAATAAAAAATCACAAGCTATGAGTGAAGAAGAGATATGTCCACTCATAGAAGTACCAAATCCCCAGGAAGGACAGGCAGGACAGGATCCGACTCTTTTAGTTTATAGACCGTGGACACCGGAAGATGTCCGGAAAGCCACGGAGGGAATTCCCCATCCAAAAGTGAATTTTAGAAAATTTTTAGAAGATTTACAGGGCATGCGATTAAGTTACCATTTGAATGGAGAGGAAGTAGAAAAAGTAGTTAGACAAATTGTAGGTCCAGAGTGGCACATGATCAGTGGCGACTGGAATCCCTGTGACGCAGAGCTTAGACCACTCCCACATAGTAATGCAGAACTGGATAACAGAGTAAAGGGTCTGACAGACCGAATCTCTGAAAAATGGAAGCCTAGGGCTGACTGGACTTGCATTAATCAGTGCATTCAACAAGAAGGTGAAACAGTTGATAGATATTATGCTAGATTATTAGAGTGCTTTAATAACCACTGTGGAATGCAGATACCCGAAAATCAAACACATGATTCCCCGTATGAGCAGCAGCTAAAGAATGCATTCTTAAAAGGTAGTATAACTCCCTTCAGCAGCTTTATTACAAAGCAATGGTAGATCATCGAACAAGTAGATTGCAGCCATTACTTGAATATGCAAGACATGCAGAAAGGCATTTTAGTAGTAAAAAGAAAAAGAAAACTCAAGTATTTGCAGCAGAAGATGGGTCAGAAGTTTTTGTAGTACAAACTGGGAGAAAGGGTAAGAAAAATGCCCAGGGAAACAAACAATCTGATAAACGATCAGAAGATTTCGAAGAAAGAAAGAAAAGGGGTGAATGTTTTAAATGCGGAATAAAGGACATTTGGCAAGGGATTGCAGGCTAAATAAGAAGGTGACTACGGAAGATAAGGAGGATGAGGAATGACTATATGATAGTCAGGAATCATTGAATGAGAACAAACAGGAAAGGACAAATGCGAATGTGGTAGCAAGGGTAGAGGATGTGACAGAAGGGGTAGAGGATGTACATGAATTTATAGATGTTGAAGAAAATGAAATTTTAGACTTAGCATTATTGAGCCTAGAGCTCTACTTAGCAGACACAAAACCGGAAGTTACGCTTCTAGTAGAGGGGAGGGAAGTCAAATTTTTGTGTGACTCAGGGGCTTCACGGACCCTGATACATCCTTCCAAAATACCGGAAGATTCAGAATCACCAGATTATATACTAGTGAAAGCAGCTAATGGACAGCTGTATCGGGAGCCACTCTCCCATGACATAGCAATAACAGACCCCGTTTCAGGAATGACCCAGAAAAGTAAAATTGTTGTTTCTGCAAAATGCCCAGTAAATCTCTTGGGCAGAGACTTAATGCAGATATTTGGCATAGCCATAGTTCCAACCATGCAGGGTATGGAAGCACAGTGACAAATGGATACTTTTGTAGTGCGACAGGAGGGTGAGACATATTATTAGTACAGCCAGGACTTGGTTACGACTGGTCCAGGGGAAGTAACCAAAGAACTGATGAACGTAGCCATCAGTAAATCCCCCTCCTTTGACATTGACAAACAGCATTTGTTGCATTGTACTCTATATTACTGTAATAGACCAGGACCTGATAAAGAATATGAGCAGGAGTTGTTTCAAAACCATGCAAACAGGCTAGTGTTACGAAACTTGTACTGGGACACAGAAGGAAACAGTGTAATAAGCTGTTCATTGCCCCAGGAATTTTTAGCACTTTACAAATCTAATCAATTGCCACATGTTAGCTTAACCAAAAATAGAAGTTTAAAATGGGCAGACTTAGGAGAAAAAGTCACAAGGTGGGAAAAGCAGACAGAATTAGAACTCTCCGAACAGGGAGTACAGAAACAGAAATTGAACTGGATCATGCAGACACACCCAGCTGTACACTCACAGGCCAGTGAGAATAGCTGAGTATTACTCTTATTGGAAGAAGAGGAAAAAGCCTTGCGAGACATACCTGAGACTCTCTGGTCAACAGGGAAATCAGATGTAGGACTTATACGGACAGCAGGACCAGTTACTATTATGCCAAAATCAGCATTTAGACCTCAGAAAAGACAGTATCCCTTGAGAAAGGATGCAGAGATAGGGATCAAACCTATAATAGAAGCCTTACTTAAGGAAGGAGTTTTAATAGAATCTCCCGATTCACCATGTAATACACCCTTATTTCCTATTAGGAAAGCAAACGGGCAATGGCGAATGGTCCAAGATCTACAGGCTGTAAATGACGCAGTTAAACCCAGGGCACCAACGGTGCCAGATCCACACACCTTATTGAATGATTTGAAGCCTCAGCAGAAGTATTTTTCTGTGGTAGATATTAGTAATGCATTTTTCTCAATACCGATACACCCCGACAGCCAACATTGGTTTGCATTTACGTTTCTGGGGAAACGGTATACGTATACGAGATTACCACAGAGATATTGTGAAAGTCCAACAATATTTGCACAAGAAATGGCAAGCAACCTGGCGGGATTTATCCCAACGAAAGGTAGTCAGATTTTACTTTATGTAGACGACATTCTGCTGGCAGCCCCCACCCAGCAAGAATGTAGAGAGGATACCATAGCATTATTACAATTTTTAGCTACTCAAGGACACAAGGTGAACAAAAACAAACTGCAACTTTGGAGAAAACAAGTTAAATACCTGGGATATGTAATATCCAAAGAAGGCAGAATATTAGATGAAGACAGAAAAACAGCAATATTACAAGCACCTAGACCAACTACCAAGAAGGAAATTATGTCCTTCCTGGGAACTACTAACTTTTGTCGGAGTTGGATACCAAATTATGCTTTGGAATCTGCTCCACTGACTAATTTGATATTCAAAAAGCCGATGGCAGCACAGGATTTATTACAGTGGACACCAAAAGCAGAAGCAGTTTTCTGCAAGCTAAAGCAACTGATAGGATCTTCCTTAGTTTTAGGATTACCAAACTATCATAAGCGATTTTTCCAAACTGTAGACTGTAAGCAAGGTTATATGACATCAGTGTTGACACAGCAACATGGGGACAAACAACGCCCCATAGCTTGCTATTCATCACAGCTAGACCCAGTGGCACGCTCTTTGCCCCACTGTGTACAAGCAGTAGTTGCAGCTGCAATGGCAGTGCAGGCTTTGGCCTCAGTAGTGTTATTCCACCCTCTCACATTGAGAGTGCTTCATGCAGTCGCAATCATTTTACTGCAAGAAAAAGTAGCATATCTCTCTCCTGCTAGACATTTTTCCTGTATGACTATACTGTTGAGCCAACCTCATATGACAATTGAATGATGCACAACCTTGAATCCGTCAACCTTGCTCCCAACCCCTGCAGATGGCAAACCTCACTGCTGCCTGCAGGAAATTGAGCAAAAGACATAACCTAGACAGGACCTTACAGATGTTCCCTTGGATGATGCTGAGGTGACATACTATGTGGACGGCTCATGCAGGAGGGGTCCTACAGGACAGACTCTAGTGGGGTATGCAGTCGTTTCTGATACTGAGACTTTAGAAGCAAAATCTTTACCACACAACTTATCTGCACAAGTAGCAGAATTGATTGCCTTGACAAGGGCATGTACCTTAGCAGAAGGTAAGAAAGTGAATATTTTTACTGAGAGTCAGTATGCTTTTTCTACTGTACATGTTTTTGCGCAGCAGTGGAAAAATAGAGGAATGATAACATCTACTGGCAAACCAATTAATCATGCAGATTTCATTTTAGATTTATTAGACTCTATTCAGTTACCTCAAAAAGTAGCTATTTGCAAATGCGTAGCTCATACCGAGCAACAGGATAGAATTTCAAAAGGTAATGCGAGGGCTGACACAGCTGCAAAACAGGCAGCTTCAGCCTCAGAAGCTTTTCTTTTGAGTGAGAAATTACAACCCTTTAAGATTTTAGATTTAGAAATGTTGAAAACAATGCACACACTTACTACAAATGTAGAAAAACAAAAGTGGATAAAACGAGGAGCAATCCTTGAGAAGGGACTGTACATCTCCAAGGAAAAGAAACCAATCTTACCATCTAACTTGTTTAGATATGCAGCTTTGTTGAGCCATGGGCAGAGCCATGTTTCAACAGGGGGGATGGTGCAGTTAGTGAATCGAGTGTTTACAACATATGGATTTACTAATTATACAAAAAATTTTTGTGCAGCATGCCATGTTTGTAACAAGCATCATGCACAAGGGACATTGAAGCCTAAGCAACGGAGTTTTCCTACACCACCGTATCCGTTTCATACTATTTGTATGGACTTTATAGAACTGAATAAATGTGAGAATAAAAAGTATTGTCTTATCATTATAGATATGTTTTCCAAATGGGTGGAAGCTTTTCCAACTAAAAATCCAGATGCAGCTTCTGTTGCAAAGGTCCTTGTTAAAGAAATTATACCTAGATTTGGCATACCGGAAAAGATTTATAGTGACAACGGTACACATTTCATGAACCAAACAGTGCAACAACTTAGTCGCTATTTCGGGATATCGTTAAAAAATCACTGCGCATACCACCCCCAATTTGCAGGATTAGTAGAGAGGCATAATGGGGTGTTGAAGAATAAGCTTAGGAAATTGATGAGTGAGACACAAAAGAACTGGGTGCACTGTTTGCCTCTAGCACTGTTGAGCATGAGAACTGTTCTGAATGCAAAGGGATTGACTCCTTTTGAAACTTTGTTTGGGAGGGCATATTATATACCTCAGTGGAAGCCTGTCATGTCTGCAGAGCAAGAGGCTGACAGTTCACTTGCAGGGTATATGAGACGATTTTTGAATAACAAACCTTTGCAGTTAAATTCTGTTTCAGATAAAGAGCAACCGAAATCGGAAGCAGCAGTAGCCCCAGGCACCTGGGTCTGGTTGAAGATTGTGAAGAAAAACAATTGGAGATCTCTGAAGTGGGAAGGGCCGTACCAGGTACTACTGTCGACACCCACTGCAGTCAAGATCGCAGAGCGAGCGTCCTAGATTCATTTGACACACTGTAAATTGGTTAAGAACTTTGAATTGGACAAAAACCTTGTTACTGTTGTACAACGAGAACAGAATGGCCAGGTATAGAGTGAATAGAGACATTGAGCAACCTCAGAAAACTTGCATGATCATTTTGATAGCTATGCTAATTACATTGTTCTTTTTGTTGTGGCCACTCCTTTTTCCTGCCACAAAAGTTGAACTGATTAAATGTGATGGGCCAAACATAGACTGGCATCTGAACTTTAACACTTTTCAGGCAATTACATGTGTGTATGCTGAGACTTTTAATGTTTCGAACTGCTGGGTCTGCACGGCCATAACAACAGCATACGGGGGGGGGGGGTTATTGATGGCTGCTATCCCCCTAGGGGTCAATAAGACCTGGGAAAATCTGTTTTTTGACACAGTTGCTATTAAAGCATATGATAAAGTAGCACTGTATTTGCCTGTGACACAAAAAGGAATTGTATGTTTTTACAAAAATGATACTATACAAGTGGGTTGGAGCAAGTGTAATGTCACTGTACAATATAAATGTTATACAAAAGTGAATGATCTAGGTGGATCTTGTAGTACAGATTATAACGCATTTCTTAAATCTATGCATAAGACTCTTGATCAGGTACAACGTAATCCTGTACTTTTTAAACAGTTATCTGTAATAGATAGGAAAATGTTTCATGCAGGGCAGTCATTTCGTAACAAAGTAACAACTAAAGTAGAGGACTGTTATTTTGTGTGTGGTAAAAAAGCATATAAATGGGTACCCGAGAATTGGTCTGGCAGTTGTTTTTTGGGATACCTGGTCCCGGAAATACGACACACTGCAGTTTTACCTCAGGGAAGTATTCGAAATACCCGAGATGTAACCAAAAACACTGTTAAAAAAACTGAGAATCCAGTGGGACAGATCGAGGCAGGCTGGAAAGACCATCATGATGTGGGAACCAAACTTGCGCACATGGACTTGAGTGATGCTGTCATACCGTGGGCAGGCATATTACCTGCATATAGGTTCATAGGTTCATAGGTTCATACTAGGCTATCTGCCCGAGGGCATTTACAAGCCTAGCCCATAGTTTTGTGGCTTACGCCACCCCTTTAGTATGGGGAACTATACCCATTATTTTGCTGTGCCTCTGTTGAGCAGTGACACTGAGGTAATCCCTGGGGTATATCTGCGATCTCCCATCCATTGGTCAAGATTTCTCTTGAACAAGGCCAGCGAGGTGCTCTGCCTCACATATACCGGGATTTTATTCCACAGCATAGGGAGTCTTTGGGTGATGAATCTATCCCTCCAGCACGTCCTATTAATAGCCGTGTCGAGGTTTAAGTCTCCGCCCTTGTGGCTCTGACGGATCTAGATTTTTGAGGTGAAGCATGTTCATCAAATCTGGGTTTGACATGGCCTTGTATGTTAGGCAAAGGTCACCTCTGAGCAAGCGTGCGACTGAATAGAGCTGGAGTTCTTTCAGTCGGGCAGCATAGGACAGATGTTTGAGACCCTTTATCCTTTTGGTGAGGAACTTTGTGGCCTCTCCAGCTGCTGCAAGTGTCGGGTCAGATACATTCCGAATGGGGCATTGTACTCAATCATTGGTCTGATGAGTGATGAGTATAGGGAGACTATGACCTCCCTTGATCTAGATGAGAATCCCTTCATGATAAGGTGGGCAATGTAGAAGGTCTTCCTAACTACTTTAGCTACATGGGTGTTGAATGACAGACTACTATCAACCTGGGTCCCCAGGTCCCTGATAACTTCTTCTGTACTCAGTGGATTGCCACCTATTTGGTAGCTAGGGGTAACCTTGTTTTTCCGAAGGGTATGACTATGCATTTTTGGCATTTAACTTTAGGCCATGGCTCTGGCACCAGTTATCCGCTTCTGTGAGACCCTTCTGAAGGATATCTGTGTCAGATGTGTTTTCTACTATGGCCCAGTTTGCAGTCATCTGCAAACTTTGTCAGCCATAACCCTCCTGTGTTTGCTTGTACTTCAGAAAAGTAGATGCCAAACAAGAGTGGGCCCAGGACTGAGCCCTGTGGTACACCACTTGTGACAGGCTTTGAGTCTGACATGGCGCCAGCAACTCTGACCCTGTGGGTTCTGTCACTCAGCCAGTTTGCAACCCATCTTGTGATGTATGGGTTAACATTTAAGCTGATGAGTTTTTCAATGATACCCGAGTGGGGTATTGTATCAAAGGCCTTTGCCAGATCGAGGTAGGCTGTATGGACTGCCTTTCCCTCATCAATGGCTTTGGTGACTGTTTCGAAAAAGTCAACCAAGTTTAGAAGGCATGATCTGCCTTTGACAAAGCCAAACTGGGATGGATCCAAAGTCTGCAAATTCCCTATGTCTTTATTTATGAGGTCCATTATGATCCTCTCCATGGCTTTGCAGATAAGGCTTGTCAAGCTAATGGGCCGGTAATTTCCAGGGTCGGTGGAGGCACCGCCTTTGTGAAGTGGGACCACAGTTGCAGTGCGCCACTCCCTGGGTACGTATCCAGAGGTAAGACTATGATTAAACAGCTGTCCTAGCTGTGGGTTTAATTCCTCGTTGAGTTCGTGGAGCACACAGCCGGGGACACCATCAGGTCCCATGGATGCTGTGTTTTTGCTTTGAGAGAGCAGTTCTCACTTGGGCGTTGGAGATGTTTGGGGGCTGCAATCGCTGGTATAGATATCTCTCCTTTGGGAGAAGTTTGCACTGAACCTGTCAGCCAGTATGTTGGCAATGTCTGTAGGATCAGTAATCTTCACATCATTTTGAACTAGTTCTGAGCATATCTGGGAGTTTCCTCCCAGGTTTCTAACATAGCTAAAGAAGGCCTTATGATTGTCTTTTGAGTCTTTAGCTATTTTTCTCTCAAAATTTGCTTTGGATGATTTTATGAGAGCTCTTAGTTTTTTACTTATAGTGATCAAGGGTGTCTTACCTTTTAAGGATTTTGCTCTATCTTGTAGTAGCTTCCTCCTTTTGTTGTAGAGTTTGTTTATGGCTGGGGTCCACCAGAGTGGACGCTTGCCTTTGGTACAAAGAGTCTTTGTTTTGCTTGGGATTGCCTTATCCATGCAGTCCTGCAGGTGCTGGTAGAAGGCATTTGTAAGTGATTCAGCGGCTTGAGTACTGTTTTCCGTCGGCTCGGGGGCCTTAAAGGTGACCACACTAGTCTTTAGAAGTGTGAAGTCGGCTTTCGAGAAGTTCTTTACTGTGGTCTTTTTTATTTCAGGTGGGGGTGGGATGAGGACCTCCAGCGAGATTAGTTTGTGATCTGATCTCACCAGTGAGGGGTATACTTCCGGTTCTCCAGTGAGGGGTATACTTCCGGTGGCACAGTTAAATCGATTTGGGAGCTACAAAAACTGTCTAAACTTCTCGAAGTGATGAGTAATGTGACTTTTTCTGCTCTTGAACTGATAAGTGATGAACTGAATGCCATGAGAACTGTAGTGCTCCAAAACCGAATGGCTCTTGACTTCACCCTAGCGGCGAGGGGTGGGACGTGTGCTTTAATCAAAGAAGAATGCTGTGCGTTTATTCCAGATCATCAGCACGAGATTAATGACCATCTTGAGGTAATTCAACAAGTGTCGGCCATGACCAAACCAGGCCCAAACCCTCTGATGGACTTTTTCCAGAATTTATTTGGGGGGGTGGGGTTCCATCCTAATGAACATTTTGATTGCCATTGGGGTGGGATTACTCCTAATAGGAGTTTGTGTTTGTTGTGGAATCCTCTGCATGAAGAAATTAATCAAAGAATTTATAGACATATCAGTATCTGAGACTATGTATCAAAGTACTGAATCTGAAGAGCTGCTAGAATGTGAAACACTTTCATAAAAGTTTAAACTGAATGACTTTCTTAACTGCAAATCCTGATTGGAAGAGGTTAGGAAAAGAAGCAAACTGTTTATTCTCTTTGAAAATAGAATTAAAAAGTATTAACAGGAGGGAAATGTTAGAAAAATATGTATTAATGTGTGTATGCTTAATGCTAATTAATAGTTAGGAGAATTAACACGTTTTTCATTCTATTTTACATGCACTGTGTTATATATAAATTGAGTTTCATATGAGACTGAAAAAGATGCTTTTTGAAAACTGCAGTGTGCTTTCTGAAACTTGCAAGATGCCCTCTGACCTGGTAACTGCTAGCACAGCAATATTCATGTTTATGCCTTTTGGAAATGTACTTGAGAAGCAGGTGCTTATCTGCTAGGTCAGGAACGAATGAAAGAACAATACTATATTCTGTAAATGTAATGATTCTAAACAATCAGCTCTGTTCGAAGCATGAGAACATGTACAGCTGCAGAAGCTTAGAGATAATGTAGACAAAGGATTATTAGAGAAATGAACTGTTAGCTTTGTGCTTGAATTAGCCATAGTACCTTGAATGGTAACATAACATGTATCTAACTGGTGGTAACTAAGGCCATGTTGTTTTCCTCAGGAAGTTTCTCACAAAAATTGATAAATCAGCAGAAATTCGTGAGAATGATGGTCAACAAGTGATGATGAAAAAACTGGTAATTCATTACGTCAGCTTGGTAGGGAATGTCTTGTTAGAGAATGTATAAAAATGAAAGTATTTCCTGTTTTTGGTTAGACAAACTCTGTAATAGCACGTTTTTGTCTCCTTGCTGCAAGATTAAAGTGTCTTAACCTACTGTGTTTTGATCATTTTTAAAGTATATTTTTCCTTTGACATTTACTATGAATGCACACGTGGCAAATAAGCAACAGGAATTATTTATCTGATGCTGTCCCACAAGACTTTCGGCCTCTTTTCAGTGGATGGCATTCATTGTTCTCAGTAAAAACCTTCATGAGTCATTGCTGTGATCCTACAAGTCTGAGAAGGAAACAAATGTCGGAACTTTAGTTGTCTCCAATCAACACAACAGCCCCCAAGAGTAGTTTAAGTGATAGACAATGCATTTTGTACACCCTACTAACAGAAATGTCTTTTAGGCAAATTAACATTCCTAGAAATAATATAGTACCTCATAACTATGTTCTACGCAACATCAATCCCTAAAAGAGATGTAAAATATTAACATAAAACCCACCTTATTTTACTTGTTTATTTTGATGTTTTTAATTGACAAACAGGTAAAACAGTTTTGCCAGAATTATTCATTTCCAAAATTAAAATAACAGACAGCAGCCTGTCTCTGTGGCATTGAGAGACAAAGCCTTAACAATGACCCATACTCAAACTAGGGTTGCCAACAGTTCTCTATTTTCCAGGACAGTCTTGTGTCCTGTGTAAAAAGTCCTGGATTTGATGATTGGTAGAGAATTGACTGGATATTAAATTTTATTATCAGTACAGGGCGTAGTTTACTTGCTGCACTGCCCATCTTACCAGTCAAGTGCTCCGAATTATGAGGAATGCTCCGCATTTACATAGTCGAGTCACTTTTCCGTTGTCCCGCATTGAACAGTGGTGGTTCCACTTTGTGTTTTTGTTTGGCTACTATACCACAATTGCAGCCAATCAACATTGTTGTATATGAACAAATCTGATCATTTCTAATGCAAAGTGAGCCAATGAGGACACACACACAAGTCATCCAGTGGCATGCTGCTACAATTTTTGCGCCACTGCAATACCTTCAAAAAGGGCATTATGGGAAGCCATTTGTTGGATAAACTTGGTGGCTTTTCTGTTGCATTTGGGTGATTTTTATTCATTATTCTGCCTGCCTTCTCGACATCACAGGGAGTGGTGAAGTTGTGGAGCTGAAGTGATGAGTGACAACAACTGGCACCTTTATAACAAGATAACTACAACTAGTGAATAAGAAAGGTAAGCTATTTAGTATTAACACTTGTTGAAAATGCCTGAAATAATTGAATATTTGATTTTCTGATATTGTTTGCATCACTGTGACTTTTTTCCACATTAACAGGGTAATCTGTCACACAGTTGTCATTAAGTTAGTTAGAGTTAAGATTTTTTTTTTTTACATATCCATGATAAATAATCCTGAGTCATATCAATTCATCAAAATCATAGCTCTCAACTAATCAGGGATAAATCTCACCAGAGTCAGGGACAAATCCAGAAATAATCAGGGGCACTTTTAAAATATTAATGCTATTAATATGAGACATTGGCTGAATAAGAATATGTGAACTATTATACATTTTCTGAAGTAAAAGAAGTCTATAAATATAATTATTGTCATTATTTATTAAGTGTAGCTCAGCACCTTTTCTCCAAATGTTGTAGGAGGGATTAAGAGTGACAGAGCTAAAATTTGAGGCAAAATCAGGGACAGCCGATCTGTATAATCAAAATTACTTTTTATAACTATAAAGTAATGCATTTTAACCATCCTGCAAGTTTCCTAGTTGATGTTGCTGGTAAGCTGTTAGTAAGTGGTCCACATTTTGGAGATGGAAGGTTGAGGGCTAGAGTTGCTTTCTTCACTTACTTAGGCAGAGGCACATTTTATGGCTTTTACTGCCAAGATAGGAGTAGGGCTTATTTGTTATTGACTTAGTAAAGTCATTCAGTACTTACATATTTGTTTATTATTTGACATATTTATTGACATTTCATTGTTGGGAAAGTCTGACTGGGTAGGTTGTCTCCAGACGAGTCATTTCTGTAACTGAACACTTTAAAGGTTTACTTGATAAATGAGAGGATGTGGAGTGGTTGGAAAAACTGGTACATGCTTTTTTTTTTGTTTAAATAGTTGATTAATGTCATTTAGTCATTTTCTGCTAAGAAGTATTTCTGTTAGAGATTGCAATGTATGAATTGTTTCTGCAGATATAATTTATTTTATTTATTGGCATTTGATTAACGAAAAAGTCAGATAGACTGGGTAATCCAACTATGCGTCAGCTGGCAGCTTATTATAGAATAGAAGTTGTTTTTATGCTGATTTCTGATCAGCAAATTTAAGTTGATGCAAGACTCTTGTGGACTATGGTTTTAATTTTGAGTTAGATGCAGTTTCTTTAATATGAATAATCAGCATTGCCATTCTAGAGTGTCACACTTACTGTGTAGAAAATGTAGGTTGATAAAAAATCTGTTCTAAAAACTTTTGTAATGAATTACAGTGCAGTCAGGAATTGTACTGCAGTCTCAGTGATGTCCACGTAGAGAGATTTGTGCTTATTTAGGGACTGTAAATTGATGCAAAAATTGTGAAGTATTCAATTCTGGCAGAAAGGCCATTTCAGCCATGCCACACAGAAATGGTACATTTTCATTCAGTGCAAAAATAGGGTGTTCCACATTTTGACTATTTGTCACATATTGCTAGGGTCTATTTTCCACACTGGCCCCTTAACAGGGTAAGACCTATGCTGCCCATTCAAAACATGCTGTAAATGCCGGTAATACATTTTTTGATTGGTTGCACTTAAAAGCTACACTTTTTTTTGTTTTTGTCAAATAACAATATTAAAGCTTCTGTTTCTATTTCTGCTGTTTACTGTTTTAGAATTATTCATTTATTTTCATGATACTGAGTGTATTTCATTAAGTGTTGTATTCTTAATGGATAAGAGTGAAGGCATTGCAGGCTTGGACACTGATTCAGACCATGATTGCACGGCCAAAAAGAGAATGTCATGGTTTTGTCATGAATGGCAAACAGATTTTGCATGCTGTGAAGCAATCCAAGACATCGTGTTCACTACTCACTGTACGGTTCGTACAAAGAGCATATCAGTGGTGTACATTGGAGAAAGCAACCTGCTGACTTACAGCCCTTCACAGACACATAAAAGCACACCTTTCCATAAAATCGGCTGCCATTGATAGTTTTTTCAAGAGAGCAGCATCATTAACTGGAACTGATACACGGGCAATAGGAGCAGAGTCGATAAGGATCTCTCATGCTGTGAGCCATCACGGGCAATAGGAGCAGAGTCGATAAGGATCTATCATGCTGTGAGCCATCACATTTATTACAGTGCTACAGACTGTGGCACTAAGTTCAATCACCAGCTGTATCTGGACTCAGCCATTTGCAAAAAGATGACCTGTGGCCGCACTAAGGCAGAGACATTGGTGACCAGTGTCCTCGCTCCAAAGTCAGTTGAGTCAATCGTTAGGGACTTGCCTAAAAACAGATCAAGGAGGTCATTCATGAAGTGGACTGTGAACGTGAAACAATGGTAACATATGTTTATAGTCACTTCAGTGTATCAGCAAACCTCAGAACGGACTTGCAAAAGTTTTTTGAATTCATAGACTTGGAGTGCCATGAACTGTTGAGACATGTATAACCAGATGGCTGTCTCTCAGTCCTGCTGTCAACAGGTTATTGGAATCTTGGCCGGCGATGAGTTTGTATTTCGTTTCTCTAGGCAGTGAATGCCCTAAGAGAGTTCGTGCAAATCTGGGCATAGAAGAATACACACATAATCGTGAATCAGATGGCGCAGTGGTAGTGTTGTTGCCTTACAGTAAGAGGTTCTCTGGTTTGATTCTTGGCTGGGGTGCCTTCTGTGTGGAGTCTGCATGTCCTCCCTGCATTCGTATGGGTTTCCTCAGGCTGCTCTGGTTTCCTCCCATATTACAAAGACCTGCATCTGGAGCATTTCTCCCTGGGCCTCTGCTGAAAATTGGCTCATTCCAAGTCAGACTTTCCTGGTTAACAAATGTAAAATAAATAAAAATCTGTAAAGATTAACATCAAGAAAGCTTATTTATGCTTTGTGCAAATATCTGCAGTGTTTTTGAATTATCTGTTCGGAAAGTGGTGCAGGAAGATTTTACGTTCATTGAGCTGTTTCCAGTAATTCAAGACTTGAGAACAAATATTGAATCACACATAGCAGATACGTTTTTCGGATCCAAAACACTTGCCATTCTTGAAAATGAAGCTATGCAGCCATTCCAGGTATCTATTGCAGAAAATTTTTGTGCTGCTCTCAAAAAGGGTTTGGCATACCTGAACAAATGGCAAATTTCTCATTCAGAAGACGGTATTGCTTTTGCACGAAGACACTTGTCGCTCAACAAATCACCAGAATTTAAACATGTAAGAACTGCGTGTGCTGCCTTGGGCTTATTGCAGGACGTTGACTTGGATGCATAGCATCGTACAATAAATTCTGCATGGCTAAATAAAGCTTGAGACGCATTGTTGCTGATTCAACTCTGCTATCACCATGTGACAAATGGCAGAAGGTTTTCACTGCAGCCCATTCTGCTGAAGCATTTCCAGTTAACTTGTTTAACATGGCGTCAGCCACTTTGTCATTGCCCAGGAGCAATGTCTTTCTCTCTTTGATGAACATCAAGTGTAGTTCAGAATGAAATACAGCCACCGTTGCTTTGGTGAAAACCGAATGGCAGGTTTTCCTAAATTACAGCATGACCTGCAGTGAGTTTTACGAATTTGTTTTACACGACGACAAGCTGTTGGTATCAGCAGATAGCAGCAGGAAATATTATTAGAGAACTCACCCAATGACTTTGAGTGAAACCATGCCAAAGAAATAGACTAAGTCTTACGTAACGCTAACAGGCCTAGTATTATTTTTTCACCTGTAGATCTGTTTATAGTTCCCTACGTTAGTATTTTTTTTTTCACTCTTCCTTGTAGCAAACCAGTCCCACTAGTCACATGGTGCAATGTGCGGAACTGTTTTTCACATTTGCTGCTTGTACTGTTGTTTGAATTATAGATGCTACTATAATACTAGACTAGTTAATCATCTGTCTCAAGTTGCTGTTAGGCCAGTCTTTCCTGGATACATTCATTGGACGTGGTGGATTTTACTGCAGGCTTATTGTTTGTTGTTTCTAGAATACCTGATATCCAATAAGCAAAAAAGCATAAATAATTTGATAGAAATACATATTTTACAGCAGTTATGTGACAGTTTTGTACACTAGAAAACTGTCACAAAACTGTTTTAAAACATGCATTTTATAATAAAAAAATTACAAAATTTTCCAGGGGGTGATACCCCTGGAACCCCCCCACCTCAAATTTTTCCTCTCACCTTCAATGCTCAGGTATCTATTGTCCTGGATTTTCTCTTTAAAGTGTTGGCAATCCTAACTCTCAAACCCTTGACATTTGAATGGATAACATCTGAACTAAAACATTTCCTACAACTTGGAAAAAGTGGAAAGTAAAACTCTTTACCAAAACAAGAGCCACCTTTACAACCCTGTTCAGCCTTGTCAAACAATGTATCCACCAACACAAATCCTCCAAATTCAAACAAACAGAACTCTTAGATAAACAAAAAATCTTCTGGAGAGATGTTAACCTACTTACTGACTGGCAACCCCTCCCCCCCACCCAAGACCACAGACCCTCAAACCTCATCACCCCCAATTGTCCATCTCTGACTTTCTCGGGGAAATTAGTAATCTCCCCCAGGAAAGCAGCAATCCATCCCTCAACAACCAAGAAACAGCCCCCCCATCCTCATTTATATCTTCAAACTATTAGACCAAAAGAAGTCTCCTCCCTTCAAAACTATGGACACCCTTGACAGGTGATGACAATCTCAACTAATGGTTTATCATCTATTATACCATGATTCCCCCAAAACGTGCACGCTGATTGGCCAGCGTGCCCGTTGTAAATCGAGTTATACTAATGGAAAACGTCCGGTCGCCCGGACTTTTTTCCATTAGTATAACTGCTTTTAAACACTGTCGCTATGTTAAATGGGTTTAACATGGCGAGACAGTTAAAATAAGCAACGGAGATCTCCGTTGCTTATTTTAAAGCTGTCTCGCCATGTTAAACCCATTTAACATAGCGAGATAGTGTTAAAAAGCAACGGAGAAAGCAAGATCTCCGTTGCTTTTTTTAGTGTAGCTATGTTAAATGAGTTTAACATAGCGAGACAGTTTTAAAATAAGCAACGGAGATCTCCGTTGCTTATTTTAAAGCTGTATCTCCCTGTTAAATCCATTTTACATAGAGAGACAGGGTTTTAAAAAGCAACGGAGAAAGCAAGATCTCTGGTGCTTTTTATAGCTATGTTAAATGAGTTTAACATATGAGACAGTTTTAAAATAAGCAACGGAGATGTCCGTTGCTTATTTTAAAACTGTCTCGCCATGTTAAACTCATTTAACATAGCGAAACACTAAAAAAAGCAACGGAGATCTTGCTTTCTCCATTGCTTTTGCCCACAGCTCTGATGTACTGCGCAGGCGCGCAGTACATCAGAACTGCCGCGGA
Organism: Protopterus annectens; assembly: GCF_019279795.1. Lineage (NCBI taxonomy): Eukaryota > Metazoa > Chordata > Ceratodontiformes > Protopteridae > Protopterus > Protopterus annectens. Next base: position 1,528,978,956 of record NC_056726.1, read on the forward strand.
TGCCAGACATCTGCGGAAGGGCAGTAAACAGGCATTATACTATGCCATTATTTAAGAAAAGTAATAGTTTCTTTTCTTAAATAATGTCATATAATAGCAATAACCACTTCTGGGTGTGGGTAATGCTAAATTACCACGGTTGGCTTTGTTTGGTCCCTCGGCTTCGCTCGGGACCAAACCACGCCAACCGTGGGTAAATTTAGCATTACCCACACCCAGGCGTGGGTTATTGCTATAGCACTTTCCCATACCCAAACATACAGTTTATGTCTTTCCAAAAATATCATGTCCCAAATCTATAACATTGCTTTAATTAAACCACTTCCAAAACAACATAATCCCAATGAAACATACTACTTCTGGCCAATCTCCATTCTATCCATTACAGACAAAATCTTAGTAAAAAAATTGTATATCACTAATTGCCCGACCCTGCCATTCCATGCTATCTCCTCTCACTCAAGTACTATGGATTCTGTCCAGTGCAATGCTATGATAACTGTCTGGACCCCAACCAACAATGTGCCGTAGAATGCATACAATGCCAACCTTACCAGGGCTCTTTTCATAGACCTAACAAAAATCTTTTAACTAATACACTACCACCTTCCAGTCAAAAAACTACTAGAAATTGGTATAAGCTCAAACTCTGCAATGGTTCACAGACTTCCTATCAGAAAAACACCTCAAAGTCAAAAGTGG
>NC_056726.1:1528984657-1528992157 GCF_019279795.1 Protopterus annectens
GCTGATAAGGACTCCAACAATTAAACCTCCTTTCAGTTTGCTAAAGATCAAGTCTTCCAGGCTTTACTTCACACCCAGGACACTATTCCCCAAAATGCATAACCTCACTTATTTACAAAATTCTAGCTGTCATCTGTGTAGTCATTTTGCTAATGTTATCAGGTCTTGAAGAAAGCTGCCCTAACCTTTAACCAACTACTGCACCAGTTTTTAAAATGATTAGAGAAAATATTTTAAAATTAAATAGTGTCAGTTTCACTGATGAGTTCACTTTAGCAGGACTGCTGGAGTTGACACCACAATACAGGACCAGGACGATGCTCTCTTGGTTACAGGAATCCCCATCAGGTTTTTCCACTGACCTAGACAACACAGCACCAGACCCAAATGGCAATACCACAACACAAAGAGCCATGACAATGGAGAAAACCTCAGGAGACAAGCAAAAGAACACAACAAAATTAAACCACTGGAACACAACACCAAAACCACCCATGGAACATCAATCAACCCCAGAAGCACAATCATCCCCCAAGGCCCAACATTTAAAAAGACCAATATCAGCCACACTGGAAAGGTCCTCCCAAGGGAACTACCACCAAAGAGACAGGACATGGCAGGGGAAGAGGGACCTGAAACACCTATGGCATCCCCCAGCAGAAACATCAGGGAATCAGGGAAGGTGGAATTGACACCTCCTACAAGTATGATACAGGTTTGGAACCACTCCTGAAAGGCACTCACCAAGACTGAACACAGAGTATTAAAGAAAAGCCTTACCTTTGTCTCCCAACAATGCGGTAACTTCATCAACACAATTATAGACTTTAAACTCTTCACTAGGAAACTTCAACTCAAAGTCTCTCTCCACATCAGCAAAAAAGGAAACATAGAAGACATTCCCTCCACCACGAGAATACTGAAATGGAAGAAGCCAAGCAACTTTTGCCCTTCCCCAAACTCCATTATTTTTGCCTTCCAAGAAAATGTGAGTCAACATCTGCAAACTTCTGCAGGAACCAAGCCAAAAAGCTCTACAATATCGACAGAAAAGAGCTTCAGGCACTAAAAAATATCAGAAAGGACAAACCTTGCAGAATCATGAAAGCTGACAAAGGGGGAGGAATACTGGTTACCAACACCTCCCCATACAACAGTAATATCCTGACCCTACTGTTCGCTCCTATCTGATGAATTTGGGCATCTTGGGGTAATGTAGCAATTGCCTCATGTACACAGACAACCCTCTCCTCTTACCACCCAACACTGCAACCTGTGAGAGATGCACTTCTCTAGCCAAACTGGAGGTAAAGCTCTCTCCAACCAAGACTGAACTTGACAGTCAAGAGGAGAAGGTAAACACTTGCACCACACCACACTCATCACAGAGTCCCACTAAACCTACACCACCAAAATCTACACAAAGAAACACAAAAACATCCACGGAGGCTCTCAATACTAATCTGCTCAAGCAACAGAGACCTCCAAAGCAGAAATGCAAGCAACCACCCCCCCCAACACAACCCAAATGACACATAGCCCACAGACTCAGTGTGCCACTCAATCACAGCCCATAAGGCAAAACAACGTACCCAACACACTAGTCATAGCTGACTCTGTAGTCAGGCACAATGATGTCCCACTCACCAGGCTAAACAAGGAGAAGGTTACTATCAGCTGCCTGTCAGGTGCCAGGATCCGCCACATAACCCACGCACTCAGGTCACTCCACAAGTACAAATATGACTCTGTCATTGTCCATGTTGGTGTGAATGACCTGAGACGTACCTCCCTGGACTACATGAAAAAAGACATAGACAAGGGTAAGGTGGTTCACATCTTGACCTCGCCAAGGCTTTTGACACCATCCCCCATTCTGGAATTATAGCTAAACTCACTAAACTAGGTATAAATCCCTACATCACAAGATGGGTTGTCAACTGGCTCACGGACAGAACCCACACTGTAAAAATTGCAGACACCAAATCTGACTTTAAACCAGTGACAAGTGGAGTACCACAGGGTTCAGTCCTGGGACCTCTCCTGTTTGGTTTGTACTTCTCTGAAGTACAAGCTAACACAGAAGGCCTTTGGCTAACGAAGTTCGCAGAAGACTGCAAACTAGGAGCCATAGTCGAGTCCCCAAATGATGTGGACATCATACAAAAGGGCCTCACTGAGACAGCCTGGTGTCAGAGCCATGGCCTCAAGCTCAATGCCAAAATGTGCATTGTCACCCCCTTTGGTAAAAAACTCTGTACCCATGAACTACCACATAGGCGGCAGTCTACTTAACGCTGAATATGTGATAAGAGACCTTCGGACCCATGTGAACAGTATTCTCTCCTATGATAATCACATCACCATAGCAGTCAGGAAATCCTTCTATATGGCACACCTCATCACAAAAGGGTTCTCAATCAGGAAAAAAAGGTCATCGTTCCCCTCTACTCAACACTCAAACCCATTATAGAGCACAACGCCCCTTTTGGAATTACCTCACAAGACATCTGCAGCAGCTGGAAAGGCCTCAGAAGTACCTCACAAAGAGGATTACTGACCTCAAGCAGATGCCCTGCACTGACTGCATCAAAAAAAAAAACAGCTTTACTCCTTAGCATATTGCCTAATTCAAGGTGATCTCTGCCTAACATATAAAGCTATGTCAAACCCAGAGCTGTTGGACATGCTTCACCTAAAGAAATCCCAATCCCTCTGAGCTACATGCTCTAGGGACCTAAATCTTGCCACCACAATAAACAGGACATGCTGGAGGGATAGATTCCTGTCCCAGAGACTTCCCATACTGGAACAAGCTACCCATCTATGTCAAGCAAAGTTCCTCATTAGCATTCTTCAAGAAAAATCTTGATGAGTGGATGGGAAATAGAATATACACCCCGGGGATCACGTCTGTGGCTCTGCTCAACAGGGGCACAAGAAATTAACTTTCTTGGGTGGCGTAAGCCAGGGAACCTTGTTGGTTAGGCTTACTTAGGCCTTTGGGTAGATAGCCTAGTACCTACCTATGAGCCTATTAACCTATGAACACTCCTTTTATCACCACACTAACCTAGAAAAAAATAAAAAAAATGGCTTACAAGGTGCTTCTCACTAAGCTCACCAACCTACGCAAGGAGAAATCAATCAGCCAGGACCTTATGGAATGTCTTACAGTGGCACACCCAAAACTACCTAATTTCTTCTGTATCCCCAAACCTTACAAAGATATTAATGATCCACCCTACAAACCAGTAGTAGCCAGTGGGGGCTCCATTACAAAACTCATTGCCATATACCTGGATGTCCAAATAAAACTACTAGCAAAAAGCAACAAATCATTCATCCAGGACTCTATGGATCTACTGAAAAAGATCAAAGACCTGTCCATTTACTCCATACTGGTTACCATTGATGCTGAAGCTTTAGACACTGTGCTACCCCATGACGTCTGCATTCAGGCTGTAATTGGATATACAACTGCAAATATGCAGCCCTCCCAAGCAAAACAGAAACACTAGCAAGACTTTTAAGCCTGCCCCTCAAAAACAATGTGTTCCAATTTGAGGAAAAACTCTAAACAAACCACAGGAATAGCAATGGGTGCTGCAATGGCACATGGGAAACCAAACACATTTACAACTCCCCATATTTGTAATAAATGGGGTGCTATTACAGATTAATAGATGACATTTACATAACTGGAACAATGGACTTAAAGAACTCAGCAAAGTCTTTGACTACATCAATGGATCTGCAAGCTTCCTAAGATTTACTACTCATCACAATTTTGACAAGGTGAACTTCTTGGACCTCATTATCAGCAAGGATCTCGATAAATGACAACTCACTAACTTTGTACCACAAACCCATCAGAGTAAACCTACTCCTACACTTCAAAAGCATGCACCCTCAACGACTCAAATGGAACATAGTCAAATTGCAAGGTTTGAGGATAGAGAGACTCTTGAAAGAGATGGAGAACTTCATCAAAAACATCCACAGTCTGGAAAGGAACTTTATGACTAGCTGGTATAGTAAAAAACTTCTCTTTGAAATTCTAAACCCAGTCATAGAGCAAAGTACTCCAATTGCCAAAACACCCTTCAGCTGGATCAGACCCCTCACAGGAACCTTAATGACATCAAGAACCACCGAATGGACAACAACTGGGAACTTAGTCTAATGCTTACTTACTCCTTGGATTACACTGGCAATCAAGAAATAATAAGGAATAACTGGATCATTATTATCAAAAACAAAAACCTAAACCAAATTTTACTACAACAACCCAGGTTTACAGCCAAAAGAGGTCGAAGCATAAGGAGCTATGTTAAACACTGGAACTCCCCATTTGACAATAACAGAGGCACCCACCTACTTCGGATACATGTACAATCATGACAGCTTGTACTGCCCCAAAAATTGGAAAAGGTAACACTCCCATACACTCGGGAACTGCAACACAGACAAAGTAGTTTACCAAGCCCAATGCTACAGATGCCCTGTGTTCTACATAGGCAAGACAATCAACAAACTGAAAACCAGGATTGTTAGACACTACTACGGTATTAGGCACAAGGTCCCAACAAACCCATTGGCCATGGACACAAAGGAAAAACCAGGACATAACTTGTTTAAATCCCTTATAATCGACAAAATAGAAGACATCCCACTCAGTGGAAATCTTGTGTAAATTCTGTCATTTATAACAATTTTTAATTTTAATTTTTAATGGGTTTACATGGATTACTACTAGAATATCTTTTCCACACCCTAGACATCTACCTGGGGCAGTTAGCTCTCCAGTTTTTACACTAATTCTTTAGTCTGGAATTCAGTGTTCTCTATGGTCTAGGGCAGGGGTCTGCAACATGTGGCTCTGGAGCCGCATGTGGCTCTTTCACCCCTCTTCAGTGGCTCCCTGTAGCTTTGAAAAATAATGGCCACTCTACTGCACAATGCACACATACACACACACACACACACACACACACACACACACACACACACACACACACACACACACACACACACACACAGTTACCTCATAACTATGCAGATTTTCGCAGAATGTCCTGACTTTTGCCTGATATTTTTGGTCTGTTTCTCATAAAATTTTGGCTTTCTGGCAGATTATTGAGGACTGAAGTCAGAAAAAATAGAGAGAGATTTGAGTTTCAGACTTCATACCCTTCAGAAAAGTCATGCTAATGCAGAATCTGTTATTCTATCAACTTTCTAAGTTTGTAAGAGCAATATTTAAAAAGTGTCCCTATTTTTGGGCCTTTGTGCCCTACTATTTATGGCTTTGTCCAGATTTCTTGTTCTAAGAGGCTGACAAATATGACGCCCACAAACACATACACACACACACACACACACACACACACACACACACACACACACACACACACACACACACACACACACACACACTCTCTGAGAGCGATCGAGCAATCCCAACAAAGGAACAAAAATAGGGACAGATTTTAAATACTGCTCTTATAAACTTACTTTTTTATATTTAGTATAATAACTATATATAAAACATTATACATTGTGTTATCTTTATTTTAGGGGTCAAATAGGTTTTGTGGCTCCCAGTGAATTTTATTTGGTGGGAGAGGGGCCAAAATGGCTCTTTTGATAGTGAAGGTTGCAGACCCCTGGTCTAGGCTGATGATAGCCCCCGGTTCTTCTCAGTGATTTCAAGTCTTAATTGAAATAGTATCCCTTCTTTTAACAATTTTACCCTCCACACCCACTGGAATATGGGTCTACTTCTTTTGACCTAACTTTCATTTGCCTGACACTCATTTGCCTGAGACCAAATGACTGAAATTTAATTTGCCTGACACTTCATTTGCCTGACAAGTATTATTAGCAAGAAAATGGAATATTCCCCCTTCCCCACTGCAGTGCGACCCTGGAGTTAGAATATATAGTTAGGGGGGTGTGGAGGGCACAGCCCCCCACAATGGGGGGTGTGGGGGGCAAAGCCCCCCACTTACCTTTCTGTTACTAAGCAATATTACATCAAAAGTTAACAATATCATATGAAATGAAGTGGGGGGCTTTGCCCCCCACACCCCCTGTTGTGGGGGGATGTGCCCCCACACCCCCCCTAACTATATATTCTAACTCCAGGGTCGCACTGCAGTGGGGGAAGGGGGCATATTCCATTTTCTTGCTAATAATACTTGTCAGTCAAATGAAGTGTCAGGCAAATGAAGTGTCAGGCAAATGAAAATTTCAGTCAAATGGGGTCAGGAAAATGAGTGTCAGGCAAATGAAAGTTAGGTCAAAAGAAGTAGACCCCTGGAATATACACCCCCCTCATTTTACCCAATTATTGGTCCCTGGACCATCCACTCCTGTAGTCCAGATCCCCCCACTGGGGATTCCTAAGGCCACCCACTGTTAGAATTTTTTTTTTCTAACCATTACTTTTATTTTTTATTTTTGTTTTTCTTTTATGGTTTTCTTCTTTGCATTTGCTTTTCATTCAACGTCCCACTCAGTTATTGTTATGCAATGTAACGTTGTCAGCTCGTTAAAGAGCTATTAATGTTATAATGCTTTTCTCTATCCTTTCTTTTTCTGTACCATGCTTTGACATTCCGCAATCATGGGAATAATTAAAATTTCAGTTGGAACCATCCCCAGAGTGACACCATGGTGCTGCAAACCACACAATAAGACAGGAAACCATGCTGAGTTGTAGGCTCGTAAGGTCATATGAACTGTGGACCACCAGCATGCATGGACTTCCATCACCATGATACAGGAACCTTCAACCCCCCCCACCACCACCACCACCACCACCACCACCACCGTTCTTCTCTGGAATGCTAGGTCTTTTTTCCTTTTAAATTTTCACTCAATGCTGGACTTACCCTCCAGTAATGACTATAAAATTCAGTCACCCTTCATCACTGTGTACTTTAAGGACCTTTAACATTCTAATTTTTGTCTCCCCCCCCATGATTCCACTGAAGTATCCCACAACACATGGGAGTAAGTTTTCTTATATGCAGGAAAATTGGCTCACTCGTTTTTGTTGTTTCTGCATTTTGCACCATAAATGAATTAAATGGATAATCATGAAGAAAAAAGACTTGGTGGAACCACGTACCCAGTCCCTTCCACCCCCCACCCCACCCCCACCCCCCCGGTTGTAAGACTCTACCACCCATCTCTCTGTTAAGATGGTGTGAATAGAGAACCCTCCATCTTATACCAACATCTTTTGCACATTTAGTGCAGATATACAAAATTACATTTTGGGAATTAACATTTGCTGTGGGAATATGGGTGCTGAATTAACATCCAACAAGTATCCACTGGCTAAAGATCAAAGGTCTGTCAGCAAAAGCTTGCTTGCATCAGACTGTCCCCATTAACAAAAAAACACCATAAGGCACACAAACTTCTTATTTTACACAGCCTTTCTATACATTTGATTCCACTTTTCAAGTAATTACAGCCTTGTATTGT
>NC_056726.1:1528997157-1529016352 GCF_019279795.1 Protopterus annectens
TTTCCTTATTGACCAGTTGTATAGTCTATATTTGCAGAGTGAGTCTATAATCAGCACCAACTGCCCTTATCCCAGAGGGACATAAGTGACACCCCCCAGGGTAAATTTACAGTCTCCCATCCAGTTGCCTAAGTTAGGTTTAAATAGGGTCATCGAGGAGATCTGTTTTACATGGACTGGGAGTTTGTTCCAGAGGAGTGGCAATCTCTGGGAGACATATCTGTCTCTCCAGCATGTCCTTTTAATGCCACAGGCTAGGTTAAGATCCCTAAAGCCAGTGAATCTTGTCCCATTTGACTTGTGGATGTGCACTATCTCCACTAGGGCAGGGTCTGAGACTGCTCTGTAGACCAGGCACAAGTTGCCTCTCAGCAGCCTATAAGATATAGAGTACAGTGACAGAGCCTTCAGTCTGTCCATGTAGGTCATGTGTTGAAGGCTCTGACTTTTCTTGGTGAGAAACCTCTGAGGTCTCTCCAGTTGCTCCAGGTGTCTGGTGAGGTACATACAGAAGGGACCATTGCACTCTATTAGTGGTCTGATGAGGGATGAGTATAGGGGAGTTATAACATCCTTAGCTCTTGATGCAATGCCCTTACTTATGAAATGTGCAACATAGAAGGCCTTTCTTACCACTGTGGAAACATGGTGATCAAAGTTAAGGTTGCTATCAACCTGTGTTCCCAAATGTCTCACCACAGGGTTTGGGTTAAGGGGGGGTACTGTTAATATTGTAATTTGGAGGGACTTCCCCTTTGCCAAAAAGGATAATAAAGCATTTTTTTGCATTTAGCTAAAGTCCATGGCTTTGGCACCAATCATTTGTCTGTGTAAACCCTTTTTGTTGTATGTCAATATCGTGGAGGGACTCAATGATTGCATCCAGTTTCCAGTCATCAGTGAACTTGGTAAGGCACAGGACATTTATTTTCACCTAGACTTCTGAGAAATAGATTCCAAACAGTAGGGGACCCAGCACAGATCCTTGTGGTACACCACTGGCAACTGGTCTGCTGGTATCATAGGATCATAGGCATTTACTAGGCTATCGACTTGGAGGTCATTTCAAGCCTAGCTATTTCATCCAAATGTAATACCATTGATACATTAGTCAATACCCATGATTGCATTTAGTAATGACTGCCCATGTCCAGGAGGGTTGTGGGCACTATCCCTGGTAAGAATTTATGGTGCCCCATCCATTCATCCAGGTTCCTTTTGAACAGTGTCATAGAGGTGCTCTGTTCACATGAATTGGTAGCCTATTCCAAAGAACAGTCAGTCACTGGGAGACAAATCTGTCCCTCCAAGATGTCCTGTTTAGGTTGCAGGCCATATTTAGGTCCCTGGAATATGTAGCTCTAGGCCCATTTGATTTATGGATGTGCAGAAAGTTCATTAGGTCTGGGTCTGAGATTGCTCTGTAAGCTAGACATAAGTCTTCCCTAAGAAGTCTATACAATACAGAGTATAGTGACAGGGACTTTAGTCGATCTGTGTAAGGCACGTGCTGGAGTCTCTTGATCTTCTTTGTTAGAAACCTCTGAGGTCTCTGCAATTGCTACAGGGGCTTTGTATGGTACATACCGAATGGATCTTTATACTCAATTATGGGCCGGATTAGTGCCAAGTATAGAGAGGTTATAACCTCCTTTGCTCTTGAGGTGATGCCTTTATTAATCAGGTGTGCTACTTAGAAAGCCTTCCTTACTACAGTAGATGCATGGTGGTCAAAGTTAAGATCACAGTCAACTTGTGATCCCAGATCCCTTACCACTTCATAGGTACTTATGGTATTGTTTTTGCTTTGATAGTGTGAAGGGAGATTGTTTTTGCTGAAGGGAATGATGATGCATTTCTTTGCATGACTAAGATACCAGTTGCTGGTCTGTGTAAGAACCTCCTGGAGTATACTGACATTATTTGGGGATTCAATAATTGCACCTAGTCTGCAGTCGTCCACAAACTTGGTCAGCTACACTCCCTTAGAGGTGGAATCCCCAACTTTGACTGTATGCGTTCTGTCAGTGAGCCAGTTGGCTACCCATCTGGTGATATATGAGTTAATTCCCAGCTGGGTGAGTTTTTCAATGATGCCTGAGTTGGGGATTGTGTCAAAAGCCGTGACTAAGTCAATATAGGCTGTATGTACTGTTTTGCCTTCATCCAGGGCTTTGGTGACATTCTTGAGGAAGTCCACCAGGTTTAATAAGCATGATCTACCCATAACAAAGCCAAATTGGGAACAGTAAGGAGTTTGAAGGTCACCTATGTCTTTGTTGATAAGGTCCATGATGATTCTCTCCATGGCCTTGCAGACAAGGCTGGTTAGGCTTATGGGTCTATAGTTGGTTAATGGACCCCCTTTGTACAAGGGAATTACTGTTGTGGTTTTCACTCTATTGGGACAAAGCCAGTACTTAGACTGTAGTTGAAGAGAGTGCCACATGGTTCCACTAGGTCCTGTTTTAGACAATTTAGCAGGTAGCCTTGGATGTTATCCGGTCCTATAGAGGCTGTGTTTTTGGCCATGGACAGTGCGGCTCTGACCTTCTCTTTGGAGATACTGGGTAAAGGACTGGTGACAGGTATGCTCTGGGGTATGTCTGGTGAGGACAGTGGGGTGAAGTTTGCACTAAATCTATCTGCTAGCAGGTTGGCGATGCCCTCAGGGTCAGTATGAGTGGTACTATCCACTACTAGTTTGGTAGAAAGCTGGGCCTTCACTTTTAGATTTCTGACATAGCTAAAGAATGCCTTGTGATTACCCTTAGCTAGGGATGTTAATTTAGTTTTCTAATTGACTTTAGAGGACTTTACAAGGTATCTAAAATTTGCATGTTCAAGTTGTGGAGGGTGTCCTTGCTCTGCTGAGTCAGTTTCCTCTTGTTCTTGGATGTTAGTTTCTTCCTCTTGTTGTATAACCTGTTTATGTTTGATGTCCACCAGGGTGACTTGTTTTTTTGTGAAGACCATGTTTTGATCCGTTCAAGTACAGCCAAGTCTATACATTTGTATAGGTGTATATACAGGGCATTTGTGTACACCTCTGCATAGGAGTCATTGTTGACAGTGGTAGCAGGGGCTGTGAAACTAATGGTGCCATCATTTAGGAGGCTATAGTTTACTTTGGAGAAATCTTTCATCCTTTTTGATCTTGGGGGGGGTGTCAGGTATGATTATTACTTTCAATGAGACAGATTTATGATCAGGCCTCACTAGGGAGGGCAACACACAGGAGGCAGTGCAGAGATCCCCTATGTTGGTGAGTACTAAGTCTAGGACATCTGACCCCTTGTGGGGGTGCAGACTATCTCTTCCAGAGTATTTGTATTAGCAAAGTCCAGGAACCTTAAGGCAAGCATGTTTCTGCTCATATACGAGTCCCAATCAATTGAAGCATTGTTGAAAGAGCCCATGACCAAGGTTTTTGGCTGTATAGTGAGTGACTCAAGTAGGTCCAGGTAGGAAGAGTGGTTCTCATAGTTCATGGTGGGGGACCTATAGCTAACAATGATACGGAAGGGGTTTTTACCTACAGTTAGATGGACTTGGAGTAGCTCTAGGAAATCATACTGTTTGACCGGTCCTGAGGTGTATTTGTCTTTAATGAAGATGGGTACACCTCCGCCTTTGCTCTTTTTGAGGTCTGAACATGTGGAAGGCATTGCCGGGGTGCTCTCTGTTGCCTTAAACCATGTCTCTGTGACTGCACAGACATCAGCATCTTCCAAGGTAAGAAGTTCTTCCAGTGAGTCCAGTTTCTGATTTAGACTCCTACCATTAAGCAGCATAACCCTAAGTTTGTATCTAGTGGATTTTTTTTATAACGGAAATTTTGTTGTCATGACATTGCCTAAAATTTGCACTATGGGGGAGGCAAGTACCTTTGCCAGTAACTGAAAGCCAACAGGCAATAGGTGAAGACCATCTCTGGCAAAGCAGCATGGTCTGTCAACCATATCTTCCCAGGCTGACAGATGCTGGATCCCTCTGGATTGGACCAGAAGCTAAGCCAATTGTTGAAGTCAATCATTTTTGTTTGTATTGAGGCATCATCCTGGGTGAAGGTAGAATGTTACTTAGGGCTAGGGACATACCTGCCTGGGACACATAATCTGAGAGCTCAGTCATGTCTCTCTTCATATAGTCCAGTGAGGTATGTCTCAAGTCATTCACTCCAACATGGACTGCGACAGAGTCATAACTGTACTTGTTGTTAAGAGACTTGAGTGCATGTGTGATTTGACAGATCCTGACACCTGGCAGACAGCTGACCGAGACCTTCTCCTTGTCCACCCTGGTGAGGGGGACATCTGTGTGTCTCACTATGGAGTTGTCTATGATCAAGGCATTTGGTTTTGAGGCATTTTGCCTTAGGGGCTTATTGGTTGAGACACTGTTGTGTGTATTATTATGTGTAGTGGATTCTGTTGGGTCAACAGTGTGTGTAGTAGGACTGTGTTTGGGAGATCACTAATCTTTAGGTAGGCTTCTAGCAAGTACCTCCACATATGTGGGTTTATGTGTTGTGAGCTTGTTATGTGCAAGAGGTGAAGTGTGTGTGTGCTGACAACCTGTTTGATATCTGGTGTGTTGTTATGTGAGAGGATTGATTCCAAATTCATAGTATAGATACATCTCTCACTTGTTGTATTTGTTTTAGGAGTAACTGGTTGTCGGTATACATGAGACAATTGCTACATTGCCTTAGGATGCCCATGTCAATCACGCTGGCTGGAGAAAATGTGCGGAACTGCCCATCCATTATGGCAGGTATACTGTAGTAACTAGTGGGATGTGGGATAGATGGACCAGGTTTTGCTGTAAGACTAAAAAAAGGGGCTATTCTTATAAATAAATGAAAATAAATATATAATAACTGGAAGAACCCATGCAAATGAGCCACATTATATATGCAAATGAGCTTATTCAGAAATATATAAAAGAGACATTCTATGCTATGACAAAGCAAATTGTTTGCACTATGAATCATTGTTTATATACGAGGGAAGCACTATGTGGAGTAGCAACAATCGTAGTACAGCAACGTGTTAATGGTGGCCCTCAGAGCCAGTGCCTGCAGTGTTGTATGACACAACCACAAGACTTTGGAATATAGCTATACCATATTTGGTCTCAGTGAGAGGCTTCAGTGTTGATGGCCTATCACCTGTAGTGGACCTGCTTATCACAATGACCCAAGTTTTTCCTTTGCTGAGAGTACCAATGCACAGCATTAGCATGTTGCACCAATCCATGCTGAATCTGGTCCCAATACTGTTTGTCTGTGACAGCTTTGCTGAATAGGTGTATGTGACACATGTAGATTAGCAGTAGTAATACTTCTTTATACTGCGCTATTGCTTCCCTCTGGTAAACGTGCTGTATACAGTTACACCTGGGGGTAAAATGTGTCACTCACTTTGTATGTGTAGAATGCTATAAGATGGCCATACATAAAGTCATCATCCCCTCTTTATGCAGCAATTTAAGTGCCACACTTAGTGCTTATAGCATAGAATCTCCAATCTGCAGCCACAGTTACTGACATGCACAGGCTTTCCTCATTACAAAAACGTGAACCAGGAACCACAAATCCACTTTGGCATGTCCTACACAATGCTTACATTGTACATGGCTGCCTCCACAAAATTACAGGCAGGTAGTGTGTTGTCTCTTTGTTCTGGATTCTCAGAGAGACAGACATCCATCATAGAGCTTTTTATTTTTGCTGATGTACTTTAACAGCCACGACTGTTTTCTAAATTCTGTTACTTCAGTAGCTCTGGAAAGCTGCAAGCCTACAGACTCTATATAAAAATTCTATTCCACAATTATAAAGTTTATTGAGCAGGGACATACAAAATGATGCTGCTACTTTGCATTGTACAACCAAGGGCACATTACTTATGTGGTTGTGCTGATAAGCCTACTTAGCACTACTGTTTCTGAATCATTACCTTAACATGTTGCACCACCTAGATATACTGGAAGTAGCCATGCACATCCCAGTGACCAGGAGGCATTTGGCCAGTATACTCATGCATGCAGTATATGCATGGCGCAATGCCATGGTGCAGCTCGATTACTAGTCATAGCACTGTGAAGCAGCACCAGAGACATGTAGTAGTACAGCGATAAGAGACACAAAATCTACATCATGCATCCATGCACACACAGCTACCAATCTGCTACTTAAGTGGCTCTGAGTGAGTGGCCATGGCTAGTTCAGTCATTCTGGAATGCAGACCTCCAGAATGGTGTGCAAGATTTTCTTGTAATATTTGTAAAGAGACTTCCAGGAGTGTCTGCTAAAGTATTATGATGAGTTCTTCTGGAAGGTGTAAAGTTGGCATGAGCATGCCAGCATGATGGGTAATGTCACAGCCTCAAATGGTCTGGTGATCAGTGCTGATATCATCACATAGGTGACAGTGTCATCCTGACCTGCTTTGACCGTGAGAGGCAGAGATTTTGGATAGACATGGAGATGAACACTAAACATTTTTTCAGCATTATTATGTTAGCTATACTAATATTGTTATGTTACATTAATATTACTTAGCAGTGTCAGTGGTGCAATGGGTAGTACACTCACCGTTAGTGCAGAGGGCTGTGGGTTCTTTTCTCACACCAAGTAGATCAATTGCTAACCCTGCAGTGCAGCATATGGGGGGTGCCGCACTCCTAACTGTGCCATCCTTCAGATGAAATATTAAACCAAAGCCCCATCTGCTTGAGTTGGTGGTCGCTCACATGGATGTAGAAGAGCCTAAGGTACCTATCAAAAAAGAGTAGTTGAAGTTACCCGATGCCCTGAACAAACTTCCCTTAGCAGTATAAATATTACCTCGGGTCTCCAGTGAAAAGACTCTACTAGCCTAGTCAGACTAAACCACTCAAAAAAGGATAAATAAATTCCCTCTAAAAATTCTCCACAGGGTTCTACCTTGACCTCATGCTATCAGCTGAGGAGGCTGGTGGTGACTGAATGATGTGGTAACTGGATCCTTGCCTCAGCAATGTAGAGTGCCTTCTGGTATCACTTCTTGAGTCACTTGATCAGCAGGCCTTTCCCACTGAACCAGGAAAGGAGAAACAATCCCATTGCATCACTCAACCAGGTGGCAAATAACAGAGATTGTTGTCCTCTTGGCTTGCCTGACATCCAACCATTACAAAACCCTGCCCTATCCCTGTCTTGGTGTTCTCTTCCACAGGTATCATTAATCATTCCTTGTTTTTTGTCTGACCCTCAGTGTGACCATTTGTCCTCCCAACCTTTTGTGTGTGTCTACTGCCCCTGTTTATTTAAGTCTGTGTTTTATGTTTGTTTGCCTCTGCTACCTGCCCTTCTCCTTGAATGTCACCCGCAATGTTTCTTCACTACTGTCCTGACCTGCACTGCTTTTTATATATGATTTTTCTCTAAAAAAATAAATAAAAATGTACCTTTCCTCATCCCCAACCTTTAACTTATGGTTATCCTTGTATGTTTCTCTGTACTAACCTTAGTTTATCCCCATTTACGTGATGAACAGGGTTGACATTTTCATGTGCAGACCTTTCATCCCTTCCTGCAGAGCTTGAGAAGGAAAGGAAAAAAAAAGATACTCTATATTCCATACCCGAGGAACAAAAAAAAAATCCTCTGTACTTTACAATCTCTGAACTATGGCAATACCTATTTGCTACAGTTAGAGAAGACTGTCTGACACAATTGTATTCGTGAATTCTAAACAGCCATGGTTGTTTAAAAAGAATGAATACAATCGTCAGCGATGCCACTTTTACTCTTCTTCCTGGCCGACTTTGCTGGTCATGTCCCCTAATAATTAATGTCTGGGACAGTTACCCCCTTCTCCCTGCCCAGGCAGTAGCTGTACCCGCTTGCGTTAGAGGAAGAGAAGATGCAGCTATGCAGTACTCCGCTGTGTGCACAACAACACAATTACCCGATTGTGTTATCCTGCCTTCTCTGTAATGTACATTACATTTATCACACATCCCACTGTAAGTCTGCACCAACCATTGGGCGGCCAAAATCTGCTTCTCCCAGTAGGGCTACAATTCTCTTTCTTTATGTGATCCTGTGATCAGTCTGCTAGAACTATTCAATGCGTAGTACGTTAGTATGTCTGAATACCAGTTTATATCATCATGCAGTGACTCATCCAAAGTTAGCAATGCACTTGTATGCAGCATTTGTCTGCGAGTCTAAGCTCTAATTTGTCTCAGTGCTATATTTCACTGACAAATCAAAGCTATATATTATTTTCAAACAAATTTCTTTAAGTAAAATGAACACATAACACTTCTGCTTAAAATGCTACTGAAATGTGTTGTTCATGTGAATTAACATGTGACATTGTGCATAAGTTTTGTTCTATAAAGCCATGCGGTTTGGTACGTGGGTTGACAACTCTTTACTTGTGTTTAGTTATTGGTATATGTATGCTGCTCTTAATGTCACTACACAAGTTATATATAATCTATTTACAAAGAAAGAGAGAACATTTCATTACTAAATAACACATTGAAATGTAAATGCAAAAGGAAAGGAATTTTTTTTTTTTTTATAATTGGGAAGCCTGGGAAAAAAAGTAAGGTTCTTTTACTCATCCCAGTTTAGACAGCTGGCCAGATATAAACAGTGTGTGCAATGTTCCACTCAGCTTGGTGAAATATTTTTATTAAATGCAGTTGCCAGAGTTAAATAAATGTCAGAAGTTGTTTACTGTTGATTGTGATAAAATAATCTGTTTATAACATTATGTGTTGAGCATGGTGCATATATATATATATATATATATATATATATATATATATATATATTATTCTGTCAAGACATACGGTATATTTATAAGGTAGGTGGGCTGAAAACAGAATGCACTTACTTCTGCTGAGTATGTTATACATTCTGCCTCCTTTGGCAATACACAACTTCATGAAAGGATTTTTAACTGAGAAGGACTACAATACAGTGCAAAGGTGAATGGAAATTATTGAAAAATAAATAATAGCACACTTGAATAGTAAGCTTAAGGGCAAGAATATAAAAGAAACAGGACTGAAGAGCTTGCATGTTCTGTTTTATAAACACAATGGGCCAGATTCAGGAAGCCTCCGTGTAAGAGTTATAACTCTTACACGGAGGCTGCAGTTAAACTGTGTGATGTCAGCATGTCATGCATATGCATGAGGTGCATGAGGCATGCTGAATCACACTAGTAACTCTTACACGGTCCGTGTAAGAGAGTAGGGGGCGTGTCTGTAGGCTAAGCTCTGCAAGTGGACACGCCCCCGGAAGACTAGAATGGCTGAAAGTAAACAGCCACGAGAAAGGCCATGAAAATGTGAATAAACACACTATACAACACATGCCCCGACTGGCCATCAGTGTATAAAGTGAAGAGATGTCATAAAAGTAAATTAAAACCTTTTTTTTGTTAAACCTCAGAATGTTTGCTACTGTGTGCGCGGGTGTGCTACTAGCGCAATCACAGTTAGCAGTCAGTGGAAAAGGATATAAGAACTAAATATGCAAAGTAAGCCAAGAAATAATAGCTTAGCGGTAGAGTAGCCGCCCTAAGAGTAGGCAGGCAGGGTTCGAGCCCCTACAACAACCTTTTTTTGTAAATAAGCACTAAAAAGCCCCCTGACAGTATTGTACAAATGTAAATGTATTCCCTTTTGTAAAATGGAATGAAATAGAGCATTTTGAAGTAACATAAGAATAAAAATAGTCAGAAATGTACTGATAGCTAAGCTGCCGTGAGACAGAGTGCCCGTAGCTGAGTAGTGTTTAAAAAGCTGCAAACTGCGTGCCCGTTGCCAAGCAGTGGGTAAACAGGCTGAAACTGTGTGCAATTAGCTGAACATGTGGGTCGCTAGCCAATTAAGATTTATCCCAGCGCACACCGCTTATGCGCCGCTCCCACAGGCTAACTGCCAGTGCGCATGCGTTACCTCCAAAACAGCGCAGAACAGGTTTAAAGTGCTTAAAAGTGCTTTTGGCATGTTTGATTGACAGGTCCTCAACTCATTTCTGTCAGGAAAAGCAAAAATCAGTTGCCAGATTCAAACCCAGGATACCATGCACTACAGTCAAGGAACTAAACCACCAGGCCATGACAGCAATACCTAGAAATGCAGAAATAGCATATATATGGGATAAAACCCAGAATGGAGCATGAGAAAGCATTTTCAGTGAAGTAGATACAATTCCAAAACGCCAATCAGAGAAATGTGCGCGAAAAGCGGCATATATAAGCCCCATAGGCCGGAATACACAGCATAACTGATTGTAGAACAGACTTGCAGTCAGCATGAGTGGAGTAGGTGAGGGACGTTGCTTTCGAGCACAGCGTTGGGGCGTTGAGGAGTCCAGATACATGGTCTGGCTCCTTGTCCATAATCACGAGGCCCAACTCATGCAGGGCCAGGTCTCATGGGGAGTATATAGGGCAGAGGCATGGGACCAGTTGGCTCGTGATCTGACCAGTGCTACTGGCATTCCACGCACTGGTGAGCAGGTCCGTCACCACCATGCGGACCTGAAGAGACGCAAGCAGGACCAATTGAACCGTTGGATCCAGGAGGCCCGCAAATGCCCAACGCCCACTACTGAGTAAGTCACATTTTACCCATGTATGTAAGGATTTCAACCAGCTGATACCATGGAGATGTGTAGTCCAATATTATTCCCTTTGTATTACAGCTGCAGGTGTCCGCTCTGCGAATGTTGAGATGCACGCCAGAAGGCTGGTGCGGCGCCACCATGCAGGTTAGTAACCCCACCCAGTACTTGTAAATAAATATTATTATGTACCATGTATCAGAACAGTGCAGTGTATTGATTAAAAGTAATATAATGTGCAAGCAGGAATTGAAAGTCTGCAGGTATGGCTGCAACAAGTTCATCAGTATGCAAGTGTAACTGGAAATATAATTGATAGAATTAAACAGTGCTGTAATACAGATGTCCCATCATTAATTAAATATACTGTAACCTGCAGTAGTCTCAAGAGTACAGCTTCACAATCTGAGGTAGTCACATGTGAGATATATCCCTGTTCAAATGCTGAATCATGACAGAAGTGAGGCTGTTGGAAAGTGTTTGAATCACCACAGGTCTAATATGTGAACAAAGCCTAGAAGTACCAACCTGAACTGTGAAGTTGCAGAATGTGTGAGAGTGACAGAAAGGCTCATGTATGAATAAATAAAGTAGTAATAACCCCTGAATATATAAGCCTCAGTGTGTTTTTACAGAACTAAATGCATGTGGGAAGTACAAATTAACATCCCAAACTGATTTCAGTGTGTCTGAATCTGAATGTCTAGCTCAAAATCTGTATATGGTGATAACAGTAAACAATTTGCAGATAGAATGAATGATTATCTGACAGACTAAACAGCCATAGTTGTCCCCTGTCCTGTCATCAAAGTGTAGCAGGATGATGTATCTGATCAAATTCAAAATAAGTAGGATAGTGATGTATGTGTAACAGGTGTAGCATGACAGTCAAATAAAGATTATTTTGAAACATCAGCCTCAACTTAATTGTGTATCTATACTTGTAAAAGAAAAACGACTCCAAATCCACAAATCGCACCAGCAAGCGTAAATTGTTCTAAACGCAAGAATAATTTATTTGTAACACCAAGTACAGCGTTTTCGCCAGTCGAATTCGAATGGCTTCCTCAGAGAAACATGTTTTCCATTTAAAACCTCAAAACTATTTATGCACTGTGCAGCGTACATGCATCGCACTTCCTAGTCTTACAGCTGTTTTTCTATACATCTTAAAGGAATCATGACCAATGGGTCATGATTCCTTTAAGATGTATAGAAAAACAGCTGTAAGACTAGGAAGTGACGTATGTACGTTTGCTAGCACAGTGCATAAATAGTTTTGAGGTTTTAAATGGAAAAACATGTTTCTCTGAGGAAGCCATTCGAATTCGACTGGCGAAAACGCTGTACTTGGTGTTACAAATAAATTATTCTTGCGTTTAGAACAATTTACGCTTGCTGGTGCGATTTGTGGATTTGGAGTCGTTTTTCTTTTACAAGTTTGGCTACAGTTGCTTTAATTGTGTATCTATGATAAATGTGAATCAATGTTTAACATATGAATGTGTCATCACTTTCTATCCCCACCCAACCCTGTAATTCCATATAACAACATCCACTAAATAATGGTATGTGAACATTTCATTAATCATGGACATTTGTCCGTTCCAAACATATATGCATGTCTGTTCGTGCATGTGCCCTGTTCATACCTGCAAATACGATGGCCTGTTGCCATTAATCAACCCTGCATGTCGTTTGACTGTGTTTTGCTGTTCAAATAATGCATGTGATATTGATATGCCCCTTGTTCAATGGTGTTCATATCTGGGTGTTTGTTTGATGGGAATACCAATGCATGCTGTTACAACTAATCTGAATGGAATAAAATGCCACTAACCCAAACTAACATAACTACTCACAAACCTAGAACGCTTGGGAAGGCAGGTCCCAGCGGACCCACCTCTCCCACCTCAGCTGGCGACTGCACCTGGCACTAGTGCCCAGGCCGACCCTCCGTGGCCCTGTGCCACCTTCGGGTGGAAGCGCTGCAGGGGATGGGGCCCCCCCTCTGCAAGTGTGGCCGGAGGGGTTCGTCCACTCACCCTCCGCGGTGTCCGGTCTGTGGTGCGGAGGGAGATCCAAGACACTGTTCTTGGACCCCTACGCCAGCTCGAGGCTCGTGTGGCACAGCTAACGGCCCCGGCCGTTGCCCGCCACACAGCCCCAGCACAGCCCGTCCTGGGCTGTGAAGGAACAGTGGCAACTGCCTATGGGTGGGGATATCAGTTCCACTGTTGCCATCTGTGGGCTCGTGCATCTCGGATATCCCAACCTCCGTCCCGTCAATTGTGTAACCCCCACGTGTGTCATACACCGCCCTGTATGCGTCTTGTCTGTCTTGTCTGTTAACCTACCCAACCTACCTCCCCAGCTTTACCGACTTCCTTCACCTGTCATACCACTCTCACCTGTAAAAAAAAAAAAGGGCACTCTGTCCCACAAAAAAATTACGCCCCATACATAGCTGTCCATGTCGCAGACATGTCCGCTGGACATCTAAACTGTTAATTACAATTGGCTGTACAACAAATATTAATGTTGTCCTGACACCTCTCTCAGAGGTGGAAGGTTTCAAATGTCTCACCAAAATACATAGAAATATACAGCTGTTGCTGCAAAGACATGGGCATCTATGGGCCTTACCTACACCCTTCCTGCAAATCCCACGCTTCTTTCCCTACTGTCTTACCCTCTTTGTGACCCCTTTTCACCACTTTCCTGTCACCCCTTTTCTTTTCTTTCAAATAAAATAGCGCGGGTGTGCGCTTGTGTTAGCGGAGCTCACCGCCAGTGCGCATGCGTGAGCTCCGCGCAAACGAGCGCAGACCTGGTTTAAAGTGCTTAAAAGTGCCTTTATGGCACTTTGATTGACAGGTCCTGTACTCAGTTCGAAAGTTTGCTAAGAAAAAAAATTCCCACTGTCAGTCTCGAACCCAGGACCTTGGTAACATTAGTCCATATGACCTACCACTAAGCCATGCCTGCTTTACAAGAACACAGTGCTAAAATAAATATAACATGTAATAGTAGGAATCAGTATAAAGGCAATATAGGAGATGTACTATCCAAAGCATGTCAGGTAGAGTTGTAATGGCCAAATTACTGGATTCCCATACTAGTTCAGTGTGAACAGAAACAGCCCTGCTACCTGTTAGCTTGTACATAATAATGTAACATAATGTACATATGTGAAGGTATGTATATCTACACATACATATATATAAATATATATTAATACATATGAAATATAATCGTAGGTCTCAGTAGCCATACACACTCACTACAGGAAAAAGTTAACATAATTGCTGCAACCTGAATCTGCAACACAGCCTGACCCCTGTGTGACCTACTTACCCTTCTAACTGCTTACAGGTGGCCTCAGCACTTTGATTGACAGGTCCTGTACTCAGTTCGAAAGTTTGCAAAGTAAAAATTCCCACTGTCAGTCTCAAACCAGGACCTAGGTAACATTAGTCTGTTTGACCTACCACTAAGCCATGCCTGCTTTGGAAGAACACACTGCTAAAATAAATATAACATGTAATAGTAGGAATCAGTATAAAGGTAATATAGGAGATGTACTATCCAAAGCATGTTTGGTAGAGTTTTAATGGCCAAATGACTGCATTCCCATACTAGTTCAGTGTGAGCAGAAACAGCCCTGCTACCTGTTAGCTTGTACATAATAATGTAAGGTAATGTACATATGTGAAGGTATGTATATCTACACATACATATATATAAATATATATTAATACATATGAAATATAATCGTAGGTCTCAGTAGCCATACACACTCACTACAGGAAACAGTGAAGATATATGCAGCAACCAGAATCTGCAACACAGCCTGGCTCCTGTGAGACCTACTAAGCCCTTTAACTGCTTAAAGGTGCCTCCAGCACTGTGATTGATAGGCCCTATACTCAACTCAAAAGCAGAATATGAGCATACTAGTAGGCCCTACCACAAGACCATTGTAACACTAGTCTGTATGACCTACCACTAAGCCATGACTCTCATACAGGAATATAGTGCTAAATAAGTGGAACATGTAATAGTAGGAATGAAGATAAAGGCAATATAGTATGTCTACTACCCAAAGCATGTCAGGCAGACTTTTATAGTCCCAATTACTGGATTCCCATACTAGAGTAGTGTTAACGGAAACAGCCCTGCTAATTGTTAGCTTGTACCCAATAATGTCAGCTAATGTACATATATGAAAGTATGTATATGTACACAG
The DNA here is from genome assembly GCF_019279795.1 of Protopterus annectens. NCBI lineage: Eukaryota > Metazoa > Chordata > Ceratodontiformes > Protopteridae > Protopterus > Protopterus annectens. The sequence continues at coordinate 1,529,012,049 of NC_056726.1, forward strand.
ATATATATATATATATATATATATATATTTATATAGCAATACATATGACATATAGTTGTAGGTGTCAGTATGCATACACACTCACTACAGGAACAGGCAAGATAAATGCAGCAACCTGAATCTACAACACAGCATGAAGCATGGGAGATGTACTAACCTTCACACTCACAGAACACTGTCAACAGCATACCAGCATGGTCCACGCCCTACAATCTGAAAGGGCAACGCCTATCTCACATACCCTTTTATAGCAGTGTCCTGAAATCACAGTGAGACATGCAATTAGTACACACCCAGCTGCTTGCAATTAGCAAATGCTGCCTTACAATTGGTGCAGAGGCCATCACATGGACCTATGCAGATACCTACAAAAGTATTCAGTACCCACACTCCACTCATGCAATACAGTCATTGCACAAACCAAATGAGAAAGAGAGAGAGAGAGAGACAGAGAGAGAAGACAAAACAAAATATACAAACAGCCAGCAGAAAAACAGCAGCAGCAGCAGCAGCAACAGCAGCAAAATTCAAGCAGCACGACTGACACACCAAAAGCTGCCACATAAAAAAAGGTAATGCAAAGTAGCAGGTTAATCCTGTGTATACTGTGACACCTCCAAATGTATCATAGTTCACTATCTATAGGTATGTCCATGAGATAGGTTGTGTGTAGATAGTCATGAAATATAAACATATGTAATATTGTTGTACATGTGGGCCATAACTAACACTTCCATAGCTTAGAACACAAGGCCAGTTGTGCATATGATGCAGTAGTTCCCAGGGTCAGTAGAGGTTCCTCCTCATTGGTGTGGGACCACTGTGTATGTATGGCACTGTTCAGGTACATATCCTGTAGTATGGCCAGGGATTAATATCAGTCTGTCATGTGGTGCTATGTCCTCCAGGGGTGAATGTAGCACACATCCAGGGATACCATTTCGTAACAGTGATGATATGTGTTCTGCAATGATGAGGGTGGCTCTCACCTCGACATGTGAGAGGATAGGGAGGTTACAGTCATCTGGGATAACTAATAACACGTGTGTAGGACAATGGGGGTACCTGCACCTAAACTGTCTGCAACATTGTTGGCAATATCTGTGCATTTGGTGAATGTGAAGCATCTTAACACTGCAGACAACAGATGCCTTCCTGTCATGTGAATCTGCCCTGTGCTGCAGTAGCCTCCTACTATTGTTATACAATATGCCTGTATCTGTAGTCCACTGATCAGGATTAATAAGTGGTGTGCAGTTGTTCTGGGTTAGATAACTGTGTGCACAGTACATGCAGTATGTGGGATGTCTGTGGTAAGCATATGCAAATGTGCTGGCGGTGTGTGTTGTGGCTTCCACTGGCCCAGTGGGCTGCATGGATAGCATCACTGTCATAACTACTGAATAACTGTGTAATAACATGCATACATAGCAAGGTAGTGTATTGTGCTTGTGGTGTTGTTCAGATATGTATATCCAGGCTGAGTAATGTGTGTCCACATCACAGGGTTGGATGGCAGCACACATCCAGTATGTATGGATGAACACCCAGAATGTGTCACACGTGTCACCTGTGCAGACGTATCTGGCCATTACCTGTGCATCCCCCACAACACACACACATGCAACATATGGCAGAAGTACTATAGCAGTACACACATGTTCATAGGTTCATACTAGGCTATCTGCCCGAGGGCATTTACAAGCCTAGCCCATCGTTTTGTGGCTTACGCCACCCCTTTAGTATGGGGAACCATACCCATTATTTTGCTGTGCCTCTGTTGAGCAGTGACACTGAGGTAATCCCTGGGGTATATCTGCGATCACCCATCCATTGGTCAAGATTTCTCTTGAACAAGGCCAGCGAGGTGCTCTGCCTCACATATACCGTGATTTTGTTCCACAGCATAGGGAGTCTTTGGGTGATGAATCTATCCCTCCAGCATGTCCTATTAATAGCCGTGTCGAGGTTTAAGCCTCCTGGCCTTGTGGCTCTGATGGATCTAGATTTTTTTAGGTGAAGCATATTCATCAAATCTGGGTCTGACATGGCCTTGTACGTTGGGCAAAGGTCACCTCTGAGCAAGCGGCGTTTACTGAATAGAACATACATGGACATGCTGGAGGGGCAAATTCCTAACTGAGAGGCTCCCTTTACTCTGTAATGAGCTCGAACAGTTGAGAATGAACAGTTCATAGGTTCATACTAGGCTATTTGCCCTAGGGCATTGGTAAGCCTAGTAGAATGTGTTTGTCTTTTGCCACCCAATCACAAGTTATGCTGCTATGCCCTTGTCCGACTTTAGTATACTATGCCTCTGTCTAACAGCGACATAGAAGTGATACCTGGGGTGCAACTATGATCTCCATCCACTCATCCAGATTCCTATGGAAGAGAGTCAATGAGGGACTCTGCCTAACCAGTAGTGTGAGCTCATTACAGAGTGAAGGGAGCCTGTTGGTTAGGAATATGCCGCTCCAGCATGTCCATGTATGTCAGTGCTGAGGTCCAGCTCTCCTGAGCATGTGGCTGTATGGGACTCTGATTGCCTGAGGTACATCACGTTCATTACTGCTAGGTAGGACATGGCTGTATATGGCATGCACAGATTGCCCCTGAACAGGCAGTATGCCACTTGAGTCCAGCTGGATTCACTTTACCTGGGCAGCATATGACATCTGTGTGAGCCATTGCATCCCCTTGATGATGTACTGTTGTCCTGTACCAGTTGCTGTAGGTGTCTGGTTAGGTACATCCCAAAAGGTGCATTGTATGCAATTATAGGCCTGATGATGGATGAGTACAGAGGCACAATGACCTCCCCTGCCATACATGTGAATCAGTCATGATTAGCTGGGCTATATAACATGTCTGTCAATCCACGTTGGCCATGTGGTAGACAAATGACAGACTGCTACCATGTTTCTTCCCCAGGTCCCCAACTACGTCTACTGTACCCAATGGCCTAACACCTATGTTGTACTGTGCCACCAATGTGGAGGCGTGGGAATCTGCATTGAATACTGATACTCTCCCTCCCTTGTTCAAGTGTTGTGGCTGACAAGAATGGTAACAGCTATAACGTGGTAGTACTGGTGTGCTCCTGTGAAACCTGAAACAGGTTCATGTTACTGCACAGATATCGATCTCCAGAATGCTAGGTAGGGTTTTGGGTGCGTGCATCCTTGGGTCTAGACGTCCAGTGTTGAGTAGCATCACTCTTACTTCCTCATCCTTTGTGATACAAATGGATGTGGGTTTGCCTTATGAGCCTTGCCTAATACAGGCACTATGGGTGTAGCAGGAGGCTCCGCCAAATGTCAATAGGACTGTGGTGACAGGTGCAAGCTGTCCCTAGCAAAGCATACCACCCCAAGATGGCAGGGATTGGCACACCTGTGAATGACACCAGTATGTCAGTCAATTGTTGGAAGGGATCATTGTGCCTTGATATTGTGGCATTGTTCTAGGTGAGGGTAGGATGCTACTCAAGGTCAGGGTCAAACTGTCCCGGCCTACGTGCTCAGAGAGCTCTGTAATGTCTCATGTCATGTAGTCCAGGGAGGAATGTGTCAGGCCATTCACAGCAGCATGGACATTGACTGAGTCATACCTGTACCTGCCTTGGGGTTACCTGACTGTTTGTGTTATGTGGCAGGTCATAGTGACTGACAGGCTGCACACCGTGACCCTCACCTCGTTAAGCCTGGTGAACGTGATGTGAGTGTGCCTGATCATAGAGGCACCTAGTACAGGTGTATGAGGTGTGTTGTTAACTGTTAATGGCTGTGAGTGTTCAGCACATTGGCTTTGTGTGATATGTGTTGCACATGTTCGTTTATGTGGTAGTGGTTGCCTGGATGTCTGCATAGGAGGTCTCTGCTGCATAGGCAGAGCTGTGGTCTGAGCCTACAAGTATGATCATGTGTGATCATGTGTTAGGTCCGCTGTTGTGTTAGGTCTACGTGAGACTGGAAGTGTAGTGAGTGATCCCCTTTGCCACGTGACTGGCTATGGCGGTATTGAGTAGACAGAGCCTAGCCTCCAGTCTGGTATATGGTTGCATCACTCACATGAGTTTGAATTTGTCATTAGGAGGAGGGTTGTCTGTGTACATGCATCTGTTCTAACATTGTCTCTGGAGTACCACACTCACCAGCTGGACTGAGGAGGGAACTGACAACTGACCTCTGGACATGCTAGAATACTATTGTGAACTCTGTAATCAGTAATGATTGAAAACAAGGTCCAGTGGGAGTGAGGGTGTAGTGACATTTAAACCCTTTAAAACCCAACTGGGCCTT
>NC_056726.1:1529016852-1529061852 GCF_019279795.1 Protopterus annectens
TGTAAGAGATGTGTTAGCTGTCTCTTACACGGAGATTTGGGCTGTTGCTGAATCAGGAGGCTTACACGGAGGCTTACACTACTCTTAAACTCCGTGTAAGCCTTCCTGAATCTGGCCCAATGTCAAAAAGAAAGTAATGTTTATTTGCATAGCTGCATTGGGAAATTGGTCCAATGTTATTTGTCTGATCTGTCACGCATTTGTAAATGCTTTATATGTTATATTAGAATAAGATTATCTTCTTATAGATTGTAAGATACCTATCAAGGGCAAAATATTTATTGGTTATTGGAAATGGGCGTATAATATTAACATACTGCATGGGTACATTCTGGTAATTACTTAGTGGTTGCACTATGTTTTGCATTATTTAATGTATGTGTGTGTATATATATATATATATATATATATATATATATATATATATATATATATATATATATAGGACCGCTACAGAATTCTGAAAGCCCAAAATCCTGAAGACCAAAAAGTTCAAAATACTGAAAACTCAAAATCCTGAAAACACAAAGGATACCAACACTTATTATATTCCAGCACAAGTACATACAAAAACATATTACCCTTCAACTATATGCAGGGGGGCAAGCCCCACTGCACCCCCACATGTGGGGCTGTAAGCCCTCACACCTCCTGCTACTTAAATATATCAACTCTAAGCTTGCACTTCACTACACTAAGTGCAGTCTTGGAATTGATATATTTAAGTAGCATGGGGTGTGGGGGTGTGTGGGGGGGCACAGCCCGCCATATGTGGGGTGCAGGAGGGCTTGCCCCCCTGCTTATACTTGGAAAACACTAATATAGTTTGTGTTTTACTTGTTTCTCTATGTACTTGTGCTGGAATATAGTAAGTGTTGGTATCCTGTGTGTTTTCAGGATTTTGAGTTTTCAGTATTTTGAACTTTCAGGATTTTGGTCTTCAGGATTTTGGACTTTCAGGATTCTGTAGCACTCTCTCTCTCTCTCTCTCTCTCTCTCTATATATATATATATATATATATATATATATATAGTTGCCTTCTTTATAATATGGTCCTTCATGACCCATGCTGTAGGTTGAATAGTGGTGTTAATAGGCTTTTGCAGGTATAACATACAGATTATGGTCTGCATCAAATTGAACCGTTTGGCGGGGATGTTATGGGATTGTGGTAAAACTAGAGCAGAAATAAAACAAGTCATTTAACGTCTGCATAAGAAGGCAAGAAAGAAGGAAGTTTTTATTCACAATTCTCTAACATCAGTAGCACCAACAAATGCAACCAAGGAGTGAAAGAAGTAAAACAGAATGTTTAATAGTATCTGTGGCCGTGATCACGAAATCGAAATACAATTCACACATCCTTAATTTAAACTGTTATTGCATATCATCTCATGAAATCACTTAAATCAATGGATTTGTGCTTTGGCTTCCAGAGCAACGATATTCTAGAAGCTTATGTTAGAGTCACAATTTTAATAAAATAATTTGAGTATTTTTGGATAATATATTACTTTGTGCTTAAAATTAATTCAAATTTCACATTTTTATATATGAAATCAGGATGTGTTAACATATATTATATTGGTCATTCAGACTGGCTTATCTGTAATATAAGCAAATTATAAAATTTACTAATAAAATCAATGCTATTTATATGCTTAAATTTATATATGCAACATGTTTGATAATATTGTTGAGATGAGATTAGATTGGGGGAGAGGGGGATCTTGGTGGTGGGGAATGAGAAAAGGAGGAAAGGAAAATGTAATAGTTAAACATGATTTGATATTTAATAAAAATGAATGTTTTTTCTTAGAATATGTTGAATAATAGAGGGAAGTATCAATCAAAGTATCAACTCAATAAGAAAACTGGAGGGGACAGAATTCCTAATCTACAAGCAAAGAAGACACGTTTTAAATAATTCTTCATTTCTGTAATTTCACCCCTAAATATTTACTTTTCCTAACTTTTCTGAAAGGTGGTATGTATGTTATGATGTATTTATTTTAAAGTATATAATTATCTCACTTCTATTTTCATCGTCATCTCCTTTCGGCTTATTAGGGGTCTCCACAGCAAAACAACGGTCCGCAGAATGATTGGCAGTGGAGTTTTATGGTGTTGAGTTGCCAGCCCCATGCCCAGCCTTCCACAGAAGGCACACACACTTACACACTCACACCTAGGGCCAGTTGAGAGTGTCCAATCCACCTACAACATGTCTTTGGGATATGGGAGGAAACCAGAGCACCCAGAGGAAACCCATGCGACCACAGGGAGGACATACAGACTCCGCACAGAAGGTACTCCAGCTGAGAATCGAACCGGAGAACTTCTTGCCGTTAACTATTAATGTATTAAATGCATTAAAACTGTTAGCTTTAGTGATATAATTTAAAATCTAGTGATAAAATAGATATAAAATGTTTGTTGGAGTATGAGATTTTGATTTCAAAGATTATATATATATATATATATATATATATATATATATATATATATATATATATGTTTTATTATTTTTATTTTACATTTGTTGACCAGGCTAGTCTAACTGGATACATGTCCATTTTCAGTAGAGGCCCGGGGAGATAAGCTCCAAGATAGAGCAATGAAATTAACAAGATAACAAATAAGGAAATAAAATAGGTATATATATATATATAGATATAAATATAGATATATAGCTAGATAGATTGATAAATAAAATTATGTCTCGAATCAAGGTTTAAACTTTATTTATTAAAATAGTGTATGGATTTTGAATAATTACTTGCAGATGCATATGCCTGCTCCTACATCCTCTAAATTTATGGACATGATATTGAAAATTGTAGTATGTATCTATATATAGGTGTAACAATAATAAACAAAAGTACCCACTGTTGATAGGCACACTGCTGACATTAAAATGTTAAGAACACCAACACTGAAACACCAGTATGCATTCTCCAAGAAACAGCCTTAGCACATGCAATATTTTACTTCTAGAAAAATACAATAAACATTGTTTTTGCAGGTGGCAAGCCTCCATGCTCCCCCATACCCCCAGAAAATTATATATAGTAACTCTGAGATTGTACAAGCATGGAATAAGGGCAAATTTTTCAACCCCTTGTTTGTGTGATTTCACACACCTGTCTTATCAGCTTCTTAGCTGACCGTATGTGGTCAATATCAACAGAACTGATATTATACCTGTGAGGTCATATGCCCTTTCCCCATTGTAATGTGACTGTGGAGTTGATGTATTTAATTAGCAGGGAAGCAGGAACTGTAAAGGGACTTGCCGGCCTAAAAAAAAAACAATGTTTTTGATTTGTTTATCTTCTGTTGATCTTTTTGATTTAGATTTTTTTGTCAACTATTTTCATGTCAGCCTTAAGCAGTTTAGACTCTCTCTCTCTCTCTCTCTCTATATATATATATATATATACATATACATATATTGTTACCATTTAAAAAGATTTCTTTTCAATATTCCTAATCAGGTCCACTTGAGTAGATCAAAATTCTACTTACCCAAATTTCATACAATCAAGACAACAACACCGAAACCTGACTTTAACAAAATTTCACATCCTTAGAAAAGATTACTGGGGAAAGAGGCAGTTGGCCAACATGGGGAAATTTGCTGTTTTCCACAGTTTAGTGCGATCTTGGAGTTGGTATATTTGGTTGGGGGGTGGCGGACACAGCCCCCCCACATTTGGTGGAGCGGGGGCAAAGCCCCCCACTTGGGTGAGTTTTACATGTTTCAATATTTTTTTTTTTCATGTTGGCCAGTGGCCTCTTTTCCCAGAAATCTTTTCCATTGATGTGAAAGTTCATTGAAGTCAGGTTTCATTGTTGTCGTCTAGATAATATGAAGTTCGAGTAAGTGGAGTTTCGATCTACTCAAGTAGACCATCCTAATCACATTTACACTGGGATTTTGTATGTCTTTTACAAGATGATTTATGGAAGACTCTGATATTGCTAACATAGTGGACCTGAAGTGTAATGGTTTATTGTATTGGTTCAATTATTTAAAAGGTACCACAACTGACAATATTGTTCATAAATAGAATGGGGTTTGAGTCTCACAAAAGTTAATTGGCTAGACTTAAAATGGCTCACAAGGGCAGTTAGCTTAGTACTAATCTATGAACCTATGAAATATGAATTACAGTCTAAAGGCTGGTTGTTAGTATGGAGTACTAGATTGTCTTTCTCAAAGATACAAAATATGGCAAAAATGCAACTCAAATATATTAAACATTTGAAAGCGTTTCTTTCTTTTTGCAGAAGGCCTCTTCTTTTTATATGAGTTAGAAAAGACATCATTTTAGATGGCACAGATAGAATTATGAAGGTCATGTTACAGAAGATGTGTATTTCATTATTAGGTATGCTCCCTTTATTGAGAAATTTCTTCAGATTAGGAGACAACATTGGCGTATTATTTTAACTGATGATATTTTGTCTTTATTACTTAAAAATTGTTTTAAGACATCTTATCAAAACATTGCCTCCAAATGGACCATTTCATCCATTTTTGTATGTTTTTGGACTCTGTCTTGGAGTCCCTTCGATGTTCTGTCTGTCTTTATTGGGACTGTTTCAATATACAGTACATTAATAGGTATAGAGTTGTAGTTTCTAGTTTCTTTAACTGTTGCCAGGTAGGAGCAACCTTTTGTATTAAATACCTTGTAACAAAGTTTACATTGGTCAAGCATCTAGGACAGTTAGAAAAAGAATTTTGGAGAATATTAGAAACATCAGAAATACTGGTACTTATACATTATCGCAACCATGTTCCAAATGTTTCAGTGTCATAATTCTTCAAAGTGTTTTCATATTCGCTCTGTAAATTGGGAAACTGCATAAACATGTTGTTAATCTGCTCATCTGCCTTAACAACAGTATGTTTTAACTGCTGTAAACATTTACAATTATTTTTCATAAGGAAGCTTATCAAGTAAAGGCCAGCTTGATTATAAATCTCCACTAATTTTGAAAGGAAAAAAATGGATTCTGTGTTTTAAGTGTGTTTGGAAATGTAGAGAAATGGAGCCCTTTAAGAACAATACAAAGGGCAAAACATTGCCCACATCCGAAACTGGTGATCCTCCAAATTGCCTGCGTGTGTGTGTGTGTGTGTGTGTGTGTGTGTGTGTGTGTGTGTGTGTGTGTGTGTGTGTGTGTGTGTGTGTGTGTCTGTGTCAGAGAGAGGAAGTAAGTGATACCGGCAATCTGCTCCTGATTTCGGAAAATGTCTCTTGATTTTGCGTCCTATTTCAGTGTTGTCCTGTCTACAGTTTTTGATTTGCTGTAAATGTCTAAGGAATACAGTCACTATCTAATGCCAGACATTCACACCTTACAGTTCCGGGTGCCTGGTTATGGATGCAAAACCTGTTGTATTAACTGTAAGTCATTTATGGCAATAGTTAGAAATTCTGCCTGATTCATCTCCCTTCACCACCACCAGCCCGTTATTTTTACTATTCTCCAGAATTATGACCACTGAACTTGAGAAGTTTGTGAGTTTGTGTCCTGTGAAGGGCTGAGACACCATTCAGGATTACTTTACTGCCTTCAGTGTATTGCATGCCAGAATAGGTTATGACATTTGGAACGTGGTTGCGATAATACGTAAGTACAGTATTTCTGAAACTAGTTGAGTAGCTCAGCATTTTTTGAATATCATCGTTCTGATGTCTCACTTTTTAAACTCTTTTTATTGTATGCTTTTCCTACAATTAATTGGCTGTTGGATAAAACTATTTTTTATTGCAATAAAAAGCCTAATATATTTTTATGTATAATATTTTGCAGCCTTTTAGGATTAAGTAATGAATTGCAGTGCATTGTACTCTATAGTTCTCAACCAATCAGGGACAAAGACAGAAATAATCAGAGGCAAGCAGGAACACGTTTAAAATATTTGCACTATCAATCTGACACATCAATAAAATAAGAGAATTAAAGTAAAATAAGTTTCTAAATGTAATTATTGTCATTATTTATTAAGTATAACTCAGCCCCATTTCTCCACAAGCCACCAGTTTTTGGAGAGATTAAGAGGAACAGAGCTAAAATGTGAGTCAAAATCAGGGATATTGAGAGGTATGATCTAGCCCTGTGATATCATCTGGTTCTTGAAATGACTGATAGTTTTTAAATTAATGGGTATATTTCCAAATCACATTGAGGAGACGGAATTAGTTACAATGACCTGAGAACACTTCAGCAAGAACTTACAGTACCATTATATCTATTATTCACTAGGTCATGTAAATATGGTGAGATTCCTCAGGATTGGAGACATGCACTTATTAAACCTGTTTTTAAGAGAAAGGGGAGTAGAACAAGCCCAGAGTCATACAGACCCTTAAGTCTACTTTCATGTTGTGGAAAAATAATGGAGAAGGTAATACTGGATAAGTTATTGTCAGAACTGGATAGGTTGGGGCTTGAAACCATATATCAGCATGCATATGTTGAAACTAGATCTATTACCACCTGTAACATGATGTTCTATAACAATATAATAACAGCTATGAATGAAAAATTGTGCTGTGATGTAATTTATATAGATTTAACTTCAGCATTTGACAGGGTCATACACAAAACACTGATCAATAAATCAGAACAACTAGGTATTGATGTACTCTTGATAAGATGGATCGCTGCATGGCTTACAAATAGGACATGGCAAGTATCATACAGCAACTGGACAGGCAAAATCCTTGGTTACAGTCAGGGTGCCCCACAGGGCTCTGTCCTAGGGCCTTACTTGTTTAGATTGTATCTTTCAGACCTAACTTTTTCATCTGAGATGTTCTACAGTCTATATGCAGACGACCTGAAGTTGGATAAACTGATTACATGTGTTACAGTTAAGGCATGTCTGCAAAATAACTTGGCTAAATTAACCATTTGGGCACAGGATAATAATATGCTGATAAATACATCAAAAACGAAACATATGAGGTTTGAAAAGTTAATATTTAATACAGCACACAGTGATTGAAACTGTAGACTCATTTAAGGACCTGGGTATATGGGTAGATTCAGCTTTGAGTTTTTCTAATCATATCAACCAATTGGTTAATGATAGTTATAGATCTATAGGGTGTATAAAAAGATTTATAAAGTCTAGGAAGTCAAAAATAATGAAGTAATTGTTTGTTAGTTACATAAGACCCAAACCTGAGTATGGAATAACAATATGGAAACCCTGTAAGAAAACAAGCATGAATAAACTGGAAAAAGTACAATGGAAATATACCAAGGGTGTCCATGGATGTGAAAATTTAAGTTATTATGAAAGACTAAAATATCTGAACTTGTACAGTGTCTCATAGATATCTAAGGGGAGATCTTATTCAGGTATATAGGGAATTTAGTGACAACTACCTCTGGGAATGTCTGGGATTATCAAAAAGTACTAGAGAATCATCAGATAACCTATGTAGAAGATTCTACAGGAATGAGAAGTGCACTAATTGGTTCTCTGACAGAGTAGCTGATGCATGCAACAGACTACCAAATTACATTAAAGCAAGTACTAGTTTAGATATTTTAAGAACAGCCTGGATACTTATTATGGAAACAAGTGTTTTGGTATATTGGCAAGATAGAAGGGCATTAATGCCCATGCTTGAGATATTTGTATGCATGTATGTATGTATTTCTTTTCTTTGTTTATTGTTTAAACATTGGAGGCGTAATGCCGAGGTTTCCTATTAGATGAATAAACGCTTAAAATGTTGAGTATGACATGCTTGACAGCTTTTAAGCGAACGTTCATCTAAGGGAAACCCGAGAATTTTGAAACAAGGAATTTCGAAAAGTTTCAGTTGGCCACCCATGAGGAAGCCAACAGCTGATGTCAGAACGTTCACCCTGTCTCTCAGTTCTTACAGTCCTCCACTGTGGTGTGGTCTCGTCATTCACCCTGTGTACTGTTATAACAGTCCTCCACTCTGGTGCAGTTTCAGAGTTGGTATAGTTAAGTAGGGGGTGTGGGGGCGAAGCCCCCTACTTTATTTTGTTGGTCGATTTGGGGAAGGGAGGTTGTTGTTTTTTTTTTTTGGGGGGGGGTTGTAATGGTGTACAGTACATTGTAGCTGTCAGCCATTGGCTTCCTGATGGCTGGCCAGCTATAACTTTTCGAAACTCCTTGTTTCGATATTCTGGGGTTTCGATTAGATGAGTGTTCACTTAAAAGCTGTCGAGCATGTCGTACTCGACATTTTAAGCATTCATTTATCTAATATAAACCCAATGCTGAGGATCTAGTTAGTTTTAAATAAAAAGAGCCTTTTTAATTGACTCCAGTGCTGTGAATTATTAAAACATTTAGTTTTATTTAATGCACCATCTCCTTCAGATACGTGTAGAGATCAGTTGCCATCTTTCTGTGGCTTTTAGCAGCTGCATGTAAAACTACAGCTAAAGACTGGGAAAATAACTTAACACCTCTCTTTTTGAGATTCTAAATAAAACTATTATTGTCTGTGAAAATGAAATTAACCTTGCTGAGATGAGATCTAAATAAACAACTTTTAATTATAAGTTCTTGCCTAATGTAAAGGTCATAGTCAGTGATGATTTCAACACCTTCTTTAGAATAACTTAGGTTACACTTTTATAAGATGCTTGAACGAACAGATTTTCTTTGATGCAAAAGATGAAACACACCTTGTATATGTTATAAATAGTTTATTTAGCTAGGATTTAGGCATTTTAAGCTAATAATTAAATAATTAATAGGTTTGTATGTAAATGCTAGGCTACCAGTCTGCAGACTATTACAAGTCTAGTCAGTAACCAGACATCAGAATCAAACCCTGTATTTTGTATCTGTGAGGTAAAGCCTTTAACTATTATGCCATCTCTTCTCTCCATAATATCTTATGATTTATTTTACTTTTTTTTTAATCTAGATACCACTCAGTTATATGGCTAGTATGTTGAAATATTGTGTATTAATGTTATTAGTTTTACTGAAATATTTAAAAAAGTATAAAAAAAATTATAACTGTAACACAACAAATTTGGCACACATTGCCTCTAATGAGTCACGTGACTACTTTTGCGTAGGTAAAACTGCAAGAAAGTAAAGTAAAATTATACACAGTATGTGCATGCCATAGAAAGAGCTGCTAACAATCTAGTTCCTGTAGTCCAAGATTTGAATCCATGAGCCTCCATGTTTCTAATGTGTGATTTTGAGCAAGTCACCTAAGCAGACAGTGCCTTGAAAAAAGACACTTGTGTCTAGTCAACTTCCCTAGTAAACAAATAAATAAAAAGTGTACTTATTTTAAGAAATCTTATTGTCTACTTTATAGAGTCACTGTAAAGGAAACAAGGACAGAGCTTGAAGAATACTGGATAGAGATCAGTTTTGTTAGGTGCCAGCGTCTCATTTGGACATAATGAGAATGTTAACGATGAAGCCTGAGTCGAAACGTAGAAGAGTTAGGGCAGTATTCTTAGTCATTCTGAAAACCTATAAAGGCTATTGGCACTGTTTGTGTGTAACCACGCCTCTGCCATGATTCACAGAGGCCATTTACTTCTGCGTGGGATGGCCTCAAATATATTTATGCAAATTAAAAAATAAAGAGATGCTAATGAGACGTGTATAAAAAGTATTGTGCTAATAAACCATCTTCCTGCTTATTTGCGATGCACAGTCATATTTTGACATGTTTCCATGATGTCCACAGATACTTTATAAAAGGTGGAATTGTGCCTTTTCTGTCTACTTTGCAGATGATGATGACGATGCTTTGTGTTGCTGCAAGTTTTTCTAATTCTCACTGTCAGCTGCTTGTCTTGAATGAGCCAAAACCGCTTGTGTCCATAAGTGCTCAATGGCCAAGAAGGCACAGATATAGACAAAGAATTGCTCATTATAATTTGATAACAAGGAAATCCTTGATAGGTTTAGAGGCGACAGGAATATTATAAGGGTCTTATTGATTACGTATGGCCCTCAGATGAAAACAGGGGGGATGCATGCCCTTCCTATCCCTGTGGATACTAAGCTATGAATAGCCATCACTATACTTACTGTGAGGGCTTTACAGAGACATGCTGGGTACATGTTGGAGATCTCACAGACTTCTGCCTTGAGGATACCACAACAGTTCCTGGAGGTACCCTTGATCAGTACATCTTTTTCCCAGCATCACCTTAGAACTTAGCCAGGACAATGCATGCCTTTTATGGGGTAGCACATTTCTCTGAGGTGCGTGAAGCAGTAGGTTGCAGCCATGTTGTCATTAGGGCCCCATCAAATCCACTGGGCAAGCAATATCAGAACAGGAACGGCTAACATTCCATCAATTGCCTTGTAGAGTGTAATGTATGAGAGAGCAATACCAGAACAGGAAGGGCCAACGTTCCATCAGCTGCCATATAGAGTGTGATGCATGAGAGAGCAATACCAGAACAGAAAGGGCTAACGTTCCATCAACTGCCATGTAGAGTGTGATGCATGAGAGAGCAATACCAGAACAGGAAGGGCTAACTTTCCTTCAGCTGCCACGTAGATTGTGATGCATGAGAGAGCAATACCAGAACAGAAAGGGCTAACGTTCCATCAACTGCCATGTAGAGTGTGATGCATGAGAGAGCAATACAAGAACAGGAAGGGCTAACATTCCATTAACTGTCAGGTAGAGTGTGATGCATGAGAGAGCAATACAAGAACAGGAAGGGCTAACTTTCCTTCAGCTGCCACGTAGATTGTGATGCATGAGAGAGCAATACCAGAACAGGAAGGGCCAACGTTCCATCAGCTGCCACGTAGAGTGTGATGCATGAGAGACCAATACCAGAACAGGAAGGGCTAACATTCCATTAACTGTCAGGTAGAGTGTGACGCATGGGGTTCATCACCAATATGTTGGCCACCATCCCCGCGGTGCATGATTCCCATATCTGCCGCACTAGCTCACTCTACCTCCTCTTTCTGTAAGGTACGACACCCCATTATTATCTAGCTGGTAAATTAAATTCCAAAACTGTTTAAACAATGACCCCAGTGACAACCAAAACAAAAATAAAATAATAAAATCACTGTGTTGCAGCCAAAATTCTCCACAGCCTTCCAAAGGTATCAAACGTTTTATTGAGACATAAAAATGTTTAAAAAGTATTCATTGAGTACTTTCATCCCCTCAGAACAGGGACTTCATCAGAATACGTGCCTTCTATTAAGTCCAACATTTATACCCAATGTGTTGATGACATCACAGCCACACAAATGCATTTAAAGGCACAACCACTTTTTTTTTAAAAGAATACAGCTTAAAAAACATTTATAAACATCTGAAGCCATATTTACTGCACTAAAAATAAGCTTTCCTAACTTCATGTGCATTTTTAACATAGCCTTTTGTCCCTAGCTCTCTTAATTAACAGGGATTTTACAGAAATAACTTCATTTAAACCTATGCCCTCCCCTGCCTGCAGCTTGATCTGCCATTTGACTTCTATTTATTCCATTAAATTTCTGTAGTCCCCCCCTCTAGGGTTAACTAATACTTTCTCTAAGATTACAAAATGGAACCCCTGAAAATTTCTACAAACTAAAGAATGCCTATACAGTGCATTGTTATTATTCTTAGTGGATATCTGGTACACGTCATACCTCTCAACAGTAACGAATCTCTCGATTTTCCCTGTTTTTTGAGGTCCAAATAATGGGGTGCCATGATTCCAGATTGGCAACCCATAAGTTCCAAATTTCCTGACTTTTTTTTTTTTGTTTATTTTTTTTCCAGACTGACATCGTCAGCTTCGTTCTGCCTGTCGGAATTCAGCAGAGGGCTGCTCTGGGCCCAGTGCCTGAGTTTGCAAGAGGGGTTGGACAAACAAAAAGCCTGAATATGAATACCGAGCTGCTAAAGTTATATAGAAGCCTGAACACTGAGCTACAGCCAGTCATTCCGCTCTTCCAGGTAAAGCAAGTGCTGAGCTGCTGCGCTGCATTTATTTTCCAAATATGCTTATGGGCCGCCAGTCAGAAGTGGAACGCGCTTTAATTGCATTCAGTTTATTTGTTTGAAATGCCACTCTGTTTACTTATTGAAATGCTGCTCAGTTGATTTATTTGAAATGCCGCTCACTTTACTTATTGAAATAACGCTCAGTTGATTTATTTGAAATGCCGCTCACTTTACTTATTGAAATAACGCTCAGTTTATTTATTTGAAATGCTGCTCAGTTTACTTATTGAAATAACGCTCAGTTTATTTATTTGAAATGCCGCTCACTTTACTTATTGAAATAACGCTCAGTTGATTTATTTGAAATGCCGCTCACTTTACTTATTGAAATAACGCTCAGTTTATTTATTTGAAATGCTGCTCAGTTTACTTATTGAAATAACGCTCAGTTTATTTATTTGAAATGCTGCTCAGTTTATTTATTTGAAATGCCGCTCAGTTTACTTATTGAAGTGCACTCAGTAAGTTTATTTATTGAAATGCCACTGAGTTTATTTATTGAAACGATGGTGATTTGAAATCAAAGTGTGTGTGAATGAAGGACAAAACCGTAACCAAGCATAGAACACTCCTTCTCAACCCACAGTTGACCTGGATTAGGATAACAAAAGGTGGAGATAATGCTACCTCAAAGACTCTGTTTCCCACAAGTCTATGCAAACTACCCATAAAAATCGTAGCTCATGAAGAGGTGCCTGTTTTCAAACTGATTTGGTTTGTGGTTTAGTTTTCAGAATTGTGGATATCTTGAACCAAGTTGTAGAATAACATTTTCAAAGGTGGTGAGTGTTTTGGTTTTAGAGTTTGTACTGTTAATTGTTGCTTAGATCTCTGTTGAAACTGTTTTGTCTCATCCACCCTCCCTATTTTTGGCTTGTAGTTTAAATCTGGTGGCTTTTGCAGTTGCCCGCCTCACTGTGGATTTGATCTGGGACACTCCCCCAGTCCCATCTCTTTACCACGTTCTACCTAATAAACTCTTTCTGCACTTGCTTTCAGTCCTTTTTAATTTAATTGCATTTTTTAAACTGTGTTTGGTCTAATATTGCTACATACTCAAGTGTGCTAGCTTGCACTGCATGTGAATTGTTTTTACTACTGTTTTAGCTACTTTTCTGTAAAAAAAAAAAAAAACTGTAAGCCTGTTTCCTACCTTTCCTGTAACTAGTGTTCCAGATACAGATTTGCTGTATCCAGGACTGTATGTAAGCTTCTGCCCGCCCCCCCCCCCCCCAAGCCTTTCTGTGTTGGAGGGAAGCCTTCTAGCTTATCAGTGGGAGTGGTAAGCACTAGGTAACCTGTCTACCACATAAGGAGTGATTCTGGCCTAGAAATTGTAGTTATTGGCCGTTTGGGCAATCTCTTCCATCTCTCTCAACTTTCTGATATGAAAGCCTGCATTTGCACTTGTTTTTGTCCTGTAACTCATCTAGTGTAGATACAGATTCTTAGTTTTAGCACTTAAATTTGCTTATTCATGCTCAGCACTTGTTCAGAACTTGTAAGCACTAAATAAGCTACTAATTAATATAGCATTCAACCTTCCTCATTACCTAGAGGAAAAAAGTTTTTGTACTTACTTTTCTCACTTGCTTAGAGAAAAACAGCTCTTGTACTCACTTTCCTCACTTGTCTAGAGGAAAACAGTTTTTTATTCAGGCATGTCCAAGGGTCAGCTCCCAGTGTTCTCTCCTGTCTATCTGATGAATCTGGGCATCTTGAGGCAATGTAGAAATTGCCTCATGTACTAGGACAACCCTCTCCTTCTACTACCCAACACTATAACCTGTGAGAGAAGCACTTATCTAGCCAAACTGGAGGTATAGATCTCTCCAACCAAGACAACTTGACAGTCATGAGGAGAAGGTAAACATTTGCACCACACCACACTCATCACATAGTCTCACTAAATCTATACCACCAAAATCCACACATTCACGGAGGCTCTCAATAATAATCTGTCTAAGCAACAGAGACCTCCAAAGCAGAAACACAAGCAACCTCCATCCCCCAACACAACCCAAATGACACATAGCCCACAGACTCAGTATGCCACTCAACCACAGCCAATAAGGCAAAACAACGTACCCAATGCACTAGTCATAGGTGACTCTATAGTCAGGCACACTGATGTCCCACTCACCAGGCTAAACAAGGAGAAGGTTATTGTCAGCTGCCTGTCAGGTGCCAGGATCCGCCACATAACCCACGCACTCAGGACACTCCACAACAAGTACAAATATGACTCCGTCATTGTCCATGTTGGTGTGAATGACCTGAGACATACCTCCCTGGACTACATGAAAAGAAACATGGAAGAGTTCTCCGATCTTGTAGCCAGGCAGGTATGACCCTAGCCCTGAGTAGCATTCTGCCATCACCCAGAATGATACCGCAGTACAAAGACAAAATGATTGACTTCAACAATTGGCTAAGCTTCTGGTGTCATTCTAAGGGGATCCAGTATCTGTCTGCTTGGGATGACATGGTCAACAGACCACGATGCTTTGCCACAGATGGCCTGCACCTGTTGCCCCTGATATTCCAGATGCTGGCTAAGGCTCTTGCTGCCCCTATAGTGCCTTTTTTAGGCAAGGTTCAAATAACAAATTCACCACCGTAGCAGGAACAGTCAAGCAAAAACTGAGGGTAATGCTACTCAATGCTAGAAGCCTAAATCTCAAAATGCACTCACTCGAGGCACTCCTTAAAATGGAGAACATCAATATCTGTGCAGTGACTGAGACCTGGTTCAAGGCTCCAGAGACCACCCCTGCACTACCAGACTATAACTCATACCACACTTTTCGGCCATGTAATCTGGACCGAAACACCAAAGGCGGAGGTGTGTCCATATTCATTAAGGATATCCAAACCTCCAAGCTAGTTGCTCAGCATAATGCATCTGAGGTTATCCAAGTGTAACTAACTCTGGGAAAAACTGCAATCCAAATTGTAGCTTGCTACAGATCCCCCACCATGCCACAGTATTCCCACTCCTCTTTCTTGATGTACTAGAAAATATTACTGGAAACCCTAATAATGGGCGACTTCAACTACCCCACCATTAACTGGGAAAACTACTTGTGTACCAACTCCTTAGCTCAACGCTTTCTGGAATTCATAAACTCCAATGCCCTGGATCAACTTATCCACACCTCCACCAGGAGCAACAATATCCTAGACCTAGTCATTACCAACATGAGTGACCGGTGTTCCACACCTGAAGTCAACTCCTCGTTGGTCCGATCCGATTATAAGCTAACCACCCTTGATATCCACATCCCGCCCCCACCCCCCATTAAGGAAACCATGGTAAAAAATTTCTCCAAAGCCAACTTCATGCTTCTTAAGACAGAAGTAGTGAACTTCATGACACCCATGCAGATGGACAATACAGTTATGACTGCTGAATCCTACACAAATGCACTATCCCAAACAGAACCAAAAAAAAAAAAAGGAAGCCAATCTGGTGGCCCCCTGCCATAAACAAACTGTACAACAGAAGGAAGAAACTGTTGCAAAAGAGAGTAAAATCCCATGAGTGGAGGAGCTCCTTGGTCAGCCTCAGTAAGAAGCTGAGATCCCTTATAAGATCCTCCAAAGCTAGCTACAAAAACAAAATCGCCTCTAATTCTAAGGACAACCACAAAGCATTCTATAGCTATGTCAAGAATCTCGATGGCAACACCCAGATCTGCTCTGAGTTACAGCACAACGGCACGAAAATTACAGAAACAACTGATATTGCCAACATTCTGGCAGATAGGTTCAGTGCTAACTTTACCCCCCCCCCTCACCCCCTAAAGGGCCCATATCTATACAGGAAGAATGCAGAGTCTCTATAATCACAACTACGCAAGTAAAAGCTGCACTCTCTAAAGCCAAAAACAGAACATCCATGGGACCGGACAACATCCCAGGCTGCGTTTTACACGAACTTCAGAACGAACTGGCTCCCCACTTAAGCACCATGTTCAATAATAGCCTCGCATCAGGCTTTGTGCCCACTGAATGGTACACAGCAACAATTATCCCACTCCACAAAGGGGGAGCAACCACTGATCCCGGGAACTATCGACCTATTAGCCTGACGAGCCTGGTCTGCAAGACCATGGAACGTATTATCATGGAACTCACTAACAAAGACATTGGTAACCGCCAAACTCTGGAACACACCCAGTTCAGGTTTATGAAAGGCAGATGATGCCTCTTGAACCTGAACAACTTCTTTAAGGCAGTCACCAAAGCCATAGATGAGAATAAGGTGGTTCACACAGCCTATCTTGACCTCGCCAAGGCTTTCAGTACCATCCCCCATTCTGGAATTATAGCTAAACTCACTAAACTAGGTATAAATCCCTACATCACAAGATGGGTTTCCAACTGGCTCACTGACAGAACCCACACTGTAAAAGTTGCAGACTCTAAATCTGACCTCAAAGCAGTGACAAGTGGAGTACCACAGGGTTCCATCCTGGGACCTCTCCTGTTTGGTATCTACTTCTCTGAAGTACAGGCTAACACATTAGGCCTCTGACTAATGAAGTTCACAGATGACTGCAAACTAGGAGCCATAGTCAAGTCCCCAAATGATGCAGCGATCCTACAGAAGGGCCTCGCTGAGACAGATGCCTGGTGTCAGAGCCATGGCCTCAAGCTCAATGCCAAAAAGTGCAGTGTCATCACCTTTGGTAAAAACTCTGTACCCATGAACTACCACATAGGCAGCAATCTACTTAACACCAAATGTGTGATAAGAGACCTTGGGACTCAGGTGGACAGTAGTCTCTCCTTTGATAGTCACATCGCCACAGTAGTCAGGAACTCCTTCTACATGGCACACCTCATCATAAAAGGGTTCTCATCCAGGAAAAAAGAGGTCATTGTTCCTCTCTACTCGACACTCAGACCCATTATAGAGTACAACTCCCCTTTTGGAATGTATCTCACAAGACATCTGCAGCAGCTGGAAAGGCCACAGAAGTACCTCACAAAGAGGATTACTGGCCTCAAACAAATGCCCTACACTGACCATCTCAAAAAACTCCAGCTTTACTCCATAGCATATCACCTACTCTGAGGCGATCTCTGCCTAAAATATAAAGCTATGTCAAACCCAGAGCTGTTGGACATGCTACACCTAAAGAAATCCAATCCCTCCGAGCTACACAGTCTAGGGAGCTAAACCTTGTCACCACAATAAACAGGACATGCTGGAGGGGAATAGATTCCTGTCCCAGAGATGTCCCATACTCTGGAACAAGCTACCTATCTATGTCAAGCAAAGTTCTTCATTAGCACTCTTCAAGAAAAATCTTTATGAATGGATGGTAAATAGGAAATACACCCCGGGGATCACTTCTGTGTCTCTGCTCAACAGTGGCACAGGAAAATAACTTTCTTGGGTGGCGTAAGCCAGGGAACCTTGTTGGCTAGGCTTACGTAGGCCCTTGGGCCGATAGCCTAGTACCTACCTACCTATGAACCTATGTTTCACTTGTATATTGTATAAGGAGTGGAGCAGTCATATTTTTTTTGTGAGCGAGCAGATATTTGTTGTGATTAACAGTAAAGAAATGACGATATGAAAACAATGATGTTGCCAAGTATTCGTCTGTAGTTTTCTGCTCAGTACTTTCCTGAGAGTATTTATTGGAGTCAGAAACATAGATGTTAACATTTACAGGGCTGCATGTAATCTAAATGTTAAATGCTGTTATGCTAATATGTAAAAAAAAAAGTATTAAAAGTGTTTTTGCTTTGCTTCTGGTAATGGTTGGAAATTCACTTTGCTGATTGCTGAAGGAACTGTCCCTTTGCTTTCAGTAGTTTCCCTATGCAATCTTTGATAAGGGCTGTGTCTGTGTTTTATAGGTTCACCGATTGTTAATAGGCATACTGGTCAAGAGACTGTTAAGGAGCCTTGTGCCAGTTGTCTTGCATTCCTAATTGTTCAAAAATAAAAACACTGGAAACTTAATGCAGCAACCGGTGGGAAGCCATGCTTCCAGTCAAATCAGTTCTCTGCCTCTCTCATCTTACAACAATAATTTGCTTCCTTTGCAGTTACCTCATGGGAGTTGTGTTCTGCCCTTACTGATGTCTGCTGCTTTTTATTTCCCTTAATGCTGTTCGTTGTATACCGACTTGATTGTTTTGTGCCTGTTTAAAGCTGTAACCCTATCTTATGTATACACAGAATAAGCAAGCACATAAAAAGCAAATATTTTAAAATTTAATTGATTTGATGGAGTCTATTTGGTGGAAGAAAGAGCTCATCATACCATACTGAAGACTTCTGATTTTTTATTTATTTTTAACTTTTGAGGAGGTATTTTTTTAAAACATTTATTTTTTAGGCAAGCAGAACCTTGGTGTTTAATAGTTACAGTCACTGTGCTATAATTTTTTTATTTGTATATATGGTGGAATGGATTTAATCGAGTGTTACTTTATCAATTAACAAGGATGAATTTCTTTAGAAAAGTTTCTTGTGTTGCATATATATGAGTTACTTTGCAATTTCTGTGTGCATGGTAAATTTCTGTTACATATAACAGTTACTTTGCAGTACAAACATCTGGTTTGTTGTGTTTTCATAGGTTCATAGGTGTTTACTAGGCTAATGACCATAACGGCCTTTTTAAGTCTAGCCATGCATCCCAAATCTTTGACAAGTTCTGATACCTTTGAAAAGTGTAAGCAGGGGCTTTGGAGATGAAACATTCACATGCTAGGGCCTGGGAGATGAAAGGTGCATGCATGTTTTAGTGTGCTGCGCTTACTTTAAGATGGTATCCTCATTAGTGTTAAGGTTGCAAGATGCCTTTTTTTATATTATCAACAGACAGATCAAACAGAGGGACTGATAATCTGCATTATACATATTTCACTGCTTAGTTATTGTTACTGTGAGGTAAGGTGATTTAGACATTTATTCCTTTCCTTCACTGCGGGGTGATCCAAGAGTTAGTATATATAATTTGGCTGGGGTGTAGGGGGGATCTTGTTGCCTCCTTAAAAAAAATAAAACATAAAAAGGTAAAAAGTGATTTCTTTTAGTTTTTAATGGGTTTGTTATTTGATGTGGCAACCGCCATTAATTTTATTATATTTTAGTTTTGCACAAGTTCAAACATTAATATAAATAAAACACTATTGCTCTGCCTATTTTGTGTTTCATGATCATATTTCGGTTGCCTGTTCAGTTTGCATTTAAAAGTCAGCATCCCACAATTCCACTGGAGTGAGTGTGGTCACATAATTACGTATGCAAATGTTATGTTAATCAATGTACAGATTAGTACCTATTTTCATGGGCCTTTGTCCAGATTTTTGATAGTTCCAGGTTGAGAGGTATGGTACATGTGTTTATATATCTTATTACATAATTATCTTTCGGTTTTGCCAACTTAGTATGCTGGACATCGCTTACACAATGCAAGGTATTTGACACCTGATGTGTGACAGTTACCCTTAATAAATTCTACTTTTATTTTAAGGGTATTTTCTAAAATAATCATTTTACAATCTACTATGTAGCAACATTGTGAGCAGGATCCACACTTTATAGTACCATCATACTTGTTAACTTGTGTGTTCTTCACATTTTCAAAACTTTCTTTTATGTTTACCCCTGTTTTGTATACATAGGAGGGTCTCTCTCCTATAACCCTTCTCAAATCTGGGTTTCCCCTGAGAATGGCCCAGTTTTTTTTCCAATATATCCTTCACTTTCACTACCTTCCCCCAGTATGGTAAAATCATAGCCTTTTCAAATTTTTTTGTCCCTGAGATGACTAACCATGTTAAAATGTCCTAACAGGGATTTGAATCTCTTACCCCATTCCCTTCTAACGTAGTCCACATTTTCCTGAACCATGCCCTGTGGGTATCTTCTTTCATAGAACATTTCCACAACTTTCTGTAATTCATTGTCAAGGTCACCAGCCAAAGATGTCATTTTAGCAAATACAACTTAAAAAAATAAGAAAAGAAAATAATAAAATGCCACCAAGACCACCGATCCAAGAAGTAAGCAAATTTAATGAAACACTTAGCTCCTCTGCTTACACAGCCTTCCAAGAGTAAAACCACTACAAAATACTGTTTGCCTATATACAGCATATTGCACAAAACAATTAATCAATTAAACATACAATTCAAATCACATACTTCCAATTACATTCTTTGTTGAGTCCCTAAGGCTCCAAAGTACCATACTTTAAAACCAGCAGGGTTTCTTTTTTTAAGAGTTTGTTTTTTAAA
This sequence comes from Protopterus annectens, assembly GCF_019279795.1. Taxonomy (NCBI): domain Eukaryota; kingdom Metazoa; phylum Chordata; order Ceratodontiformes; family Protopteridae; genus Protopterus; species Protopterus annectens. The sequence continues at coordinate 1,529,037,148 of NC_056726.1, forward strand.
GACACACATTCACCTATGCCAACTTGCAATTTTTCCAAAACACAACCCCTAAGAGAATCAGGGTTAGAGTTGTGTACTGTGAAAAAATGACTCCCAAGGGGGCTCTAATTTTTTTATTTTTTATGTCCCTAATATGTTCCTGCAACTGGACCCTAAAACTCCTGTAAGTTTCTCCTATATAAAACTTCTTACTGCCACATCTCAACACATACACTAACCCCTCCATATTAAAGAGATATTAAAAGATTCATGGGACGTTTTGGGTAGAATTAAGGAAGAGCTTTGGGAAAAAATTTAAATTTTTCTGACTATCGATGTAGTGGACTTATTCACTTGTATCCCTAGGGAAGAAGGGTTAGATATGTTTGCTAACTGTTTGAATAAAATGTCAGGTTTTTCTAATGAGAAAGTAAATTTAATAGTTGACTTCATGGGGGTAGTTTTAGACTACAACTATATATATTCTGAAGGAGAATACTTCAAACAGAACAAAGGTGTTGCTAGGGGAGCCTCATGTGCTGCCATATTTGCAAACCTGGTTCTCCTTGACTGGGAGGTAAATAAAGTCTTTAGATGTGAGTATTTTCAAAATGTCAAATTATACGTAAGATTTTTGGATGATATTTTTTTCTGTGGAATAGTTCCATAGATAGAGTGGAGGAATTTGTTAAGTATCTGAATTCCACTACCAGTTTCTTAAAATTAACTCACACAAGTAACCCCTTCTCCATTAGTTACCTTGACACTCAGATTTTCAAAACTCCAAGTGGTTTTACATCTAAAATATACAGAAAACCTACATTCAGCAACTCTTACCTTGAATACACAAGTAGTCACCCTCCCCACCAAAAAGCCAGTATTGTGAAAGACCAGATGGTAAGGGTTGCTAGAATGACATCTTCAGCTGGTCACCTTGAAAATGAATTACAGAAAGTTGTGGAAATGTTCTATAAAAGAGGATACCCACAGGGCATAGTTCAGGAAAATGTGGACTACGTTAGAAGGGAATGGGGTAAGAGATTCAAACCCCTGCTAGGAAATTTTAACATGGTTAGAGAGTCACCTCAGGGACAAAAAAAAACTTTGAAAAGGCTATGATTTTACCATACTGGGGGAAGGTAGGGAAAGTGAAGGATATACTGGAAAAAAAATGAGCCATTCTCAGGGGAAACCCAGATTTGAAAAGGGTTATAGGAGAGAGACCCTCCTATGTATACAAAACTGGGGTAAACATAAAAGAAAGTTTTGAATATGTGAAGAACACACAAGTTAACAAGTATGATGGTACTACAAAGTGTGGATCCTGTTCACAATGTTGCTACATAGTAGATTGTAAAATGGTTATTTTAGAAAATACCCTTAAAATAAAAGTAGAATTTGTTAAGGGTAACTGTCACACATCAGGTGTCATATACCTTGCACTGTGCAAGGGATGTCCAGCATATTATGTTGGCAAAACCGAAAGGCAATTATGTAACAGGATATATGAACACGTGTACCAGATATCCACTAAGAATAATAACAATGCACTGTATAGGCATTCTTTAGTTTATAGGAATTTTCAGGGGTTCCATTTTGGAATCTTAGAGAAAGTATTCGTTAACCCTAAAGGAGGGGGGACTACAGAAATTTAATGGAAGAAAACAAAGTCAAATGGCAGATCAAGCTGCTGGCAGGGGAGGGCATAGGTTTAAATGAAGTTATTTCTGTAAAATCCCTGTTAATTAAGAGAGCTAGGGACAAAAGGCTATGTTAAAAATTTCCATGAAGTTAGGAAAGCTTATTTTTAGTGCAGTAAATATGGTTTCAGATGTTTATAAATGTGTTTTAAGCTGTGTTTTTTTAAAAAGTGGTTGTGCCTTTAAATGCATTTGTGTGGCTGTGATGTCATCAACACATTGGGCTATAAATGTTGGACTTAATAGAAGGCATGTATTCTGATGAAGTCCCTATTCTGAGGGGATGAAAGTGCTCAATGAATACTTTTTAACCATTTTTATGTCTCAATAAAACTTTTGATACCTTTGGAAGGTTGTGGAGAGTTTTGGCTGCAACACAGTGATTTTATTATCTTATTTTTGTTTTTGTAAGTAAAATTGTAATTTATATCATCCATTACTAAACCATATTTCCTTTGTTTTGTCTTCCCCCTTTTCTCTTTTTTCTTCTGTTTTTCAGGAGATGCAGGATATTTACTGAAGCCAAGCCTTCTGATTCCTGTGAGGTATCTGATGGGAGCTGTAGAAGAGGATTTTAATACTGCCTTGTCTCAGACATGTATTGTCATCAAGAGAGTTCTTGGCCTGTTAAAAGTCTGTTTCAGATGCCTGGATGAGTGTACATTCAGCAGTGACCCAGCTACTGCATGCGGGATGTTTAGTATGTGCACAACGTGATCATCCATTGGTCTTTTGGAGAAGTGACCCATGATGTCACACTATGATTAATGATGGCCAGCAGCAGTAAGGGTCAAATGATTCATGCACAACATCTCCTAAAGTTAAGGCAGATGAAGGTGTGTGTGATCTTGAGGAAGAGCTGGCATGTGACCTAGATGCTGACTTGATGTGGTGATGTGACCTACTGAATGCAGGTGATCCTACAGACACTTGTCTCACAGTGTTCCGTGACCAAGACCTTGAATGAGAGGTTCTGTTAAGTGTAGATGAATGATGATGATGGTGATGTGACCTACTGAATGCAGGTGATCCCACAGACACTTGTCTCACAGTGTTCCGTGACCAAGACCTTGAATGAGAGGTTCTGTTAAGTGTAGATGAATGGTGATGATGGTGATGTGACCTACTGAATGCAGGTGATCCCACAGACACTTGTCTCACAGTGTTCCTTGACCAAGACCTTGAATGAGAGGTTCAGTTAAGTGTAGATGAATGGTGATGATGATGATGTGGCCTGCATGAATTCTGTTGTGTTTGTTCCCCTCTGCTATTTCCACTGCTTTCTTGAAAAACATTTGTAGTAAAACATGCTGTGCCCTCATGTGTCTGTACAGTACCCTGACCTCTTCCTTGTCCAACACTGACTCCTATTTGAGTCTGGTAGGTCCTCACCAGTGTACAAATGGAGGCAAATATGGCTGCTGTTGATCACAGTGATCATGGCATTATCCCTACTCACTACCGGTTCCATGTAGTGCTGGAAATCGTCTTGTATAAAATGGAGGATTCGGATAATTTCTAGCTGATTCTCTGTGGCAGTGAGCTGCACCTTACAAATATCTTGACACGTTTGATGCTGAGCAAAAAATGTTTTATGTTTTTTTTAGTGAGGTACGTGTGCCTTTTGTGATGAATACTGTTACCTCTGAGTTTCTACCATAATCCGGAAGGTGTTCCTGTGGTTCCAGAGACACTGTTTTTGGGGTGCATGTTTTCTTTTCCCTGTACAACCTGTAGAGTAAAGTTGCTGTGTACTTGACTTTGTAATCCAGTGTGACTTCCTGAAGAATTATTTGCATGTTGTGGGGTGTATGTTCCTGCAATTCACTTTGTAACTGTGTGCCACTTTCCTCAGGCTGTCTCAGAAAGATAACTTTGCTATCATCGTCATCATCATCATCAAACTTCTTCTGCTATCTTTTACATTTGCTGATATACTGGGATGCTCATTTCTGCCTCTGTCCCTGTGAAGAATTAATTGATTAACTTATTATTGCAATACTGGAATACACTACTGTATGTTGGGCAAAGAGGTGTAATACACTTCTGTATGCTGGGCAAAGAGGTGTGGAGGACATTTTCTGTGTGCACACTCTGTTCAGTGTCATTATGTGCAGAAGTAAGGGATCACCTGTCAAAGTGAATGCCATGCCTTACATGTAATTTCACCTGCACAGTTATTTCTTTATGTAAATATATTACACGTGTCAAACTAACCTTCCTGAGCAGATGTCTCTTGAACAGCTGTACAGATTTTCACAAAATGTCCAAATTTTTGCCTCATATTTTTGGTCTGTTCCTCATAAAATCTGTGTTTTTGACAAATCACTGGGATGATCTAAGGATTAAAATCTTTAAATAATGACATGCATGTGAGTTTCAGATTTGCTAATGTAAAACCCTTAAGTACAGTAACTTTCTATCTTTATAAGAGCAATATTTAAAACGTGTCCCTATTTTTGGGCCTTTGTCCCCCATTATTTTTGGCTTTGTCCAGATTTCTTGCTCTTACAGGTTGAGAGGTATACTTTTAACACTGTAGATGTGGGTAATAGCCAATGTCCACACCACCTCTGATTGCCATCCTCATCTGTTTCATAGTAATCACCCCAGTTGAAGAGGAGGTACCTCTCATTAGGCATTAAAGGAATAAGTGTTTGAGGTCTCTCCTAGTATTAGTACAGGCAATTGCATTCTGCCTTGCCTTTCCTCTGGCACATCATACCATATTATCGGACTTCTTCTTGCACTGTTTTAAAGTTTGATTTATATCTATAACCACTTGGTTCCAGGCATTTGCTCTCTCAGCTTGTTTTGGTCCCTCTTTTCCAAAGAAGGTGTTTGCCGTATGTCCTAAGGACTGCCGAGAGGATTCTGTTCTCCTCATGGATGAAATCCTGTCTGTGTCTGGATCCCTGTTTCTGCATCACCCATTTAACTGAAACAACATACACAAGTAATATGCTGAACCTTGATCCAGTTATCAGCCAAACAACACAGCAGTGAAGATGTGCCTGCTTTAGTCACAAATAAATCAATTATCTGCATACAAAAAATTATGTTAACACAACACCCATATTCATACACAAACTACAAATCAAACTTCACCCAGTTAAAAGAGTGTTGTACAAACCTGTACAACATCAACCACAGATACATAGTAGTACTGCAAATACTTACCGTTACACTATCATCACATGCTGCTGCTAACATAACTGAAATTCTTCCCTACCACCACTTTTCTGTTTTATGCTGCCATGATTTTGTTTATTCGTGAGAGACACAAGCCCTGTTCCACAGTACAGCAACATGTATACTGACAGCACAATACAGTGATATAAATGCCGTACCTCATATTTCACTCACCTAAAACTATATACTAGTACTCTTTAAAGTATGATTTAGAAATAATACCCACAAATATAGAGAACATTTCTCTTCCACTTTGCTATCAAAACTCCTTCCCTATACAATTTCAGTACTACTGTCATGAATTTGCATTTATAAATGACACTGATGTCATAAGCAATAACATGAATTAACTGCATCTGATATTCACATCAATTACAAATACAGTTTTCCTGGAAATAATTACTCTAGAAATTGAATAGATTCTGTTTGCCAATAATTTATAACTATATTGCTATTTTTATCTTACTTGAGAAACTTGCCGCTTTCTCAAAACACTTGTAGTCTAAGTCGACCAGTTGCAGCAGCGTTAAAATTATTCACATAAAATCAGACTTACTTATACGTTTTGTACGCAAATTAAACTGCGTTCCACGTATCTCTACAAATCTTAGTAAACGAGTGCGTATGTCAACAGATGCATGCAAGAAGACATTGGATGAGCTGTGTTGAGCTGTGCTGAGCCAAGCTGACCTCAGGAGCGCATGAAACTGCCTAACATATCTCAAATATTCCCATAACTAGAAAAGGTAAAACATAGATTTCAGGTCTGCGTGTGAGCCAAAATGACCTTCACAATAATATTTATAATGTAAAATGTTCGCTTGTTGGGGAAAATGTGATAAATGCCACAAAAAAATAAAATCACATTTGTTGTTTTATTGATTAAGTCCAATTTATTATTTTGTTTAATAGGTTTATAGGGGGTTACTACGCTAATGGCACAGCAGCCTTTACAAGCTTAGCCAATAAAATACAGGATATGGCAATAATTCATTATTAATTATTATTATTATTGTTATTATTATTATTATTAATCTCTTAATTCCCCAGGTGTGGGATGGGGTAGTATCAGGGTAGTGGGTCTTTGGGTGTTGGAGCCCTGAGTCATTTTACAGACTGCCTGTGTCCATAAGGGACATGGGCAGTACCCTAAGGGTGAATTTATGGTTCTCCATCCATTTATCCAAATTCTTTGTGAAGAGAGTGAGGGAATGGCTTGGGAAGTTTATTGCATGGATGAGGTAGCCTTTGGGATATGAATCTGTCTCTTTGGCAAATCCTGTTAAGAGTCACAAATAGGGAACAGGTCCATAGAATGCAGTGGCTGTAATTTTTATTTTGTGTCAGTTTTCATGTCTCTGAGAACTATTTTCTATCAAGCCTACTTGAAACTGGACACTCTGGTGGTAAAGAGAGATAAAGGCTACTACCCAGGTGACCCAGGTTCAATTATCGGCTCGGGCATTTAACAGAGTTGGCGGGGAGGACGAGATATTCCTGTCTTGGAGGGAGAGTATGTGCTGCTGTCTTTCCAACTGAATGCTAGCAAAGGCAGGTGCTCAAGGAAGTTGGACCTGTGCACACCCCTTAGGTCCTGGGGGCAGAATACTCCATAGTTTCCCATGCCTGGCCAGTCATAGCTTGTGCTAGGCACATAGAGAAGGGAGTTAGATCAGCAAAAATCCCCAAGACCGCATGGATAACGATAACTCTCCCAACACTTAACCCTTGCCTCCACTGAGTGAAAGCTAACCCATAAGGTGATCCCTCAGATGGAAGGTGAATGGGCTTATTGGGCAAGGAGGAATAACATAAGAGAAAAAACAAGGGTCCGGATGAAAAAAATAAAACCACTTGAAACTGTGTTGTAAGAGTACAGAAGGCAGCTTTTCTTCCTAAATTATGCAACTGTACTCAAAATAAGCTCAGAAATAGTTTATTTAAATAGCATAGAATAAAATGTTTAATTTAATGAAAATAAAAGTAAATAGCACATAAGCTGTGATTTCTGTCATCACACATTGTCTCTCATACTGTTAGAGTTCACATCACTAACCACAAATCAAAATAATCCTGGCTAGTCAGCATTTATCTAGTACTTTCATTGACAGTGTAGAGTATTATGCTCTGCTTAACTTTGTGAATGAGGCTGAGGGCTGCTAATCTGAATAATAATAAAAAATGGCAGTAAGCCTCTCTATTAACATAGGAGGCGATGAGAAGATACAATAGTGATCAAATGAATTGAATGGAGCTGAATATTCACAGGCAGTAGCGGCAAAAGTATTGAATCTGTAAATCCATTGCAGAGTGTTTTCACTGTGGCTGGCATGCCTGGAGAGAATCAGTCTGACACTGTCTGATTTTCCTTTCCAGTATCCTGTGTTCAATAAATATGTTAATGGGGTACAAAATGTAAAATAATGTGCCTGACAGTTATTGCTGACTTTTAAAATAGTAACACTGCATTCACCCCTTCTTTATAGATAATGGCTGCCAACATGTCAGTCCGGAAGTTGTTCAAACATAACATCTCATAAGTTTAGGACACTTTTTCAGTTACAGCAACCTTCTCAGTTTGTTAAAAGTGACACTAAAAACATTTTAAACTGAGCATTGTGCAAGCTGTAAACTGTGATATAGTACAATATTGATATCAAAATTTACTAAAGTACCAAACATTATGACTTGGCTTCAATATTACTCAGGCTCAGAACGCATAACTAAGAAACCTAAATAGCCTTTCAGATATGCTGATGTCCTTGCTAGTCTCGTAAAAAATCTGGTCACTTCCTACTTGCCAGTATCAAACTGATCAGAAATAGTTTTGTTCTAAAGCAAGATGATGTCCAGTAGCATGAGTCAAGCCCAAATAGTTGTTGTCACAACAAAAGGACTTCAGAAGATAATCTCCTCAGAAGGTGTGCCTATTATTTGTGATGGTTTTCATGGGACCCGCTTCTTTATAATGTTAGAAGGTTTCAGATGCCAAATAAGTGAATGTTTGTTCTACCCTACTTGTTTTATTAACACAGACTGCCCCGCATCATGGTAGTGCACCCTAGCCTGTCTTATTGTATTTGTATAGGAGTTCATTTTTGTGTTTATGATGAGTGTCAATCTCACTGCTTCATCAGGTTTTGGGCTGGACTGAGATGTAGAAAACATCTTCTTATTGCAGAAGCAGTTAGACATTAGATTTTAAGTGTAAACTCCAGAAATCAACTGCAGATTTTTATCCCCTTATCATAGTATAAACATCTGATGTCCAGGGAAAAAATCATAAAATGTTTGCAGTTATGTTTCTAGTGCCAGTGAAGACAGAGATTTTTTTCTACAATGCTTTTAATTTGTGGTCATAATGAAGTAATATTTTATGAAAAACTAAATTCCTCTAAAATGTCCTTAAATGGATACTTGTAAAAGATTTTACATTGCCTTGTGTCATAGACTTCAGAATGCCAGGCTTTGAAAAGATTTTATCTGTTATAGGTGAAACAGTTTTTGCTGGTGTAAAAAGTATTGGTTTGCTATAGGATATCTTGGACATTAATGAATCAAAACAAGAAAATAGTTTTACTGATATGACCATAGAAAAGTATGCTAATCTTTTCCAAAGAACTTTGAGCAGTTCTGACATCTGAAGTTGTAGTTTTTTGTTTCTGACTGTTTGCTTGGCTCACCAAACAATTACTCACCATATTTTCCATAATGATCTCCATATTAGGGAATCACATCCTTTCCTTTACAAGTGCTTTGTTTTTTATAACACTTTTATGAGCCTCATATCCTATCTCTGTGGTTTTATTTGGCAAAGAAACATGTGTGAGCAGTATCACAGTATCATACATTCAATAATGTTCGTTCCTATTGCTGGATTGATGATGTCGTCCTTGCAGCATTCATATCTCATAAGTTTGTGGACATTTGGATCAGTTTTATCCATTATATGCCAATCATTACTCATATAAAGTTGCTTTACCATCTATCATAGGGGATATTTTTGTGTTTCTTCCTCTATTTTTGTAAATGTGAGTGGTCTTTGAACAGCACATTCTGCTGATGCAGTGTACTTTACCTCTCTTCTGCAGTTTGAGATGACTTTCTAGATAGGTAATCTGAAATGTTTTAATTATTTTAAGTTAGTTTGCCATATCTAGCTTTTACTTTTTTGAAGTTGCATCGTGTTCTAAATTTAGGATTTGCATAAGGCCTAGTGCTATTTTATAGAGTAGCTGAGCAGACAAGAACCTTTGCCTTGCAGGACACGGATATTTGGAAACTATATTTTTATTTATACCAACATCTGATTGGAAGTATGCCAATATTGATAGGTAATACACTGAACTACATGTGTACCCATAAGCTGATATAGTTTGTAATCAGGTCTTGGTTTTAGCTGGTTATAGATTATATCATTCACTGTGTGAACTGGCATAGCTAACGGCATAAGCAAGTCTACTTTATTTTTTGATAACTTCCAAGTCTGTTTTATTTTTGTTTACATTAGTTTGCATGTAGAGTTTACAACTATTATTTATTTCTGAGTTTTCACCATCACTGTTTAGCTACTCGCATTATTAATCTTTGTATTTTCAAATTGTTATTTTGCCATTCTAATATTTGGTTTGCATGAAATGTGTGCCCTGCTTTGGTGCTGGTATTTATATTATTTTGAAATTATTAGGTCATCTGCATTTCAAGCCTGTTTTACCCTTCACCTGACAAGCAGTTTTATGTGAGTATTCACTATTGCAGTTTTTATACACTGACCATTTTTCCATTTTTATGGTCGTTATTTTTGGTACGTCTTGAATAGTTTTTATAGTTGACCTCTTGCCATATCTGTCTTTGTTATATATGTTCTCCCTAGTGGTGTTGTTTGTCTTAAGTCTAGTGTTCTTGAATGGTTGTGCTTGCTTCTGTGAAATTCTTAATAAACTTTCATATGAAATTTTCTGAGTAACATTTGTAGATAATATATGTTTGGATTCAGATTAATACATGTAAAACTGCAGTCCCTTGTCAAAGACTTAAGCCTTCCATTGTAACTGAATGCTTCATTTGGTTCGTGTATAACCATTTTAAATATAAACCAAAGAAAAAGATGAAGGCAATATAATGGCACCAGTAAACGAAAAAATTGCCTAAACACCACAATGGAAGGTCGCAACTCAGCTGGAAACTCAGTATTTAATGCAGTACAAAAGTAGAAATAACGCTTATAGTCCAAATACATTTTCAATCACAATCTTCGTCAGAATCAGAACAAAAACAGTGTGGTGTTTAGGCAATTTTTTCGTTTACTGGTGCCATTTTAAATATAAACCCTGTGTAGGGTACATTTGTCTGTGGATTGAAGTGCCTTGGTAATTGTTCTTCTAACAAAGGTGTCCCCGGTTTCTGACAATGTTACGTATATCTCATATATTTTATCACCAGCCATATGGCGAAAAGAGCTTCAAGCAAGAATGGAAATCAAACTAGAAGTGGATAAAAATCAAGCAGCAACTGAATGTGCCAAAACAGAAAAGAAAGAATATAAGGTGAAGGATCAGATGAGAAGGCAAGAAATGTGGAAAATGCATAAACATAGTTGAAAGTATAGAAAACTCCAGGAATAACCTCATGTTGATCAGGACTGAACACGGGAATGGTTAAAGAGAGGCGAATTCAAACCAAAGTATGAAAGGTTAATATTGGCAGCCCAAGACAGCTGAGTACGTACACATTGGTTTACAAAGTCCATTGAACATGTGGGAAAAACAGACAAATGTAGGTTTTGCAAAACAAAATTGTAAACAGTTGCACACCTTGTTGCTGGCTGTGACATACTAATGGCAGAAGGACTGTAAACTGGAAGGCATAATAATGTGGCAAGACTGTTCCACTGGGGATTGTGCAAACATTCTAATATTGAAATAGGTGAAAAACACTCGAAACATGAGCCACAAAACATCATAGAAAATGATGAAGTCTACAGCACATGGGATCATCCATTACTAACAGTTCAAAAGATAGATGCCCCATGAAAAGAAGACAAAAGTAGCATTGATGACTGAAATTGCTACACCCATTGACTACAGTGTCTTGTGCACAGAGAGACACAAAGTTATAAAACATCAGGATTTGCAGGCAGAAATGAGAGCAATGTGGAAGAAAGATACCCAGACTGTTCTGATAGTATTAAGAGCAACAGGTCTTATAAAAAAGAATCTACACTCATATTTAGATATGTTACCAATACATGTAACTCCATACAAATTGCAGAAGGAGTCATTATTGGGCACATTTTGGGGGGCTGCGAAGAGCACTTCTGCCTGACATCAAAGATTAAAACAATACTAATTTCATGAACTTTAATTATACTTTGACTTAGGAATGGGGTCCATTCCCGTCATGGTATTAGAAACCCAAAATATTTGGAGAAATTAAAAAAAGGGAAAAGAGCTTTTAGACTAACGTCTGCAGTAATATTAATTGCTGCAACATAGGTTCTATGACCTCCCTTGATCTAGATGAAATCCCTTCATGATAAGGTGGGCAATGTAGAAGGTCTTCCTAACTACTTTAGCTACATGGGGTGTCGATGACAGACTACTATATCTGGGTCCCCCCCCCCCCCCTAACTTCTTTCTTCTCTCAGTGGATTGCCACCTGCAGCTAGGGGTAACCCTTGCTTTTTTTTCCCGAATGTATGATGCATTTTTTTGGCATTTAACTTTAGGGGTGGCTCTGGCACCAGTTATCCGTTTCTTCTCCTTCTGAAGGATAAGGATGTCTGTATAGATGTGTCTACTATATGGCAGTTTGCAGTCATCTGCACTTTGTCAACCATAACCCTCCTGTGTTCCTTTGTTTGCTTGTAGTAGAAAGTAGATGCCAAACAAGAGTGGGCCAGCCCAGAGCCCTGTGGGACACCACAGGCTTGGTCTGACATGGCCGACACAGCTCTGGACCCTCTGGGTTCTGTGTGGGTTCTGTCACCAGTTTGCAACCCATCATCTGATGTATGGGGATATACATTTTGGTTTTCAAGTTTTTCAATGATACCGAATGGGTGAATCCCTGCATGGCCTTAGGGTGGTAGTATGGGCTGGGCTTTCCTTCCTCCCTCATCAATGGCTTGTTGGTGACTGTTCAAAAAAATCAACAAAGGCAAGGCATGATCTCTGCCTGGAGAAAGCCAAACTGATCTGGGGATCCAAAGTCCGCAAATTCCTGTTGTCTTATTTATGAGTCCCATTATGATCCTTCCATGATAAGCAGATAAGGGCTTTGGTCAAGCTAAGGGAAGGTAATTTGGCAGGGTGGGCGCTTTGTAGTGGTGAAGTGGTTGCAGTGCCAGTGCACTGCCTGCTGGATCCAGAGGTAAGACTTAAGAAAGAAAGCTGTAAAGCTGCTGTTTAGCTGTTTAATTCCTCATGCCGAGCTGGAGCACAGCACAGGACACCATCATGTCCCATGGACAGCTGTGTTTTGCAACATAGTTTCTGAATACAGAAACCCAGGTTGTTCATGCTATAACATAGTTTCTGAATATATAAACCCAGGCTGTTCATGCTATAACATAGTTTCTGAATACAGAAACCCAGGCTGTTCATGCCATAACATAGTTTCTGAATACAGAAACCCAGGCTGTTCATGCTGCAACATAGTTTCTGAATGCATAAACCCAGGTTGTTCATGCTATAACATAGTTTCTGAGTACATAAACCCAGGCTGTTCATGCTATAACATAGTTTCTGAATACATAAACCCAGGCTGTTCATGCTATAACATAGTTTCTGAATACATAAACCCAGGCTGTTCATGCTATAACATAGTTTCTGAATACATAAACCCAGGCTGTTCATGCTATAACATAGTTTCTGAACACATAAACCCAGGCTGTTCATGCTATAACATAGTTTCTGAATACAGAAACCCAGGTTGTTCATGCTATAACATAGTTTCTGAATACAGAAACCCAGGTTGTTCATGCTATAACATAGTTTCTGAATATATATACTTATGTGGTCTGCTGTAGACTCGGGCATGTCTTTTTAAGACTATATCAAAAGTCTGAAGACCTGGACCTTCTGGTGACTTTTTCTCTATACATTGTTAATCGTTGTCTAACCCTATGTATCTTAACAGACACATTTACTACTTACATCTTCTGCAGTGTTCAATAACTCTGGCTACTTCTGTTTTTTTCTGTGTGCTTCTTTCTTTTCTAACTGCCATTTGCCTAAATAGCCCATGAATTGTGAACTCCGTTTCCTACAGTACATTGCACTCTGGGGGAGTACAATGCTAACAGAGGATGGGGGACTGTCAAGCAGACACTTTTGAAAGAGTTTGTGCTCTTGTCTGTGGCAACCATCGTGTCACTGAGGGGGTAAGGAATGCCCACATCCCAAAAGTCTATCTGTCTGATTTCATCCACTGCCAGACAAGGGCCATTCGCATTTCAGGACTGGTTTTAATTGTTCGTAAGGTGGGGAAATACTTAGCATCCCTCATCCTTCTTTTGTGACCACTTCTTCTAACCAAAGACAATGACAACATATCTGTTAAGCCATAACCTCGCCCCATGCAAGTAACATGATCACACACATTACCATAGCAATGTCATATGTCCTTCTCAAGCACATGCAAGCTTCCATGCATATATTAATCAAGGCTATCTTCACTGGTTTGGCAGTGCCAAACCCACATTGTTAGTTCTGGCTATTTTCAGTGGAGTGGCAATTTCCATCTAGAACAATCACCCCCTCCCTGATAAGCAACCTGGTGTCACCTGCTCAATCCCACCCCCATCCAGCTCTTCCAGTGTCGAAACCTCTGCTTGAACTTGAGTCATGTGTGTCCTTGTCAGGACTTTGACACTGTATGCCCCATAGCCAGACACTTTAAATACTTTTTTTATATAGAAAATAGAAACTTTATTATATACCTGTTTTTTCCTGCTTTGAAAAATCACTGAAGTCTTTCTATCAAAAACTCAGGAGAAGTTACTAAACTATAGAATAGACTACCCTGTGACAACAGCAGACTCCATTCAAATTATGTTTCCAGAATTCCCTTAAGAGATAGTTTGATATCAACTGGACCCACTGTTATCGCATTACTTGCCACTTTATGTGACGTACTGTCTTATCTCTGTTTTCCTTAAAATCTTACACACACACACACACACACACACACACACACACACACACACACACACACACACACACGCACACACACACACATCTTTTTGCCTGCAGGTTCTTTTCTGCCTTTCCCCCAGTATACCATACTTCATCACCCCTGAATATACACTATCACTCCCTTTTCATCCCCTTATGTTTTCTTTCATACTTAACTTGTTAATCAATAACTTGAGGTAGCTTGTTAGTCCACCCCTTTTTCCACTGAAACATTCCAGCCTGAACCCAGCTTTCCTTACTCTCCTCTTCCCTTAATGGATTCTCACACCTTCCTTACACTTACCATTCCCCCTACATTTCCTTTAACTGCACTTACCTTGAATATACCACTGTAATCATTTTCTCCTTGTGCTAAAAAATTCTGAATGGATTGCATATAGTTGATACATTATTGCTTGCCTAATTGTTGATTAGCTGTGTATCTAATTGTTTGCTTAGGAAGTTGCCTCACTGCTCTATGTTGCTACACACAGTATCACTATAGCAGGTTGTTATGTCTGCTGTCACTATAGCAGGTTATGTCTGTCACTATAGCAGGTTATGTCTGCTGTCATTATATCAAGTTATGTCTCCTGTCACTATAGCAGGTTGTTATGTCTGCTGTCACTATAGCAGGTTATGTCTGTCACTATAGCAGGTTATGTCTGCTGTCACTATAGCAGGTTATGTCTCCTGTCACTATAGCAGGTTGTTATGTCTGCTGTCACTATAACAGGTTATGTCTGTTGTCACTATAGCAGTTTATGTCTGCTGTCACTATAACAGGTTATGTCTCCTGTCAATATAGCAGGTTATGTCTGCTGTCACTATAGCAGATTATGTCTGTCACTATAGCAGGTTATGTCTGCTGTCACTATAGCAGGTTGTTATGTCTGATGCCACTATAGCAGGTTATGTCTGCTGTCACTATAGCAGGTTATGTCTGCTGTCACTATAGCAGGTTGTTATGAATGCTGTCACTATAACAGATTGTTATGAATGCTGTCACTATAGCAGGTTGTTATGTCTGTTGTTACTATAGCAGGTTGTTATGTCTACTGTCACTATAGCAGGTTGTTATGAATGCTGTCACTATAGCATGTTGTTATGTCTGTTGTTACTATAGCAGGTTGTTATGTCTGCCATCACTATAGCAGGATGTTATGAATGCTGTCACTATAGCAAGTTGTTATGTCTGCTGTCACTATAGCAGGATGTTATGAATGCTGTCACTATAGCAGGTTATGTCTGCTGTCACTACAGCAGGTTGTTATGAATGCTGTCACTATAGCAGGTTGTTATGTCTGCTGTCACTATAGCGGGTTATGTCTGTTGTCACTATAGCAGGTTATGTCTGCTGTCACTATAGCAGGTTATGTCTCCTGTCACTATAGCAGGTTATGTCTGCTGTCACTATAGCAGGTTATGTCTGCTGTCACTATAGCAGGTTATGTCTGCTGTCACTATAGAAGGTTGTTATGTCTGCTGTCACTATAGCAGGTTGTTATGTCTGCTGCCACTATAGCAGGATGTTATGAATGCTGTCTCTATAGCAGGTTGTTATGTTTGTTGTTACTGTAGCAGGTTGTTATGTATGCTGTCATTATAGCAGGTTGTTATGAATGCTGTCACTATAGCAGGTTGTTATGTCTGCTGTCACTATAGCAGGATGTTATGAATGCTGTCACTATAGCAGGTTGTTATGTCTGCTGTCACTACAGCAGGTTATTATGAATGCTGTCACTATAGCAGGTTGTTATTTCTGCTGTCACTATAGCAGGTTATGTCTGTTGTCACTATAGCAGGTTATGTCTGCTGTCACTATAGCAGGTTATGTCTCCTGTAACTATAGCAGGTTATGTCTGCTGTCAATATAGCAGGATGTTATGAATGCTGTCACTATAGCAGGATGTTATGAATGCTGTCACTATAAGCAGGTTGTTATGTCTGCTGTTACTATAGCAGGTTATGTCTATTGTCACTATAGCAGGTTATGTCTGCTGTCACTATAGCAGGTTATGTCTCCTGTCACTATAGCAGGTTATGTCTGCTGTCACTATAGCAGGTTATGTCTGTTGTCACTATAGCAGGATGTTATGAATGCTGTCACTATAGCAGGTTATGTCTGCTGTCACTATAGCAGGCTATGTCTGCTCTCACTATAGCAGGCTGTTATGTCTGCTCTCACTATAGCAGGTTGTTATGTCTGCTGTCACTATAGCAGGTTGTTATGACTGCTTTCACTATAGCAGGTTGTTATGTCTGCTGTCACTATAACAGGTTATGAATGCTGTCACTATAGCAGGTTATGTCTGTTGTCACTATAGCAGGTTATGTCTGCTGTCACTATAGCAGGTTATGTCTGCTGTCACTATAGCAGGTTGTTATGTCTGTTGTCACTATAGCAGGTTATGTCTGCTGTCACTATAGCAGGTTATGTCTCCTGTCACTATAGCAGGTTATGTCTGCTGTCACTATAGCAGGTTGTTATGTCTGTTGTCACTATAGCAGGTTGTTATGTCTGTTGTCACTATAGCAGGTTGTTATGTCTGCTGTCACTATAGCAGGTTATGTCTGCTGTCACTATAGCAGGTTATGTCTGCTGTCACTATAGCAGGTTGTTATGTCTGCTGTCACTATAGCAGGTTCTTATGTCTGCTGTCACTATAGCAGGTTGTTATGTCTGCTGTCAATAGAGCAGGTTGTTATGAATGCTGTCACTATAGCAGGTTGTTATGTCTCTTGTCACTATAGCAGGTTATGTCTGCTGTCACTATAGCATGTTATGTCTCCTGTCACTATAGCAGGCTGTTATGTCTGCTGTCACTATAGCAGGTTGTTATGTCTGCTGTCACTATAGTAGGTTGTTATGAATGCTGTCACTATAGCAGGTTGTTATGTCTGTTGTTACTATAATGAATTGTTATATGTCTGCTGCAAGCACTATGTATCCATCTCGTATGCATGTAGTTAGACTATTACTCCTGTATGTTTGCCACAGCACGCATGACTAGTGGGTAAAACATGGGACTCATGAGCAAACCTGAGAGTCCATGTATAAAACAATGGAATCAGGTACAGGTAATTAGGTAAATATTATTTTATATAATCTGAAACTGTCAGCTGTTACCAACCCCTTAAAGGGTTATCTACCTTTTTTCAATATCTCCATTTACCAGTGTATACAGTTTATGTATTATAACTTCATAGGTACTATTTTTCAAGTTGCATATATTATTTGCATGCTGGCAGCTAAGTGCTGATAAGAAATCTACGCCCTGCTCTTCAAATGGCACATACTTGATGACAGAGACCCCTTCCAGAAATAGTGTTTCCAATATTTTTTAAGTCCACTCTGGGTGATGTGGAGGCCTCCCTCAACTAATATAAACATCCCCCATGGTCACTCCTTTTGTGAAGGGGAGTAAGCTTGACAGGTGTGTCATTTGATAAGATGGCTCCTGATAATTTCAATAAAGCCCACCTAGAAGTCCACTGCAGCTTTCTTTTAAAATAAGAAAGTCCAAAACCATGGTTTGTTACCCAAGGGAGTCAGAAGGTCCTTTCTCTCACTTGAGTAAAGTTGAATGTGATGTAATCTGAGAACCAGGCTGGAAGAAAAGATGAAGCAATGACTCCTTTCACCTCCCCAACCAATTCCTTAATACTCATGTAGAGTAATACAAGGCCCTGCCTGAGCTAATCTTATTAATGTTTGGGTAAAGATATGTGTGGTGTTTCCCATCAGCGGGCAAAAATTTAGCAAAATGCACACCCACTGAAAAACAAAAAGTTGTTCAAATGGTCATAACTAAGAAACATAATTTAAAATAAACTGAGTCCAATGTAAGTGGTGATTCATCACATCACACATTCTGTTTAGGAGCTGAAAGTCAAATGTGACCAAAACAAAGAAACAAAGGGAAAGAGGGTGTCAGATTAGACAAAATATGTATTGTGACTACTGCAACAATATCCTTCACATCACATCACATCATACTGGCCAATCCCTGAGGTCCAATTCCAGCCACTGCCAGATACAAATTACAAAATCCATTATGATAACAAAGCACTGCATTCAACAGTAAAATATCACAAATTAGAGATGTACAGAAAAGAATTTAAGGTCAATGACATTTCTTAACTAGATTAACTTCTTGTCTTTACAACTATTTGCAAATGAATTAGTAACATTTTTTCTATTATTAGGCAAACATAAGCACTATGTAAGTTATGGTGCAAAGCAGGTCTCTGTTTGTCCTGGTATTATTTCTACCTACATAAAATGACTGTAGAATTTATTCCATTCTGTATGCCATGTTTACCTATGCAACGTGCCTCTAGTATTTAAGCTAGTCATAGTTTCTACCCTCTGATCATCAGAATCTGCAATGTCCTTAAAACAAACTATGTCAAGAAAAGAAATCGATCTTTACTTAATTGATTCCCAGGTAATTTAAAACTTGCCCAAAACCTTAAAGTTAAAATGCCTATGATACAGTTTAAAAGCTAAATCCTTTCAACTGCCAGTAGGTTTCATATAAGGTCAGTCAGCATGTGATCACAAACAGATGTTAGTGAAATTCAAGACAGCAGAATAAGTAAGTTTAAGCAGCTCAGCTCTGAGTCCAACACTATGAACTGCTTACAAAATGTATCGAGAAGGCCTAGGGTTGATTTCCCGTATCTCCGTTTTCCTATTGTCTGACTGTGAGTAAGTCATTTAGCCAGACCGTGCTTCCAAGTTACTCCTCAAAAAAGTAACTGAGCCTATTGCGGTTACCTATTAACAAAAGAAGAAAATAAAGTATATAGCTAGTAGATAGATAGATCATAAAGTAGGTAGATAGTTTCCAAGCTGTCTGTCAAATGCATAGCTTGTTGAAAGCAATTTCTGCTGTCTCAAGCTGTCAAATGCACATGTGATCAACTGCAGGGTCTATGAAATTGTATGACAGTGACTCTCACTTTCTCTATTGTGTTCTCATTTTGCTCTTTGTTCTGCAACAATGGAGTTATTATATATGAGTTAGGGGGGCAGAGGGCATAGTCCCCCTCCTAAAACATTTTTAGGTATTAAATTGCTTTTGTTTTTTCCAATCACAAAAAGAAGCTGTGACCTTTTCTTTTATGACCTGTTTAGTGTGTTTATATTTATTTTGCATGTGCAATAGAATTTGCCTTGATGTTATACAGTATCAACTATTAATGACACGCACACACACACACACACACACACACACACACACACACACACACACACACACACATATATATATATATAGAGAGAGAGAGAGAGGGAGGGAAGGATGTATACCCATACATAAAGTAATTGTCTAATGTCAGAAAAATGTAATAACTCTAAAAAGACTGACAACCATTGGATCCTGAAATTTTCAATGAAGGCAAGCTAACACAAACATTGGTATAGCAGCAGAATACAGTGAAGTTACTCGTAATGTGAGTAAATGTCTTCCATCTGTGCAAAAAATGAAGAAATCTGCACTCGATAAATAGAAATGGAGCTGTCATCCAATGTCATATCCATAAATAACACCATATTCCTGCTTCCTGCTCTCACACGTAGGTTTTTAAAAGCCTGTCAATATCATAATATATGAACCATGCAGAATGGTGTTCAGCTTCATCAAAAAGCACTCCTGGTATGACACACCCATGTGAATAAAAACTGTAAAACTCCTCAAATGGAGTGAAATGTGAAATAAGAAAGGGAGCAGAGCGTTACTAAATGGGGACAGCATTTCTAAACTGTGCTCTACTTAAACAGTACGTTTCTCCTCATCTCCAGTCAGTCAGCCCGTGTGAATATTTTTTAAAAGAACATGTTTTACAACAGTCTTTACCTTTATATACCAGACACAAAGGCATCAAGGTCCCCATTATATAAATAGATTTCTTGTTGTTAAAGAGAAATTATGAGCAAAATCTGGAGAAAACCATGACTTTAATTGCCCAAATTTCCAAATGTTCTGTATGTGCTTTTGTTGATATAAAGTGATGAAATGTGGCTTTGAGTGTCTATAGATCTATTACAGATGGAGACGGAGCTGTTGATGTAATATTTTCTTTCCATGAACTGGAGTCCCCACTCCCATATGACTATTAAACTGTGCTTTCATTTCATTCAGTTTCTCTTTTTAGTACACTGCTTTTAGCTTCCCTTCATCTAAGGATTTTAGGTGCTATTTGGCTTGACATGCTC
Source organism: Protopterus annectens (assembly GCF_019279795.1). NCBI lineage: Eukaryota > Metazoa > Chordata > Ceratodontiformes > Protopteridae > Protopterus > Protopterus annectens. The sequence goes on from NC_056726.1 coordinate 1,529,057,418, forward strand.
TAAATAGATACAAAACATGTAGACACTCCAAAGTGAACAGAGGTTCTATGATTGTTTACTATTGTTCAGAATGTACTGAAATGCATACCCTAAGCAGGCACATGTACACAAATAGTTACGTCTACACATGTAGCGGTATTAGAATATACCATACGTTCTCCCTCCGTACTACCTTCCATAAATACACTCCCAATGATGGGAAAAGGGGTAGGGGAATAGGAATATTTAATACAACACTGCACACAACATCCCCCTGCAAGAAAGAATGGTTACTTATTCACTTGTGGACACACATACACAAACACATAAATAAGACCATATAAACAGATATGAGCAGGCACACACACACACACACACACACACACACACACACACACACACACACACACACACACACACACACACACACACACACGCACACACACACACACACACACACACACGTGCACACACACACACACACACACACACACACACACACACACACACACACACACACACACACACACCTTGTATTTGTGACTGTGTGACTGTGTGCATCACATTTCTCAAATTCTTAGAGCAAGAAATCTGGGCAATGCCATAAATTATGTGGGTACACAGGCCCAAAAATAGGGACAGTTTTTAAATACTGATCTTACAAACTTAGAAAGTTGATAGAATAACGGGTTTTGCATTAGCATGAATTTTCTGAAAGATACGAAGTCTAAAACTCAAATGTCTTTCATTATTTTCTGACTTCAATCCTCAGTGATTTGCCAGAAAACCACAATTTTATGACTAAAAGACCAAAAATATAAGGACTATTTCAAATTACCAAATAATCGAATTCCATGCACAAAAACACGGAAACTGCCAAATACTGAACTTCAGAAGATCAAAAATGTAAAAGGAAAACCACCATACCCCCAAAACCGAAAATCATTTTTTTTTTACATTTTCCCCCTGAACCCTCCCCCACCCCCCCATCTCCTGAAAATTAAATATTCTAACTCCAAGATAGCACTTCATTCATTCATGTATCTGGCTGGTAAACATATTCTACAACACTTTTCAAATTCTGAATGACAAAATAATGCCCAAATAAATAATAATAACATTAACTAAATATATAATAGTAGTAATGGACCCTTCTATAAAATTACTTCCTTACTTGTTTTTGTATAACTTTGTTGTGTTCCACTTTTAAGTAGTTCCACATTAGGCATTAGAAATCATCAACAGTGTTTGATGTGTAACGTGATTATTTAACTTTCAGGGATTTGCAACTTCAGGTTTCTGGTCTCGATCAAGTGGAATTTGATTATTTGGTAATTCGAAATATGAAAGTAAATCCATATATATATATATATATATATATATATATATATATATATATATTATATATATATATATATATATGTGTGTGTATATTTACACATGGGTCAACTTTGATTCACTGAAAACTCATTTCACTGAATTTCAAAACAATCATATCAAATCACATTGGGGAGAGTGGGGGGCATAGCCCGCCATATACTTTTGGTTTTATATTGTTAGCTTTCAGTGAAATGAGACTCGTAAATATAAAACTGAAGTAGATGGGGGGGGCTATGCACCCCACACCCCCCAATGTGGGAGCTGTGGCCCCCACACTCCCCCCAACTATATATACTTACTCCAGGATCACGCTACAGTGGGGAAAAGGACATATACATTTTATTTGCCCAACAGTACTTACATTCAATGAAATGTGATTCAGTGAAATGAGTTTTCAGTGATTTGAGCTTTCAGTGATTTTTTGAGGGTGAATTGAAATTCAATGAAATGAGTTTTCAGTGAATCAAAGTAGACCCATATATATATATATATATATGTATATATATACTTCACAATGCCGAAATTGCAGAATGCTGACAACCATATGGCCGACGCCATATGACCAACATCCGAAATCTCGACATTGTAAGCAGCCCATGAAAAAGGGAAATAAAATTTCCTTGCAAATGCTAGCAGGGGGGCTCAGCCCCCACACCCCCTGTAACTTTAATATACTAACTCCAAGATCACACTACAGTGCAGGAATGGAAATCTTTCCAATCCACACTATAGTGAGATGCCGGTCCCACATTGTCGGCATTCCGAATGTCGATCATATGGTGTCAGCCATATGGTTGTCAGCATTCTGGACTGTCAGCAATGTCAGGTAGACCCATATATATATATATATATATATATATATATATAGAGAGAGAGAGAGAGAGAGAGAGAGAGTACAGATGGATAGGGTAAAAGGGGTGCTAGGTCAACATCTGTTTAGTTGTCCACTTTTGCTTGACTAAACAGAAGGCTAACAGGTGTGTGACATCACACAGTTCTTAGAGTTTGGGAATATTCCCTTAGAACCAAACACCCTAATACTGGGTGATTTTAACTACCCTGCTATTAACTAGGAAAACTACTCATGTACCAACACCTTTGTCTAACGGTTCTTGGAATTCATAAATTCCAACGCCCTGGATCAACTAATCCATAGTCTCACCAAGGGCTCCAATATCCTAGACTTGGTCATTACCAACATGGGAAATCGATGCTCCACACCTATGGTCACCCCCTTGTTAGTCAGGTCTGGCCATAAGCTAATCACCCCTAACATCTACATCCCACCCCCACCCCCCAGTAAGGAAACCTCCATAAAATACTTCTCCAAAGCCAACTTCATGCTACTCAAGTCAGAAGTGACAAACTTCATGACACCCATGCAGATGGGAACTGAAAGTTCAACTGCTGAATCCTACACTAAGGCACTATATGAGCACATCCACTCATGCATGAATTGTGCCATCCCAAATAGAACCAAGATGCTCTCATCCAAAAAAAGGAAGCCATTGTGGTGGTCCCCTGCCATAAACAAACTTTACAACAAAAGGAAGAAACTGTTGCAAAAAAGAGGAAAATCCCAGGATGCAAAAAACTCCCTTATCAGCCTTAGTAAGAAACTGAGACCCTCATAAAATCTTCAAAAGCTAGTTATGAAAATAAAATTGCCAAAGATTCCAAAGACAACCACAAGGCATTCTATAACTATGTCAAGAATCTAAATGGCAATGCTCAGACCTGCTCTGAGCTAAAACAGAATGGCATTAAATATACTGATCCCAAGGATATTGCCAATATCCTGGAAGATCGATTCAGTGCCAGCTTCACCCCCCTCTCACCCCCTAAATGGCCCACATCAATACTGGAAGATTGCCATATTCCGGTAATAACGGCCACACAGGTAAAAAACGCACTCTCCAAAGCTCAGAATACAGCATCCATGGGACCAGATGACATCCTGGGCTGTGTACTACATGAACTACAATATGAACTGGCACCTCATCTAAGTGTCATGTTTAATCATAGCCTCACCTCAGGTTTCATGCCCACTGAGTGGCGCAGAGCTACAGTTATCGCACTCCACAAGGGGGGATCCACCTTGTATCCCAGAAACTACCATCCCATCAGTATGACAAGCCTTATCTGCAAGGCCATGGAGCGTATTATCATGGAACATATAAACAAAGACATTGGCAACCTTCAAACACTGGACCCCACCCAGTTTGGGTTCGTGAAGGGCCGATTTTGTCTCCTGAACCTGATTGGCTTTTTTGAATCAGTCTCCAGAGCCATGGACAAGGGTAAGGTGGTCCACACAGCCTATCTAGACCTTGCCAAGGTCTTTGATACTATCCCCCACTCTGGAATCATAGATAAACTTACTAAGCTGGGCATTAATCCCTACATCACCCAATGGGTTGCTAACTGGCTTACTGATAGAACCCACACTGTAAAAGTAGCCAACTCCAAATTCAGCTCCAGACAAGTGACAAGTGGAGTACCTCAGGGTTCAGTCCTGGGACCGCTCTTGTTTGGCATCTACTTCTCTGAAGTACAGGCCAACACTAAGGGACTCTGGCTAACAAAGTTTGCAGATGACTGCAAACTGGGAGCCATTATTGAATCCCCAAATGATGTGGATACTCTACAAAAGGGCCTTACAGAAACATATGCTAGGTGCCAGAGCCATGGGCTCAAGCTCAATGCCAAGAAATGTATAGTTATCCCCTTTGGGAAAAAACATGTACCCGTGAATTACCACAAAGGTGGCAGTACACTAAACACCGAAAGTGTGATAAGAGACTTAGGGACACAGGTGGACAGTGGTCTCACCTTCGATAACCACATCGCCACAACAGTCAGAAAATCCTTCTATGTGTCACACCTCATCACTAAGGGCTTTTCATCCAGAAAAAAGGAGGTCATTGTCCCACTGTACTCATCCCTCATTAGACACACTATAGAATACAATGCCCCGTTTAGTATGTACCTCTCAAGACATCTGCAACAACTGGAAAGGCCGCAGAAATACCTCACTAAAAGAATCACAGGCCTAAAGCAGATGCCCTACGCTGAC
>NC_056726.1:1529066852-1529104352 GCF_019279795.1 Protopterus annectens
TTTATAGGGACCTATATATATATATATATATATATATATATATATATATATATATATATATGGATATATAGATAGATATAGATATATATATTCTAATTCATCTATATATATACTGGGCAGAAAAGAAATACACATGTATGTCAGACTGTATTGTTGTAACTGATGAAATGTATATATTTGAACACAGGATACTGGAAGGGCAGAGAGGTGTCATCATTCAGACAGCCATCAGAGGTGGTTCATGATTTCTTTCTGTTTTTTGGCCTTAATCTCCCTGCACAGACTTTGTATAGTGCAGGAGTGGGACATGTAATGGACAATCAGCAGAGGACATCTGCTCACTTCCAAAAGGGATATTTCCTTTCATGTGGCCTCATCCCCCCTGAAAGCATGGAAGGTGTTTTCCATTGTCTCCAAATGAGAAATTGCACCTTCTCGTGTGCTCTCAATTGTCCACTCCCACCCCCTTGAGAGAGGTGAGTGTACTATACCCCTTCACTCCTCCTCTCTGCCTGGCTCCTCAAGTACCAAGACCACTAATCAAGCTCTGGTAACCACTGTTGTAGTCAAGCCACCATCTCTCTCTGCACCATACAGCCTTCTGAGCAGCACAATTTTTGTTAAATGAAACATTACACTCAACTTCTTCAATCCTGAGCAGCAGGAGGCTAATCATCCTTTTGTTTCCTGAGGCCCTCTAAGCCAGGAAACCATTTGTTTCCTGTGACATTTTCTAAAAAATCATTTTCGGAAATTGACTTCATATGATTTGCAATATCTGACAAATGATATGAGTTAAAAAAATAAAATTATGAAAGGTCTTCAGTAGACAATGGGCTACACACCGGTGTCAATGTCAAGAGTCTTGTGGATGCTTATTATATATATTGCAATACCATTACACAAGATTGGCCCAGCCATGGACCCAGGTAACTATAAAAAAACTAGGGGCTTTATCCAAAAATAAGCAACTCCTCGCCAAAGCAACTAGGATTTCAGTTGCAAATTCGCACCTTATCTTCACCCTACTTTATGCCTCTGCAATATATACCAACCTAAGGCAATGCAATCTAAATAAACTCGAGACCTGCTAAAACAAAATCTCCAAATTCGCCACCAGGGCATCCTACCACAGTCACCACTGTCTCTCACTTACTGAACTAGGCTGGCTATAACTCCCTCACCTCCTTCAATGGTATCAACTCACCCACAAACTAGTAAACCATCCTCTAATGGTCCCATCCCTCCAGAATCTACTCCAACCCTATCTCACCACCACACCAATATGATCCAGCAACAAAAATCAATTACAGGTTACTAGAGTCAATAACGCTGCTGGAGAAGCACTATTCTCCAGTGCTATAGCCAAATTATGGAACACCCCCCCCACAATAACCTCTGTACCATCATGCACCCACTTCAAAGCTTTACTTAAAGCGCACCTAAAAACATGCTGGCTATGCCCTTGTCACTCTCCCCTCTAACTTCTCCCACTCCATCTACCCTCTACCTCTCTTCCACCCCACAAACTACCTCTGGTTACAGCAAGCTCTGATACTTCCATGCCTATCGACTTATTATACGGCAGTAACTTCTTATTGTAACAATTGTTAATATCTGCTATGACTTTCGTGGATGGAACAGATGCTAGTTATCTACTGAATGTACTATGTTCTTCATCTGTAACTATGTTTGTAATATTTTAATTGCTAGGATTCTTCATCTGTAACTATGTCTGTAATATTTTAATTGTGGAGCTTTTCTCCCCGGGCCTCCACTGAAAATGGACCTGCTTCCAGTTGGACTTTCCTGGTCAACAAATGTAAATAAATAAATAAATAAATAATGTAAAATGTATGCAAGCATTATCTCAAACTTCAGTAATCTGGACATTGAAAATCTCTTAACCCTGGACCTTCATCATTTTGGCTTTATCAAGGAAAGGTCCTGCCTCTTTAACCTCATTAATTTCTTTGAAAAAGTAACTGAAGCAGTAGATAGTAGTTATGCAATGCATAGAGCATATCTAGACCTGGCCAAGGCCTTTACACTATTCCCCGTGCAGACATTATTGAAGACCTGCAAATCTGAATATAATTTTTTATATTGTGTGATAGCTAAATGTTTGTCTGGCAGAACCCATGTGGCTAGAGCACAGGTGCCACTTCTCAAAGCAGAAACATTACTAGTAATGTACTAAAGGACTCAGTTTTTGGCCTTCTCCTATTTGGCATATATTTTTCAGACAATCAGGCCAACACTTTTGATGTATGGTTAAATAAGTTTCCAGATAAATGTAAATTGCACTTTGTTATTTGATCTTCCAACTGACTCACAATTTCTCCAACATGACTTAGACCATGTTAACAACTAGTGCAAGGACAATGGTCTTAATTTAAGTGTAAAAAAGTAGGGTAATTCATTTTGACAAACAAAACAGTCTGATTTGCTGTAGAGGAGATGCACCTCTCCAATCAATCACCGTTGTAAGGGATCTGGGTACTCTTGTTGAATATTCCTTACCATTTAACCATGATGTCTTCACAGTACTTCAGAAATCATTTTATCTGGTCCGTCTAATTTAAAAAGTATTTTCACTAGATCCAAAGAAGTCTTAATTCCCCTTTATACATATCTTATCAGACCCATTATTGAATATAACTCACCTTTTGGTATGTATTTCACATATCACACAGCTCTAGAGTTCTCAGATAATCATAACTAAAAGTTCAGTGGCCTCAAAAATCTTAGCTGTTATGAAAGCCTGGCAGCCCCTTCTCTGTACTCATTCTCTTATGGACTCCTTCATGGAGATATAAGTCTAGTCTTTGTGTCATGAAAGATCCAACCCTATTTGATCTCATATCCCTTTGCAGAACTAATGGTACAGCAAATATTCAGTTATATTAATTAAACCTCAATCAGCAGACGAATAAGACATGTTGGCATGACAGATTCATATCCCAATGTATACCTCTGAAACAAACATCCTCTATATATCAAGCAGAGTAGCAAAACTGCCACTTTCAAGGTAAACCTAGATAATTGGATGGGCAGCCTCAAATTCTCTCCCAGTTTAGCTTGTCATGTCCTCCTTGAGGCTAGCGGGAAATTTTTAATAGGGATTTTTGGCTAGACTTGAAGCAGATTGCTTAATACTTACCTATGAACCTCTATTGCAGATTAATGGAAGAAAAACTGATTTGTTATATGAAAAAAACTAATTTTATGGTAAAACAAAAGATAATCCCCAGGATTCAGTAGCCTTATATTTCCGTGCAGGAACAGTGTAGCCACTCCTGCATGGAATATGGCCACGGAGCAATCCAGTAAAGTAGCGTGTTGATGTGCACAAGCCTGAATACATTGTTCTTGCATGGAAACCAGTGCAGAATGCTAATTTCCTCATTTGCTGGTGAAAACCATGCAAATGAGGTGAATTAGTGATTCAGCAAGCAGGCAGGTATCCATGCAAGAACAGTGTTAGTTGTAGAAATGTATTAGGTTACTAACTGAATTCATTTCTGGAAATAACAAAATGGAGGTATAACAGCTCCCAAAAGAGCATGTATTATAGTCTTTAGGCATGCCAATAGCCAAATATATTAGCATAAACCACCGCTAACTCCAGAAGCTGGGAAGACAACACAGGCCAATCCAACACGTTAAAAAAGTGGAAAACAATTTTATTAAGCTATATTCAAAGCTTTTCATTAGCGCCTTGCACTAACTTTCTCAGATACATCAAAACATTCACGCCATAATGTGAGCATATTTACTTTCCCAACACCCATGAGGAGATGACCAGCAATATGCGTCTCTTCCACCGTGTAGCAGAATACCCGGAGGTACTGGGTACCATAGAATGCATGTGCATCCACACCAAAGCACCAGCTGGTGAACACGGTAGGGTCTACATAAACCACAAGGGCTTCCCCTCCATCAACTGCCAGGATGTGTGCAATGCCCAGGGCATTATCATGAATGTGTTTGATGGCAGCCATGGAAGTTATCATAACTCCCACATTTGGTATTCCTCGCAGGTGTACCAGGCATTTGCCAGAGGGGACATCCCATATGGCCATCTAGTGGGGGATGCTGGCTATACACTGGAGCCGTGGATAATGACCCCCATCAGAAATGCACACACACCCACACAAGAATGCTATAATGAGGCACATGCACAAATCAGGATCATAATAGAGCATGTGGTTGGGATGGTCAAGTCACAGTTTCACTGCCTTGACATATCTGGTGGAGCCTTGCAGCACTCTCCAGCCACATATGCACACATGTTCATAGTATGTGCCATGCTAAAACAATATGATCCTGTGGAAACAGCTGCAGCAGGGACAGCACGGGGAAGGGCCACCCAGCCCACCACTATTGCCAAGGTCCTCACATGCACAGATGGACTCAGAGGAGGAGGCCCCTGAGCCTGCTTCTGTAGGCAGAAAGAGGTGCGGCCAGTATGCTCAGGCCTTGGCAAAAAGGCAACACATGGCACACACACTGACACTGTAGAGACCCAAGGGACTGGCACCTCCCTCTGACTCGCACACACAGTAAAATGGATGACACACACATCACATTACCTGTAACTTAACATGCATAGACAGTGTACTGTGTGCATCCAATATAGGTGGCCCTCAAGCATCGTCTTCACAACTGCTGCAAGCACAAGGCAAGTCAGTCTTCTTAACAATAAATGAATGGATTAGTATGTTTTGCTAGCATATCTATGGTAATGCTGCATGCATGCAAGGGAATGGGGTGGTCTACTGGGATAGCAGCACACAACTGACAGCTATGTGGGTCCCCAGAAAATGTCTGCCAAAAACTGGCCTCCACACACTATGCAGTAGTACCCAAGGTGGCAAATCCCACTGCAGTATATGTGTGGTGACAACTACCTGGGGGGGTCATAGGTCACAGGCATGGAGGTCAGTGTGAGGGGTCCCATACCCACCCTTCACACCCACACAGCAAGTCAGCTGTAGAAAACCACAGAAAAATGTTTGGTAAAGGCACACAAATGGTGGCAATGTTGAATTACCCCTCCTACAGACTCACACAGTAATAGCGCAGCAGGACCCACAGCTGCAATAAGGCTATGAAGGGTAAGAAGTCTGAAACTCAAATGTATACCATTACAAGCTGACCTGGGCTGTATACTGATATGCCTCTAGTCCCCAAGACAGGGCACAATAGTATGGTAAATGGAACCAAAATGTAAAGCAAATAGCACAGTCTGTGCAAATGTCTACAGTTGACAGGTGTGCCCCCCCCCCATATACCACACAAATGCAGTAACGTGTATGTTTGTAGGGGAATAACAGCATAGCACACATTGGCAGGGCTGTACCAATACACATGAAAACATGTTGCCTGTCCACAATATGCAGGGGGTCAATGAACTATGTGTATGTGTGGTTAATACTGTCTGGATCTAGCCAGCACGTTCTCCTGGCAGTCGTCTTGTAGTGCCCTAGGTACAGTGCTGTCTTTGACAGGGCCATGTGCAGATAACTGCAGTGCCAACTGTTATGCATGTCAGTGATACCCACTGCTCTGCCACTGACATACCTGGAAGTCACAGTGCTACGTGGAATATACTACACATATAAGTGACATCTTGAAGGATGTGTAGCTGAAGTGCCAAGGCTTTTGTGAATATAAGTACTTTTTGGTACTGTTGCCAGTGGTTATTCTCAATAATCTTTTTTGTTATGTTTGTTTTTACATATAATGAACATGCCTACACTGTAGAATGTACTCTGTACCCACACCCATAACTCCCAACCTCTGACAGTAAGATGCCTGGACAAGGGCAGAAATAAAAGTGGAACAAAGGCACAGTGATAGGCATGTGTTGTAAATATCACCCTTACATACTGAGAAAGTTGATAGGTTGAGGGGTTTGCAGTAGTGTGAATTGTCTGAAGGTTATGTAGTCTGAAACAGTAATGTCTGTCATTATTTTGTGTAACTAACTTGCCATAAAAACACAAGTTTATGTAGACAGGGTGAAACCTCTAGCCAAACACCTGGACAACCTGCTAAAAATGTACAGGCGAGAGGTATGGCCGCACAAAGATATGACATCTCAGGTTAGAAAGATACCACACAAGCAAGAGATTCCCAGCCAGTATATCGCCAGGTTGCCGGACTGTTTACACAGTGGGTCATTACTAAACTGGCTGTAACTACACCTCACAAATGGCCTTGTTGGTCAAGAATGTACATAGCTGCCCTCATAATATTGGTCTATGCATCATACAACTAGTATTCACCTGATAAAGCACTGTGATGATCTGAGGATGTCTGGCACTAGGTAATGACACAATACATTGCAGTGTCAGACTACAGATATGTCAGAAAATATCTGTTAAACAAACGCAGTACCCTGACGAAAGTCCTGTGTACTCCTGAGAGGTATGGCAGTAGCACACAAAACTCTGGACTGGAGTGCACCTATCTCTGGAATGGAATCTCACTCTAACTATAGAAGGTCACACTGGGCATGCTCCCAGACTTAGAGAATCACAGTACATGTTGGAACCCACATCAGAATTTATGACTGTATTGTGTATATATGTCTGTGCATACAGACAGCTATGTACACCTCAACTGCCCCCCCACACACACACACACATCAGACAGGATTACCCTCAGCTAGCTGTAGGTGGCCCATATGTGATATATCTACATCTGTTTCATGGGATATATACACACACACACCTATATATATATATATATATATATACATGGGCAAAAGATAACATATGTCACGCATTCACACACATAGATGTGGGGAAGTGAGAGACAGACAGTGATAGATAGAGAGAGAGAGAGACAGACAGGGGGACACAGAGTGAGTTACACAAATGGATACCCTGAATGGCATTCAGTGAGTTCCTGCTGTGGACAGTGGCATACCAGTTGTAAACAACTGCACATGACAGCATAAAAGGTGAGCCCCATTGTGTAACAGTACTAAGGCTGGGTTTATAATATCACATCACCTGCATGTGTGTGTGTGTGTGTGTGTGTGTGTGTGTGTGTGTGTGTGTGTGTGTGTGTGTGTGTGTGTGTGTGTGTATGTGTGTGTGTGTGTCCATAGGTCTAAGTATTAGGAGACTGTTCCCACTCAGTACACTTCACATTGCCCTACTTCACAAGATCTGCTGCTGTCATTCACCTTAGAAGTACCATTGGACACCAATCACCCCTATAAGCTCTGTAGCGAGTGTGATAACTGTGTAACACTATAGTACAAACAACTAGATAGGTAGGGGTTCTAATCTCAATACCGGCAAGTGTGTGTGTGTGTGTGTGTGTGTGTGTGTGTGTGTGTGTGTGTGTGTGTGTGTGTGTGTGTGTGTGTGAGACAGTTGTGTATGCGAGAGTGAGGGAGTGTGTGTTTGTTTATATGTAGGCGAAACAGTTTTAGGCCATTCCCAGTAGGTGAAACAGTTTTAGGCCATTCCCACCCACAACACTTCCCAGTGCTCCACTTTATCAGTCCTGCTGATGTCATTCCCCTTATCAGCACCTTTGGCCAGTTGTCAATTCAAAAAGCTCCATAGCATGTGCGATAACTGTGTAACACTTTAGTACAAATCAGTAATTAGGCAGGGGTTCTAATCTCAGATCTGGCAAATGTGTGTGTGTGTGTGTGTGTGTGAGTGTGTGTGTGTGTGTGTGTGTGTGTGTGTGTGTGTGTGTGTGTGTGTGTGTGTGTGTGTGTGTGTGTGTGTGTGTGTGTGTGTGTGTGTGTGTGTGTGTGTGTGTGTGTGTGTGTGTGAAGTATATATGTTTGTAAGAAGAAGTATTTTGATAGGTTTTCCACCCAGTGCCCGACTTTATCAGTCCTGCTGATGCCATTCCCCTTAACAGCACCTTTGTCCAGTTGTCAGCCCAGTCAGCTCTGTAGCATGTGCAATAACTACTTTACACTATAGTACAAATCAGTAGCTAAGCAGGGGTTCTAATCTCAGATCCGGCAAATGTGTGTGTGGGTGTGTAAGTGTATATGCTTGTAAGAATAAGTATTTTGATAGGTTTCCCACCCAGTGCCCTACTTTATCAGTCCTGCTAATGTCACTCCCCTTATCAGCACCTTTGTCCATTCATCAGCCCAGTATGCTCTGTAGTGCATGTGATAACTGCATAACACTATAGTATAAATCACTAGATAGGCAGGGGTTCTAATCTCAATACTGACAAGTAGGTGTGTGTGTTTGTGTGTGAGAATCATATCCTGTGTGGGATGTACCATTTTGAGTTGTGTACCACCCTGTACACTTCCCATCACCCTACTTTACAAGGCCTGCTGATGTCATTCACCTTAGACATACCTGGGACAAAATGAATTCATATAAGCTCTGTGGCATGTCTGATAACTGCGTAACTCTATAGTATAAATAACTAGATAGGTATGGGTTCTAATCTCAATACTAGCAACTGTGTGTGTCTATGTGTGTTTGGGTTGAGAATCATATCCTGTGTGGGTTATGTCATTTTGAGTTGTGTACCACCCAGTACATGTCCCATCACACTACTTTACAAGGCCTGTTGATGTCATTCACCTTAGAAGTACATTGGGACAGTGTAAATTAATATAAGCCTTGTGGCGCATCTGATAACTGTGAAACACTATAGTATAAATAAATATGTAGCTAGGAGTTCTAATCTCAATACTGTCAAGTGTGTGTGTGTGTGTGTGTGTGTGTGTGTTTGGGTTGAGAATCACATCATGTGTGGATTATACCATTCTGATGTGTGTACCATACATGCCTGTTTACCACGTCCCAATGGCATTACTTTATATAGCGTGCTAATGGCATATGCCTCACATGCAGCATGTTAAACCATTGTACATGCCACTGCAGTCATCTGTGCAGATGTCTATGGAATATCTGGTTGTTTGAAACCCATATGTGGTCTGTGTCTCCTAACAATGGCCATGTATGTGATATTGTTGCCAGACAGGTCACAGTTAGTGTACTGATACACATGCCAGAATCAGATATTATACCTGACTGAAACATCATGCTGATACAACGTCTGTCACCCTATCACTTGTCCAGGCTTGTAGGAGCAATAGATGACTCCATTTGCTATTCCTGGTGGGTTATTTTACCATCCGTGAAGGCATTCACAACAGTGCATGTTGTAAGAGGTAGTGGGTTATGTCCCACACATATAATCTATGTGGGGCATGTCATGTGTATGTAGCACTATAGTACATTAAAGTGGATATGTAGGTTTATGAATCTATCCATTGCAAACTGTGTTTGTGTTACTGTATGCACACCCCCTGTGTCAGTCTTTACTGTGTGTATGCAAAGGATATACCATTTTGGTTCCACCCTGTGAACTCAGGAATAAATACTATAAACCTGTCATACACAGTACCATGCATGCCCTCACCATCTGCATCAGGGTTGAGTGTATGGGAAAGAAATGGCAGGGATAACAGGTGCTGACACGTGAATCTGTTGCAGTCAATATTATGGCTAAGCTGGTGAAGGACCTACTGACAGTACTCCAATAACCTGTTCTGTATGTATGAGCCTGTGGTACTACACAACACTGAGGTGACATGTCTGAAGGCTACCTGTCTGTGACAAGGGATATGTATGCCAGGTCACACTGTCTGACAACAGTGTCAATCACACACAGTTGCGTGCATACATACCTGGTAAACGTACATATAAATCTGTACCTTGGCTATGAAATGGTTGATGTATTTCCATTCTCCCATACTCCATGTTAATAAGGTCTGCAGGGCCACAGCCTGCAGGCACACAGACACTTGGAACACAAACAGAATACAGCATGTCAGACTACAGTCAGCCAGTGGTACTAACAGCAATAATGCATCATGGCTAATGAGGTACATAGACCTTTATGTGTACCCATAACAAATGCAAGCAGACAGCACCTTAAACAGTATTACATAGCTACACTATATTATATTCACCCTGTGCATCAGACCCATATTAGCCTGTCCCTGCATGGATGGTATGGATGACAGGGATGTGGCACAGGTATCATCATATGCACAGGGTGTGGTGGGTTTGCCAGAGGCCTAGGCTGGGCAATACAATTGACATCCATGTGTGTGTGTGTGTTTGGAGGAATGTCCTATAGATGGGCTGTGCAGAGGTGCTGTGTGTGTCCAGAGGTGAGTTGCCTGTGATACAGATGTGTGTGTGTGTGTATGTATGCACACAGTCACACCATGTGGCTACCCTGCACAGGGGTATGTTAGACAGCTGTGGACTGTACATGGAAGGGTGTCCAGTTCACCGTCTCCAGCCATGGACATATGAACTTGTCCTGTCAGGGGTCTCACTGGCACCACCAGGCCCAAGGCCAGATGCAGTACTGCTTCCTGATGGTGACTGCTGGATCTGTGTCCCTGACAAGACTGGCCAGGACCACGTGCCCATGACCTGCTCCATTGTGATATGGACAGCAACCCCCCTTCAGTAGTGCTGGTGTCACTGCCACTATGGGAGTGTGAAGGTGCATGGCCCCGTAGACTCTCAGCTGATATTGGTGCTGACCTATGTCCACATGGTCAATGCCCATCTCCCATCACATGCTCAAGCACAGACATGTCACAGTCAAGGATTGCCAAGGTCTCACCCCACCGTCTATTCATGACCTTACTATTTTGGCTTGTGGCATCAATAAGGTCGCATATGTCGTCACGTAAGCCAGGAAGAGTTTCATCCACCACCCTGAGTATATGTCTGGTGCTGTGTTCACTACATGCCTGTATATCCATGACAGCTTGAAACATGCGTCTGGTGACACCTGCTGTGGCAATTGCGACAGCGGCTCAACGAGCAGCAGTCCTCCTGCAAGCACCCCTGTCCATCCACCTGTGTGGGACCTTGCCTGGACTCTGGCTATGGACAGTGTCTACACTCACAACTACCATAGTCACCACACTAGCCTGTTCCATGCCACTACCTGCCAACTGTCCATCTGTGGTTGCTGAGGATGGGGCATGTGTGGGCATTGTGACTGTGTGTGGGGACATTGTGGATGAGTGTGGGATGCCAACCAATGGTACAGATTCAGCCCCTGACAACACCACCTGTGCCGGAATATGACCATCATCATTGCCAGAGTCTGCAGAGACACTGACATCAGATACTGAGAGGGCGGGACTGCGACTACCATGACCACCTGTGAGGAAAATACAACATATGTAAATTAATACCTGCACTATACCATTTGCTGCTACACACACACACACACACACACACACACACACACACACGCACACACAGGCGTGCACATGCACATACATACAGGTGAGGTGGCAGACAGGTATTACACAGACCTCACAATAGCCAACTGGTGACATTCAGAACACAGTCAGACCACTACATACACACCCTGGACAGGCCTTCAACATCATGCAGTGCAGCCCTTTCCACTTCCTGTTGCAACTTATATACACCTCTGTGATATGTGAGTTGTGTTAGTAGGTGATGGGCCTTCAAGTAGCACACACTGCACCCATGTACACATAATTGCTGTTCACCTGTATAACACAGGGGCAACTCCTATAGAACATACCTCTCAACTGCGCAGAGTGTCGCTGAATACCTGCATGTCTGGCTCATATTTCTGGTCTGTTCATCATAAATCCTGCATTTGTCTGACACATTATTGGGATGATATGAGGACTGGTGTCACTATTTAATGACGTATTTTGAGTCTCACACTTCAAAACCTGCAGTACAGGTATGTTACAACAAAACCAGTTACACTACCAACCTTCTAAGCTTACAGTGGACATTATAAGTGTAGACACCCCTGTTAACATGTCAGGTTTGTCTGATATATAACCTGAGACCACAGAAGCCATGTGATAACATTTCCCAACTTTAATGTGACCTATAATCTGTGCAATCCAATTGAAAAGCAAAAACATCACTTAGAGGTAACATGTAGAAGTTTAAATATGTCCAATAGGTTAGTTGCATGACTGTGCGCACCCTTAAACTAATACTTTGTTAAAGCATCTTTTGATTTCATAACACCAGTCAGTTCTCTTAGGAAGGTGTGTTATCAGCTTGGCACATCTTGACTTAGCAATATTTGTACAATCTCCCTTGCAGAAGCCCTCCAACTCTGTCAGATTGTGAGGGCATCTCTTCTGCACAGGCCTCTTTAGAAAACCCCACAGATTCTCTATTGGATGTATATGTGGTCTGTGGCTGGGCCCTTCCAAAACATTGATTGTCTTATGGTGAAGACATTTTTTTATGGATTTTGATGTATGGTATGGGTCAGTGTTGTGTGCAAAGGTAAGTCCTCTCCATCCACAGCTTTTTAGTAGACACATGATGATTTTGGGCCAAAAGGGACTGGTATTTTGAACTCTTCCTAATCCCCTCCACCTTGGCTATAAGCCCACTTCCAGCTAATGAACAGCAACCCTAAAGCAGGACACTGCCATCCCCATGCTTCACCATTGGGGTGATGTTCTTTTGGTGATACACAGTGTTGTTCTTGTGCCAAACAAACCTTTTGTTATTGTGGCAAAAAAGTTCAACCTTGTTCTTATTACATTTCCCCACATGCTGTTGGGGGACCTGATGTATTTTTCTTGAGGAAATCCACCAGACCTGGATGTTCTGTGTGTGAGAAGGCTTCCATCTTCCAAACCTACCCTATAGGCCAGACATGTGGAGAATACAGGAGATTGTTGTCACATGTAGTACACAACCAGTACTTGCCAGTGATTCCAGTAGTGTTGCTGTAGGTCTCCTGGCAGCCCCCCTGACCAGTTTTGTTCTTGTCTTTTCCACACATTTGGAGGGATGTCCAGTTCTTTGCAATGTCACTGTTGCCTCATATTACCACTACCATATGATGACTGTCTTCACTGTATTCCATAGTATATGCAGTGCTGTGGAAATATGTTTGTACACTTCTCTGGGCTGATAACCTTTCAAAATTAGATCCCTTTGCTGCTTCGTAAGCTGTATGTGAACTATGGCTGTTGCTGTAGCAGGCAACTGAGTACATTTAGGATGATTTGCTGTTAATCGAGTCTCTGTAATTGATGGCAGGTGTGTACCCAAAAAGATGTAATGCTGTAATAATAATGAAAGCTGCTTCAACACTGTATTAACTTCATCTAGCATCTTATGAATCCAACTTCTTGTAAGTTTTGTATGTGTCATAATTGTTCCCCTACCAGATGTGTTTATTTTACAATTGGATTGTACATGTTATAGATCACATAAAAGGTTGGAAGGGTTCAGAAATGTGTTATTGTGCTCTCATTTTTGTATTTCACAAATACATGGCATTCTAACAGGTGTGTGTACACCATTTATATGCACTGTATAACACTAATTTATAACATATGTCCCTAGTTTTGGGCCTTCGCCCCCCCCCATTTTGTCAGTGTTTGTCCAGGTTTCCTGCAATGACAGGTTGTGAGGTATGCTATAGATGAGTGACATCTCCTGCAAATAGGTCCCTGTGATGACCACTGTGATGCAATGCAGTTACCCAACCACAAGTGAACATGCAGATATTGCAAAATAACTGAGAGTAACATTTGTGTGCATGCTGACATGCATGACCTTAACATTCCTGGGGTACTGGTGAGCCACAATAGGAAAATCCCATACTAACCGGCTTCAGGCTGCTGTCCCATATGCAGACTGGAGGGACACATGTAGTTGTGGGGGAGAGGTATTGTCAGCAGACTCACATTTGGCATTGGTACAAGACCACTTGTCTGCACAGGTACAGTACAAGCTATGATAGTACACAATTTGTTTTCCCTCCATAAATGCAGTTTGAACTGACATATGCATCTACATAGTCTATTGAAGACAGTATGACTGCTACATGCTTAAAGTGATGTGCACTCTGGCCTTACCTAGATATGCCTCAACTGTAGCCTGGGTGCCACCCACCTCCACGACTGGTGTTTCATGTCTTGGTTATTGTGTGGGGGCTGCCCCAGGGTTGGCAAGGACTCCTCCATTGGTGTAAGTGGTCCCTGGCCATGGCAGCAGCCCTTTGCTGGGCACGGCATATCAGGTCAGTTGCCCGATGCCTGACCTGATCATATGTAAGGCCATAGTGGCCCAAGGTGTTCACTCTGTGGAGAAGGTTGTCCCGCAGGGCAGTCTGCTCTCAAAGATTTTGTCAGCCCCAGCTGAACATCACCACATGGTGCTGTATTATTGCCTCTGTAATGGCTGCGTTTTCCTCAGCAGTGTACGCTGGCTGATGCTGCATAGCACCTGGAAGACATAAACAGGAAAACACATCACAGAACCTCATACATTACCCAGAGTTATTTACAGAGCCAGCACATCAATATTGCCTATCATTAGCCACCACTCGCAACCACATCATACCTCTGTCATCTATCAGCACAGTAGGAACCTGCATTGCACTTCTGGTCCTGATGCTCCCCGCAATGAGGGCCAGTACATTGCATAAATCACCATTCATCATACACATGTGTGTAGGGGGATGACAGTGGCTGTCTTGCTTGCAGATGGGATGTCAATGGTGCTCAGGCTTTGCTTGCATACAGTGTGTAATGAAGCTGGAAGCATATGCCTGAGTTCATGTAGGATGCAGGCAAGCATGTTCTCAGGTCCCATGGAGACTTGCTTTTGTTGACTTTGATTAGGCAGTATGCACCTGCTCCTTGATGATGAAGGGAGGGGTGCGGGTGATATGCATATCCACCTAAACTTATGGTGAGCCAGGGGGGTGATTTTTGCCCTAAACCTGTCTGTAGCAGGTTGCTTATAACTATGGTGTGTGTGTATGTGGTGTGATTGACCACCATTACAGTGTGGGTTGTGTTGTCGCCTCTGAGATTGCAGACATATGTGAAGATGGCCTTGTGCTTGCCCTTGGTGGATGTGTCCAATTTGTACTCAATAGTTAGTCTTACAGTAATCCACCTGGGACATTATATGCTCATTCAGACAAAGGTTGACTCACTGCCAAGTTGGTGCCTGCTCCTACTCTGACCTGTACAACTGACATCTTCTTCTTCTTTCGGCTGCTCCCATCAGGGATCGCCACAGCAGATCAACTGTTTCCATTTCTTCCTGTCCTCTGCATCTTGCTCTGTCACACCAACCACCTGCATGTCCTCTCTCACCACCACCATAAACCTTATCTTAGGCCTTCCTCTTTTCCTGTTACCTGGCAGCTTCATCCTTAGCATCTTTTTCCCAATATACTCTGCATCCTTCCTCAGCACATGTCCAAACCAACGTAATCTTGCCTCTCTGGCTTTGTCTCCAAACCTTCCAACCTGTGCTGACCCTCTAATATACTTATTCTTAATCCTGTCCATCCTAGTCACACCCAGTGCAAATCTTAACATCTTCAACTCTGCCACGTCAAGCTCTGACTCCTGCCTTTTTGTCAATGCCACTGTCTCCAACCCGTATAACATAGCTGGTCTCACTACCCTCTTATAGACCTTCTCTTTCACTCTTACTGGTATTCGTCTGTCACAAATCACTCCTGACATTCTTCTCCACCCACTCCATCCTACCTGTACTCTCTTCTTCACCTCTCTTCCACACTCACTATTACTCTGAACTGTTGATCCCAAGTATTTAAATTCATCCACCTTCACCACCTCTACTCCCTGCATTCTCACCATTCCTCTATTCTCCCTCTCATTCACACACATATATTCTGTTTTAGTCCTGCTGACCTTCATTCCTTTTCTCTCTAGAGCATATCTCCACTTCTCCATGGTCTCCTCCACCTGTTCCCTACTGTCACTACAGATCACAATGTCATCTGCAAACATCACAGTCCACAGGGACTCCTGTCTGATCTCATCTGTCAACCTGTCCATCATCATTATAAATAAGAAAGGGCTCAGAGCTGAACCTTCATGTAATCCCACCTCCACCTTAAATGCATGCGTCACTCCTACCGCAGACCTCACCGCTGTCACACTACCCTCATACATATCCTGTACCACTCTTACATACTTCTTTGACACTCCCGACTTCCTCATACAATACCACAACTCCTCTCTAGGCACCCAGTCATATGCTTTCTCCAAATCCACAAAGACACAATGCAACTCCTTCTGACATTCTCTGTACTTCTCCATCAACACTCTCAAAACAAACATTGCATCTGTAGTGCTCTTTCCTGACATGAAACCATACTGCTGACCACTAATCATCATCTCCCTTCTTAACCTAGCTTCCACTGCTCTTTACCATAACTTCATGCTGTGAATGATCAATTTAATCCCTCTGTACAGCTCTGCACATCACCCTTATTCTTAAAAATCGGTACCAAAACACCTTTTCTCCATTCCTCAGGCATCCTCTCACCTTCCAAGATTTCATTAAACAATCTAGTTAAAAACTCCACTGCCATTTCACCTAAACACCCCCATGCTTCCACAGGTATGTCATCTGGACCAACAGCCTTTCCGTTCTTCATCCTCTTCATAGCTATCCTTACTTCCGCCTTGCTAATCCACTGCACTTCATGATTCACTATCTGCACATCATCCAACCTTTTCTCCCTCTCATTCTCTTCATTCATCAGCCCCTCAAAGTACTCTTTCCATCTGCTCAACACACTCTCCTCACTTGTGAGTACGTTTCACTCATTATCCTTTATCACCCTTACCTGCTGCACATCTTTACTAGCTCGGTCCCTCTGTCTAGCCAATCGGTACAGGTCCTTTTCTCCCTCCTTAGTGTCCAACCTTTTATACAACTCATCATACGCCTTATCCTTAGCCTTCACCACCTCTCTCTTTGCCATGCACCTCATCTTCTTATACTCTTGTCTACTTTCTTCATCTCTCTGACAATCCCACTTCTTTTTTCGCCAAACTCTTTCTCTGTATACTCTCCTGTACTTCTTCATTCCACCACCAGGTCTCCTTGTCCTCCTTCCTCTTTCCAGATGTCACACCAAGAACCTTTCTAGCCATCTCTCTTACTAGCTCTGCTGTAGTTACCCAGCTATTCGGTAACTCTTCACTGCCACCCAGTGCCTGTCTTAACTCTTCCCTGAACATCACCTCACAATTACCATTTTTCAATTTCCACCATTTGATCCTTGGTGCTGCCCTCACACTCATCCTCCTCTTCTTGATCACCAATGTCATCCTACAAACCACCATCCTATGCTGCCTAACTACACTTTTCCCCTGCCACCACTTTACAGTCTCCAAGCTCCTTCAGACTGGCCCTTCTATATAAGATATAATCCACCTGTGTGCATCTTCCTCCACTCTTGTATATCACCCTATGCTCCTCCCTCTTGTTAAAATATGTATTCAACACAGCCATGTCCATCCTTTTTGCAAAAGCGACACCTATCTGATCTTCTGCATTCCTTTGCTTAACACCATACCTACCCATCACTTCCTCATCCCCTCTGTTCCCTTCACCAACATACCCATTGAAATCTGCTCCAATCATCAGTCTCTCACCTTTGGGTACAGTCATCACCACTTCATCCAACTCACTCCAAAATTTTTCTTTCTCATCCATCACACACCCAACTTGTGGAGCATATGCACTAACAACATTCATCATTACACCATCAATTTCCAGCTTCATAAACATCACTCTATCCAACACTCTTTTCACCTCCAAAACATGCTTAGCATACTGTTCCTTCAAGATAATGCCTATGCCATTTCTCCTCCCATCCACACCATGATAAAAAATTTTAACCCACCTCCATTACACCTAGCCTTGCTCCCCTTCCATCTGGTCTCTTGCACACACAATATAGCAACCTTCCTTCGGTCCATCATATCAGCTAGCTCTCTCTCTATACCAGTCATACTGCCAACATTCAAAGTTCTGACCCTCACTATCACAGTCCTAGCCTTTACCTGCCTTCGGCCATGCCTTCCACCTCTTCTCCTCCTTCGGCCAACAGTAGCCCAATTTCTGCCAACACCCTGTTGGCCGACAGTACTGGCGGTGGTCGTTGTTAACCCGGGCCTTGACCGATCCGGTATGTATATGTGTACTTTTGTCTGCATGTATGATTTGGCAAAATTTTACGCCTGACATGGCACCCAATTATGTAGTTTGTGTATCACTGCTCCCCAACAAAGGGGATTACTCTACTTTGGTGGAGACAGATTTTACAGGCAAAGTATTGCTGAGTCCATACAGCTATGTTAGTGGTCATATGACTGTTTGTAGTAGGCATGGACACAAGGTCATAACACAGTTGGACACCTCTGAAATTTCAACCTGATAATCATGCTTATTCTAGTACCCATGTCTGTGTCAGGGCAATGCAACAACCAGTAGATGTAGAAGTCTAACTCTTTTGGATGCATAGAAACTGAGATTACACATGTGTACAACATGTACAGCTTATTTACCTGACATTTTGCATCCCATGTCTGTTGTTATGAGGCAGCCAGGTACACCTACTCATGTAGATGTGTAGATGTGTACTCTATGTAGATGTGCGCAGGTAATGCCTGATAGACATTTCTGTTTTATGTCAGTATGGCACACTGTATTTACACTCTTGCTGCTCAGTCATTCCTGTCAACCTGTTAGAGCAGGACATTTGGAGGACGCCAAACATACATGGGGGGCGATGGGACAAAATTACTGACACTTTCTTAATATTGCTGTAACACACTTAAGTCATTTGATAGCACAGTAGCCTTTTCATTCACAGACATACCCTGGAGTATGTCTGACACGCATATGGCAGGAAGAGAGGAGAAAGGCTATGAGTGCATTAGTGAGAGAGGGAACTTTTAATGTTGGCAGTACAACTGGTATGGGGACAGAGTTAGATGACATGATGGACAGAAGTAAGGTTCGTATATTGTGTGTGCAAGACACCAGATGGAAGGGGTGTAAGGCTAGGTGTATAGGAGTCAGATCCAAATAGTTTTACCATGGTGTGGATGGGAGGAGAAATAGTGTAGGGGTTATCCTGAAGGAACAGTATGCAAGGGTGTTTTTGGAGGTGAAAAGAATGTTGGATAGAGTGGCATTAATGAAATTGGACATTGGTGGTGTCATGACAACTGTTGTTAATGCATATGCTCTGCTAGTTGCATGTGCAATGGATGATAATGAAAAATCTTTGATTATGTTGAATGAAGTGGTGATGACTGTACCCAAAGGAGAGAGAGTGGTGATTGAAGCAGCTTTCAATGGGCATGTTGGTGAAGGGAACAAAGGGGATGTGGAAGTGAGAAGTAGTTATGGTGTTAAGCAGAGGAATGCAGTAGATGAGATGGTGGTGGAGTTTGCAAAAAGGATGGACATGGCTGTGGTGAATGTATATTTTAACAAGACAGAGGAGCATAGGGTGACATACAAGAGTGAAGGGAGAGATACACAGGTGGATTATCTCCTATGCATGAGGGCCTGTTTGAACGAGATTGGAGACTGTAAATTGGTGACAGGGGAAAGTGTAGTTAGGCAGCATGGAATGTTGGTCTGTGGGATGACATTGTTGATCAAGAGGAGGAGGAGGAGTGCGAGGGCAACACCCAGGATCAAATGGTGGAAACTAAAAAAGGGGGATTGTGAGGTTGAGTTCAAGGAAGAGATAAGACAGGCAGTGGGTGGCAGTGAAAAGTTACCAAATATCTGGGTAACTACAGCACAGCTAGTATGGGAGATGACTAGAAATGTGCTTGGTGTGACATCTGGCAGAGGAAGGAGGACAAGGGGACCTGATGTTGGAATGAGGAAGTACAGGGGAGTAAACAGAGAAAGAGGTTGGTGAAGAAGAAGTGGGACTGTCAGAGAGATGAAGAAAGTAAACAGGAGTATAAGGAGATGGGGTGCATGGCAGAGAGAGGTGGCAAAGGCTAAGGATGAGTCACATAAAGGGTTGTATGAAAGGTTGGACACTAAGGATGGAGAATAGGTCCTGTACCAATTAGCTAGACAGAGTAACTGAGCTAGGAAGGATGTGCAACAGATACGGTTGATAAAGGGAAATGTACTCACAAGCGAGGAGAGTGTGTTGACCAGATGGAAAGAATAATTTGGAGGGCTGTTGAATGAAGAGAATGGGAGAGAGAGAGAGAGTAGATTGGATGATGTGGGTATGGTGAATCAGGAAGTGCAACAGATTAGCAAGGAGGAAGTAAGGATAGCTATGAAGAGGATTTACACTTCACCTGTCTGCAGCTGGTTGCCTATATCTATGGCAGGTTTATATCATAATGTCGAACTGTGAGAAGTCCAAATACCACAATATTGATCTGAAAACTCCAAAACATAATTAGTCCGAAAACTCAAAACTTCGAAGATCGGAACTCTGAATGGTTATGGTTGCCCTTCTGTACTCACTGACATATGCATGAAGTCTCCACTGTGGTGCGATCTCGGAGTTGGTATATTTAAGGAGGGGGTGTGGGGGGGCACAGCCCCCCATGTTGGGGGGTATTGGATGCAAAGCCTCCCACATTAGAAATTGTGTGAAGTGTTTGTGTGTTGTTATTTTATAGTACAGGTGTAAAGCTGGCCAACCGTTGCTTTTCAGCGTTCCGTTTTTCGAAGTTTTGAGTTTTCGGGCGAATTACGTTTTGGAGTTTTCAGTTCGATATTGTGATGTTCGGACTTATCACAGTTCAATTATATGATATAGACCCTCTATGGCATATGTGTATGTGGTGTTATTGATGACTACTACATAGCAGATATGTGTGTTGCCTCTGGAATCACAGACACATGTCTGGAAGGCCTAGTAATTGGCCTTCGTGGATGTATCCAGTTTGCACTCAAAGACAGCCTTAGGGTACATCACCTGTGACCTTATTTGATTGTGCAGAACAAGGCGATATGGCTGCCAATGAGGCACCTGTTCCTTCTTGGCCCGCCGTGTGATTATTTCCACCTATGATGGTAGTCATGTATTGCTGCTGTCCACCACAGGCATTCAGTCTACCTTGATGGGATTGATGTTATCCTGTCAGTTATTGCTGAGGCCATACAGCTATGTAGGTGCCCGCATAGTATTGTGGTGTGGGCCTGGACACTGCTAGTTCCAACATATGGGACGTCCTTCATGTAGGCTTTGCCCCCTTTCCTTGCCTGTGCAGGGGACATTACGGATGTGTGGGGGCTACAGCTTCACAGTCAGTAGGTGGGAATACCTCACAGGGCAGGACATGTGGGGACAGCCCAACAACATAGGGGACAAAGCTCCAGAATTGGGTACGAATTATATGTCATTAGTGCTGTTATACACATGGAGGGTTGCCAGATTAACAGGATTTGTCTAGACATACATTTACTGAGTGACTTGACATCTGACAGTGATATGCCTCTGTTATACCTCTCAATTGGCATGTTGTCCACAGAGTGGCCAGAGGTTTTCTGTTATATTTGGTCTGTTCCTTGAACAACATCTGTTTTTGTGGGGATGGTAGGATAATATGAAGATTGTAGTCACTAACTGTTGACATCCATTGGTGTTCTGGACATCATATCCTTCAGGAATGTTATGTTACAACAACACATGTAACACCAGCTACTGTTTCAGTTTGTAACACCATTATGTGTACTATGTCCCTCTTTCCAGCCCCTGCCCCCCAAGTACATCATGCGCTATCCAGATGTCCTGCACTATGAGGTGCAGAGGTATGGCATATCATTAATTACCGATTGCATTCCAGTTATCATCCCAGTGACCTAGAAAACTCCTGGCCATGGTATGCGACAGTGGCCAGGATTATGGTTCCACATCCTGGAAATTCTGTGGAAATCTGTACATATGAGGGTTATGTATGTCTGACCATTGTGAACAGACTGCCAAGATTGTGTAGCAGTGCTGTGTCTTTTACCTATCTGACTGTGCATGCTGTTATGGCTGCTGGCGGTCTATCAGGTCTGTATGCTTGAAGGGGCAGACTGTGAAATGTCCTGTAACGATTCCTGGTACACTGTGATTTTGGCCAGTATATGTCAGTGTAGTATGTGACTGGCAATCAGGATATGTTTGATCAGTCGTTCTACTCTAGAGTTCATTTTGGGTACTGGTATGTTGCTGTGATTGTGGTGCATATGTTTTTGGGTGAACATATTTGCACCACTATCTGCATTTCACTATAGTTCCATCCCTGTATTGCAAGCTATATTTGAATATACATGGGTAATTGCCCAGAGCTGATGTGGGGGAGTGTCATGTTGGTCTTACTGTGCTTCATAAGGTGCTGGGTGACATGTTTGGCAGCTGTCAGGGAATTTCCATTCTGTTACATGACTGTGGTCATACCTCTACACTGTTCAGAGGCTTAGACACTGTCCAGATGTGTGGCTCATATGTTAGGTCTGTTCCCCAGACAGTTGTTGCCCTTGGCTATTCAGTAGGATACTCTGGGTAATGCAGTCAGTAAATGCTAACATCCATTGGTGTTACTGACTTCATATCCCTCAGAAAAAGATATGTGACAACAAACCTGGTAACTCCAGCAACTGTCTAAATCGATAACAGCAATATGTCCAATATACCCTGTGTTTGGTCCCCTGTCTCCCAATTATGTCAGGCTTTGTCCAGATGTCATGCACTAAGAGGTTCAGAGGTATGTAGTATCATTATTTATTGCCTTCATTCCTGCTACCATCCCATTGATGTCATAGACCTCCATATATGTAACAAGGAAGCAGCCATAGATATGAGTCCTGTGCCTATACATTCTGTGGGAAACTGTACATTTGAAAAGTCTGTGTATGTCTGGCCATTGTTAACAGACTGTCAGTATTGTGTAGCAGTGTAGTGTGTAAATGTTACTTGGGCTGTGTAGGGAGGGTGGTACATGTGAGTGTCATGGGCCCTTTCTATCTGACTGTGCATGCTGCTCTGCTTTCTGGTTCCCTATCACCTGTATATGTTTGTATGGGCAGACTGTGGCATGTCCCATAACAGCTCAAGATTCCCACTACACTGTGACTTGAGAACAGTATATGTAGGGGTAATGTGTGAGTGGCAAACAGGATATTGTTGCTCAAACAGTCATTATACTGTAGTGTTCAGTTTGCTTACTGGTATGTTGCTGTGACTGTGGTGCAATTGGTTGTGGGCATGCACTTTCACACCAGTGTCTGTTTTCCACTAGTGTTACATCCCTGTAGTGCCTGTTATATTTGCAAATGAATGTGAACAGCCCCAGAGCTGGATTTGGGTAGTGTTATGTCAGTCTGATTGTAGTTTGGATGTTGCTTGGTAGCTAAGTGTAGTTTTCCTAATGTTGTGTTATGTCCACACATTATTGGATGTCCAGTTGTCTGGCCGATATCTTTGGTCTGGTCCCCATAACTGTTGTGTATCCCTGAAACATCAGTGGGATGATGTGGGGAGTGAGGTCACTAACTAATGTGAAGCAATTGAATCCCAGACTTGGGATATTTCAGTCAATATATGTTAGGACATAACAGTGTTACTACATCATCTTTCTCAGCTTATCTACTCACGTATTTTGGATATGTCCCTATTTTCATGCCTTTGTCCCCCCACTTTGTCAGGCTTGGTCCAGATTCATTGCACTAAGTGGTTCTGAGCATACCTCTCCACTGCCAGGATTTTCACAGAATGTCCAGATGTTTGGCCCATACTTTTGTTCTGTTTCACAATTTATGTATATTTGTGTGGTAAATTACTATGATGATCCAAGGATTTATGTCAGTAAATAATGACATAACATTTCAGTTGCCATCCTCATATCCATGATTGCCTGCCGAAATGCACCATGTTGCTGTAGCAAATGTCTTAATTTCTAATAGCAATATTTGAAATATGTCCCTATATGTGGCCCATCCCCCCCATTTTACAGCCTTTGTACAGGCTTCTTGCATTAAGAGGTTGAGAGGGATGGTTCTGAGGTATGACTGCACTGCATGTTATATACTTACATGTGTGTGTGTGTATGTATATATATATATTGTTTCCTTCCTTTGTATATTTATATATGTATATCTATGTTATGTATCTACTTTTTCATATATATAAATGTTTCTGCAAACATATACATATATATATATATATATATATATATATATATATATATGTGTGTGTGTGTGTGTGTGTGTGTGTGTGTGTGTGTGTGTGTGTGTGTGTGAGTGTGTATGTCTATATACAACACATGAATGATTCCATAGAGCTTTCTCCCTAATGTTGTATGCCTCTATTGCATGATATGTTTGAAAAAACAACACTAACCCCTACATTTCAGATGGTGTAGTGGTACACTGCTCTGCCTATGGTGTACAGCATCATGAGTGTGAGACTTGGGACAGATGCTTTTTTAATTACTGTTAAATGACCAGAATGCATGATATGTTTGTTAAAGCATTAAGATGCTCATAGCTCAGATGGTGTAGTGGTATATTGCTGTGATTGTAGAGCACGGCATCTTGGGTTCAATTCTTGGCAGGGCTGCCTATTTTGTTTCTGGGCAGAACAAAGTCTGATGAATACAGAGTGATTAAGGCACTTTTAAGCAGTTGTAAGTGGGTTTGCTCAGGTTTGCATGACACTAAGCGATGTCAAGCTACAGTTAATCCGTTTTAACTTCACTTACCGCCTCTTATTTCTGCTTACCCCAGCACTAATTTTTTTTAAAAGAAAAGAAGAAGGGGTGATAGGAAAATGGTGAAAAAAGGGGCATGCAGAGAGAAGTACAGCATGAAAGTTAGCTAGGGATGTGCAGGACGGGTGTAGAAAAAGTACATAGCTGTCCATTTCTTCTACAGCAACAGCTGTGAATTTTTACAAAACTTGGTGGTGAATTTGGACACTCAAACACCCAAGAGAGGGGTGAGGACAACAATAATGTGCTGTCAAGCCAATTGGCCAGATTATATGTGTCCAGTGGGCACATGTTGGAAATGGACAGTTATGTATAGGGCATAATTTTTTTTTGTGCACAGATGCCCTTTTTTTTTTTTTGATAAGGTAAGAGTGGGATGTTGGGGAAGGATAGTAGGCATATTTGGGGAGGTACGTTGGGTAGGAAGACAGACAAGACAGCAGACAAGGGTGGTATATGACACTTGTGGGGGTAAACACTTTAGATGGGGAGGGTGGTTGGGAATCAGAGGTCCATGAGCCCCCAAATGGATACAGTGGGACTGAGGTCCCCACCCATGGGCAGTCACCACTGCACCTTCATGGTCCCAAATGTGGCTGTGCTGGAGGCTGGACAGGAGGGGCAGACTGACCCTCAAGATGTGCCAGGCAGCCCTCAATCTGGCGCAGCTGTCCAACAAACTCCTTTTGGATGGTGCTATGCACCAAACCCCAGACCTGGCTATGTATGATGGTTTCCTGTCTCCGCCCTGTACCCTGAGGTGGTTCCACTGGAAGGTGGTGCAGGACCAGCAGACAAGGAGGTCCCGGGTTGGGTCACAGATGTGGTGGGACCCAGTGCCATAGCCACATGAGGCAGGACAGGCAGATCCGCCGGGATCTGCCTTCCCCAGACATGCTATGGTGTTGAGGTTTTACAAAATATGTTGGTTAGTCATGAACAAAATATTTCAAAATTAGATTTAACAGCATGCATGGGTGTTCCAATTAACCCAAAACAACAGATTTGAAACAGTTGCTTAGCTAACAGAACACATGCATAAATGGAACAACAATAGACATCATAACAGCATACAAGTTACATTGATAGCAACAGGCCACCAATTATAGTATTTGAACGGGGAACATTAATAATCAAACGATTCAATATTTGTAGAGCAATAGGACACATGTCCCGACAGTAGTTTTGGATAAAAACATACCCATTGATTATGTGTATTAATTATTGGTGCAGATATGGTGGGGGATTGAGAGAGATGTCAACTAACAACTGTATAGACTTCGATTGTTCACAACTGTAGTGATTATTACTCTACTCATTACTCACCAGGTATGACCTCACTTTACACCTACCTATGGCCTGGGGTTGGGCAGTGGAATGTGTGCACACAATGTATTACTAAAGCCCTCTTAAAGCTAACACATACATTTCCTTACCTGGCAGACCTGTGGGTGAAATTTCTGTTAACACTACCTGACTGTTTCTACACATATTCACATATTCAAGGTTACATATGTGACACTGACATGGGGTGCTCTGCACTCATGGTGTGTGTGTGTGTGTGTGTGTGTGTGTGTGTGTGTGTGTGTGTGTGTGTGTGTGTGTGTGTGTGTGTGTGTGTGTGTGTGTGCTACTGCCATACTCCACCTGGATTTCTATCTGTCACCCTGGGTATTGGCAGCTGTGATCACTAGCAGTGAGAGCGTGACACTTGAGAGACATTTATCGGAAGAAACCGCTTGGTGCATGTACTTATCTTGCTGTCATTTGCAGCCTTGGAGTTGGGACAGTGGAAGTGTTGTACACAGTGTATTAGTACAGCCTTCTTACAGCTAATAGAAACATTTCTTTACCTGACAGACCTGTGGAGGAAACTTCTGTTAATATTACCTGACTGTTTCTACACATATTCACATATTCTTGGGTGAAATTATGCATACAGCTTACTACCACTCCCAGGATTTGAACCGTGCCTGTTTGTGCAAAAAGGTACAGCAAGGCTGTGCTTCAACACAATGAGCTATTGAGGAACTGTTGCCTCTTTTTTGACTGTTTTCTGCCTAATACTCTCTTGATTGGACAGTCTGACCTTGTAATTCTGACATTTAAGCATGGCAGGTAGTTCTTGTACTGTGTATTAACACTTTGACATATTACAATCTGGAAAGCAATGGTTAACACAAATCACTAGTCTAAGGGATACAGTATAATAGTTTACACATTACTATTCAGGGATCAGATCTTGGTGCATGGAACATTTCATATAGTTGATCTCCTGTTTTACAGCTCTACAGTCTTTGTCAGATGAGCCTCAATTTATTCATGCTGTCAG
This sequence comes from Protopterus annectens, assembly GCF_019279795.1. Lineage (NCBI taxonomy): Eukaryota > Metazoa > Chordata > Ceratodontiformes > Protopteridae > Protopterus > Protopterus annectens. The sequence continues at coordinate 1,529,093,792 of NC_056726.1, forward strand.
AGCCAGAGTTGCTGTGCAGAACCTGTACACATTTAGATTCATACCGCCACATACCAAAGTAAATACAACAGTCTCGGGTTTTTAGTTTTATTGAAGGGTACTGACACTTTTATTGAAAGATACCCTGTACATCAGTATTACTCTGCTAACATAATTTATTCATTACACACAGTACACATTTTAACCTACTGGCAGTTGACATTCTACTCCTTTCCATTTATTTGCCCTGACTACTGCAAGCTAGATTTTTACTCACCAGCCTCCTGGTGCAGCCTTAGCAACCTGCTGGCATGGGCATCTATGTTTGCAGCCCTCTCATCTGCAGCTGTACAGGGGATAATGAAACATTTATGCATACCTATTGATCACATAAGTAGGCTAGACTTTGGTAAACAATAATTGATACTGATACTTGGACACTTCTGGGACATTCTGTGCCCATGCATCTTGGGTCCACTGGTCCAAGATCCCCTTGTGCCTACGCTTGAGGTCAGCAAAATGGTGCTGGACCTGCTCACCAGTTCAAGGGATGCCAGTAGCACTGGTGAGATCATGTGCAAGACAGTCCCAGGCCTCTGCTTTGTATTGGGAGCCCCGGTACTGGCCCTGCAGCAGTCTCTGCTCATGATCTTTCATTAGGAGTCCAACCATGACCCTGGATTCCCGAATGCCTAGCGTTGTGCCCGAAAGCGCAATCCCTTCCTATGCCAGCCATAGTGCCTGCAAAGATGAGCTACAAATGGTTATGGCTGTATTCCCACCTGCAAGGTTTAAATAGAGCCAAATTCACACCCCTTGCCATCATTGGACCATTTTGAATATGCTGAGCTAAGCTAAGCTACGTGCAAACCCACTTAGCTAAGGTTGGCAGTGCTTAAAGGGATAGATGTTGAGCACTGCTTTTATGTTTACCTTCCATGACATCCCCCTATGTGCTTTCATTAAATTATTCTCTTGTATGACTATACTGTATGGGGAACTTGTGTTTATATGGGGGGTTCACATCTTTTCTAGACTGACACCTCACTTTTGGACCTGCTACACTGCCCTGGTTGACAACACAGTTGCTACATAATTTAAGTTTACAAAAATAATTTTAACTACTTTCCCATAGAAAAATAAGTTGCATGTTTTGGTACTCAAACTGTGAATGCCTGCATGTAAAGCTGGGTCTCTAACCACTACACAATCACAGCTTGGAAACTTCACCTGCATATTTGCATTTATCTCCTATTGGATGTTTAAGCTATGGTAAGTGGAAAGCCATAACGCACACACCCACTTAGCTACACTTAAACACTCCTTAGCCTAGAAAAAAAAAGTATATATTATTATTATATTATGTTATATAAGTGAGTCTTGTGGTGTTCTGACAAGTCATTGAGAACTGCAATCATGAAATAATGGCATTCATTTGGCTTTCAGGCTTCTATCCTTCAGGGACTCCTGCTAATACATATCCTGTTTTCTATCAACTTTCTAAGTGTGTGAGGGCAATTTTTCAGATGTGTCCCTATTTTATTATTTATTCCCCCCATTAATTGTGCCTTTGTCAACATGGACTGCTGTCAGGGAATATTGGCATACATTTGCTTTCAAACTTCTACCCTTCTGTAATTCATGCTAATGCATGACCTATTTTCTATCAGCTTTCTACGTTTCATGGCCAATATCTGTGGTGTGTCCCTTTTGAGGGATTTATCCCCCATTATTTGTGATTTTTCACACATTTCCTGTTTTAGCAGGTTGCGGAGGTGTTGTACGGCACTTTGGCATTGCAGGGGGTGTGTCACAGAACCTGTCACACACTCCCTGCATTGCTTTTTTTTTTTTTTGCCAATGTTTATTTCAGTGTCTGCGGACACTGAAATGATCATTATTTTATTTCAGTGTCCATGGACACTGAAATGCTGGCATAATATTAGAGTAAATCTCTAATATTATGCCAGATCGATTTAGAAAGTGTCGTACGGCACTTTTTGAGTGCAGGGGGCATGTTCAGTGTCCATGCACTACTTGTACACACCCCCTGCACTCATTCATGGTTCTTGTACGTATAGGTAGTACAGCAGCGTGCTTTCATGAATATGTAAGAGGCGCTGCTGTGCTATACGGACACAAACCATTCCGTGCAAGAATAGTTTTATTCTTGCACTGAATTTATTGAATCCTGAGGTTTATGTCTGTAGGTGTGTAAGATAGATCTAAGATATCAGAGAAGACCTGTTCAGCTGCTGGAGAGCTTTATAATGATGCATAACACAAAGGTGTAACATGGATGTATTTTATTTATTGCAGAATTTATGTAAATTACATATATGATATTTTCACAGTGTTTCAAAACAATATAGTTGTATAAAACCCTTTGTGTTAGATAGCAGGTATCAGTGGCAGTATTGTGTGCCTTGATGTTTTGTATAAGATAAAACCATTTGTTCAAGTGTAGGTCATAGGGCTTTTGTGAAATTAATGCAGTTATGAAAATATAGCTAATAGGCATAACTGTTTTACCAGAAGTCATTTTTACTTCATAAGTTCTTCACTTTGCCCACCATGGTTTAATGTCATTTTTTTACTAACACCTACTGCTTGCATATACCACACCCATTATGACAGTATCACACTCCATTTTTGGATTATAGAAAACATTAAAAATATCTCACATTTTTACAAAATTTTGCAAACACTCTTTAGTAACTTTGACTCTACATATCTCTTGCTGACCATTTCACCATATGTGCTTAGCGAATTATGTCAGCTTGTATATTTAACTTTGCTGCCTTAGTTTTAGGTATGCAACAATACCAGGTCTTCAGAAATTTGAAAACAATGGAAGTCCCCTGTAAGGACAAGTATACTCTGGTATACTGTAATACTCTGGTACTCTGCTTTTCTGGTGACTATACTTTTGTATTCACTAAAGTCAATAACTCTGCTGGTGAAGCACTATTCTCTTGCACCATAGCCAAATTATGGAACTCCCTCCCACCCACAATTACCTCCATACCATCATGCACCCACTTCAAAACTTTACTAAAAGCGCACCTAAAAACATGCTGGCTGTGCCCTTGCAACTCCCACTCTAATATCACCCACCCCATCCAACCACTACCTTTCTTTCCACTCCACTAACTACCTTGATTATAACAAGCTCAGATGCTCATAAGCCTAGTACTTATTATACAGCAGGAACTTCTTATTGTAACATTTGTTAATGTCTGTTAAGTACTTCACAGATAAAGATTCTAGTTGTCTACTGATGTACTATGTTCTTCACCTGTAAATATGTTGTAAGTAATTGCTATGTTAAATTGTTAATTGCTATGTAATCCAATGTAATTACTGTCTGTTTATTTTAACTGTGGAGATTTTCTCCCTGGGCCTCCACTGAAAATGGACCTACGTCTAGTCGGACACTCCCGGTTAACAAATGTAAATAAATAAATAAATAAATTGTAGCAAGAAATAAGTTAATAATAGTATTAGTTGTTTCAAATGTTAATTTGCAGTCATTCATGAACTTCCTTTCAAACCCATTTTGTAGAATTATCATGGGGTTTGCTAGGGACTTCAGCTAGTAGTTTTTCAGTCCTAGACGTAATCTTCACTGCATGGCATTCCATAATTTGCATGTTTCATTCTTAGCCTCCATTTTTGTTTAACAAGTTGTTTTGTCTATTCTTAATAGGCACTCACAGAACTTAAAACATGTTTTGTAGGATTATTTTGTCTGGAAACAATTACAAACCTAGTTAATAACTAGAGGTAAGAACCAAACCCTGGATTTTATGTTTGTGAGATGAAGGCCCTAACCAGTACACCATCTTTGCCCCTCCCTTCTTGTAGTAATACCCATTTGTTAATCAGGTAGGCCCACTGAATACACAGGCCCTGTTCAGGGGTGAACTAAGAGGAATGTCTGGTTAAGTGATTTACTCAAGACCACACACACTAAGCAAAGGGCAGCTGAGGGAATCAAACCCTGCATGTCAGTAACTATAGCTCACATCCTCAACCCTCTGCCCTATGTGTCTGACTAAATATATTCCTGCTGTTTTACAGTGTGCTTTCTTTCTGCTTGTGTACAGAGTTATCCTCGTGATATATTGCGTTAGCTGACAAGAGATACCTACAATTTTTCATTTCACATTTTTGCAAAACCACTTAAATGTTAAAATTAGCATTCACAATTGCATGTTTTTTTCCCCTTTCCCTGAGATGCAATAATCTCAGAGGTAGTTTATATAGATATAGAGTGTATGGGGCTGAGACCTCATATCAAGGTTAGCACTCCCCCGCCCCCCGTACTTTTAAAATGCCTACTTTTCATGATTAGACAGTCAGGGGCAATTTTCACAAAAATGTGCTTCACAAGATGAAAGAACCAACTGATAAGACACCATGTTGTGATGTTTTACCAAAAATAATAAGAAGAAACAAACATAGCTCAACTTTCCATAATATACTGTCAAATGTGGAACTCATACTAAGCTGTAAAACATACAATTGCAACGTTTGTGTTTTCCCTTGATTTTACCATGAGTTTTATCATAACTTTATGGACAAATTTGTTTTACATGTCTATATTTTGAACAGTGCTTTTGCAAGTAATTTACCCAAAAATACTTCATTTTAATGAGTGATTGAAACAATCGGATCTTCTGCACACAGTTCCTGGATCCATTTTCAGTTTTACTCCTGCCATATCTGGAGTAACCTACATTTTTCTGTGATTCTTCAGGATTATAGTGCATTTTCTCTAAAATTAAATATTCTGAACTGTATTGTATATCAGTTAGAAGCCCTATGGGACTGAGGTAAGCAACCAAGCCTGCCTACAGCACTCACATCACCCTTTTTCTGCACTCCCATCTACATCTACACATTCACCCAACATGACATTTCTCATGACATTTTTAACTGTATTTTTCATTAAACCATCAGTCTTTTGAATAGTGTAAGATCGTAATAGAGTGAAAATGATTGGGTTGCGTTACAGTTTGGCAGTCACCTAATTGATGGTACTTTTAATGAGGTCTTAAAGCAGCACCATCATACCTTATAAAGTTGCTTCCTTAAGCAAGTGCAGTCTACAGAAGTTAAGTCTTGCTTCAGATGGCGGCCTTTTAAGTAGATTTGATTTCTTTCTTAATGTTTCACTCAGCCTTTTTTGCAGCTGGTAACATTCTGTTAGTTTACACAACTCTGCTACACCCAAACATAGTATCATTTTTTCCTTGGCTACGTTTTGTGAAACCAGCATAATTCATTTATAACTGATGGCTTTGGATTTAGATGATTATACAAAATCTGTATAATATCTTGAAATGATTTAGATCTAGGATTCCTTCCAAATTAGGCAACACTAGTCCATATGTTCTTGAGCCCAAATTCACTGAGTAATGCTGAAATTATCCTGGCATGCTCTGCGTTATTAACTTCACGGTACAGTTTCAGTTGTCATCATAAGTAAAAAAGTTATTTGATCACAAGTAAAATGAGTGGCTTGCTTTTTGAGATTACATCATTTTCTGCATGGATGGGATAAGTCCTTGACACCTTTCTCATTTGCCTAGTTCAGACTTAATTATAATCAGTTCTGAGGTTGGTACACCTTGGGACAAGGACAGACCTTGACGGCAGTGAATTCCTTCAGACAATAAGTGTTTCAGACAAATGCTTTTATTCAAGTACTTGGCAATTGTGCTACAATGGATAGATAATTCACCTTTCTAACAGCACAGCACTGGACACACCCACACAGCCATCACAATCCACTATACTGGAACTGGGTTATATGCCATATCCACTCACTGTTCAGTGCCTTTTTTTTCTTCAAGATATCGTTCAGTCATCTATGAGCTGGAAATGTCTTATGTTTAGAAATATAGTATGTGCAAAGTATTTCTTAAATAACAAATCATAGCAAATTGCTATAAATCCATTTAATTCAAATGATTATTGAAAGATATATGTACATTAATTGGTCGGTAACATTCTTTTATGCAAAACCTACTTGTACTTTTATATAGTTTGCATAGATAAGTGCATCTGTCTTTGTATTTTTCTACCTGTCTGTCTGTCTGTCTACGTAATCTAGTCATCCATCTATCTACCAATCTAAATTACTAGCTTGCTACTTAAATAAAGTCTGATGTTTTTGGCAATAGCCTATTGCTAGAGAAAGAGTACATATGTATCCTTTGTACAACTTGTTAATATGTATCCTTTGTACAACTTGTTAATATGTATAGCTCACATAATATGCCATTTTTCATAGCAGTATCCTACTATCAAAAAGCTGTCTTCCTTATAAAAGCACAAAGCATTTTACGTACATTGACTCAGTATAATATTTAGCAAGTTTCTTCCTTCTAAACATTTGCAGAGCCTTAAAATAACTCAATTTTGCATGGCATTCAGTTTACTTAACTTCGAGAACAGAAGCTCTAAATTGTCTCTTATTGCACAAAACATTTTTTTAATTATCATTCCTAGTACTCAATGTCACTAGCTTTCACATTTGCACCAGCCCAAAGATTTCTTCATGACTTCTGTGACATTTATTATTATTTCCCTCCCTCTGAATGTTTAGGCTGATATTCCAAAAGTACATCAGTGCATAATGTTCTGAGACATCAATAGAATGTTGTGCCCTCTTTTTTTTTTACTCCAAAGTTTTTTATTGATTTTTCAGTAACAATCATTTAAACAACAAATTATGATAAAAACAAACTATGTACAAATTTTACAAAGGCCTCAGTCACTGCATGAAATGTTATAGATATAAAGAAGGGTACAATATTCATTCATTCATACTTTCAAAGTGACTAATTTGATGGAGATAGATCTAAATTCAATGACTAAATAAGGGATAAACCTTTTGTCCAGGGGTTGTTAGTCCATTTTCTGGGATATATTCTTGCTTCTTTAACTTTTATTTCCATCAACGCTACTTCAATCAAGAGGGTCTTGAAATCTTGTAAGGTTGGAATGGTGGGTGACTTCCATCTTCTTGTAATACATTTTTTGGCTGCTGCTAGTATTGTCCAAAGAAGATACTTATTTTTGTTATTCAATACAATAGATTCATTTACATTCAGAAAAATTAACGGTTTTGATAATATAAAGGAATCGGTAAAGATGGCTTGGAGAAAATTTTCAGTATCATTCCAAATGTGTGAACAATCATAAAAGATGTGAGACCAATCGGCCTTACATTTTAAAGAGCATCTCCAACACGTCACCTGCTCCGAGGAGTTAAATTTAGCAATCTTAGTAGGCGTGTAAAAACCTCTATGCAAAAATTTCCAGGAGAAAACTTTCCACATTTGTAAGTTAGAGGTTAATTTAAGAGAATTAAAATATTTGATTTATTCGTAGAAGTTAGGGACAATGTGCAGTCTTTAGTAACAAAATCCCAAAACCTCTGATTAGGAGTAGTCTTATAAGCAATTATAATTTTATACATTTTTGAAATTAAAATTTTCCAGTTAAATTCACCATGTAGTATTTCATTCATAAGAGTTATGCATTTAGGTGGAGAGTTAAAGGAAGAACCATAGATACACAAATTCTGATCAAAGAATATGATGTTGTGCCCTCTTGACACTATACAAGCACAACATATAGTGAATAGAAACATGTCGCACCACAGAAAGATTAGATGTTTGTTTACTGCTATTTGGACAGTACAGAAAGTTATGCTTCAATGAGGTGTAGTTACTCACATGCACAAGCCTGTGTACACATGGCAGTGTTTGCCCATACCACAGTTAAATACAAACTTGACCAAGTACTTAGGTATCCCCTCTGCTACCTCTGCACCATTCTTTCACCTATCTGTCCCGTGCATGTTAAGTGGTGCAAAGTTTGGCACTATAACCTCTTACCTGTGGGGTTGAACCCTCTTCTATCTGGTCTGCATAAAGTTTGCATGTTCTCTTTGTGTAAGTGTGGATGTCTTTCAGGTATATCAATTTCATGACAAAGATATGCTGCTTAAGTTGAATGGCTAGATTGTACATGCAATGAAGCCTTTATCTTAGTAGATGTTTCCACCTTAATTTAACAAACTCTTAGATCCTTCCATTGGTCTGAATAAACTACTGTTGTTAGTAATGCATTTTATGTTCCTATTACCCCCTATGAAAATTAACATTTTCTTAAGTTATTCCTTATTTATCCCATTCCAGCTGTTATCAGCATTTCCTTTACTTCCCTTTTCCACTTCATTACTTCATTCATACGGACATGTTTCTCCTGAAGTGTCCAGCTGTTCTCCCTGGCACTGCAGTGAGAAATTCCTGCTTTCCAAGATGTGTGAGGAACCAGGATATTTTGACTGAACCTGCATTTATGTCCTTCTGGTGCCACCAGACAGTGGATCTTAGGAAAAGTGAGTTATTTTACTCATTAGGCTGGTTCTTCCACTGCCTGGGTTCACTAATCAGGTCCAGATTGTGATTAATTCTGGTCTACATCCTTCTGATTGAATTATCTTACAGTGCTGTGTCCAGGCCATATCATTCCTTTTCTGTCTTCCAGTAGATACACATCATATTGTCTAACTCACCAGTCATACCAGTCACCACTCTTCTCCTCTTTGTTCCAGAAACTCAGCATTGCAGGTAATCTACTGGTCTATTCTCTCCTCCTGCACAGTACTCCAGCTGTGGCCCTACCAGTGGGGACAGAGGTGGCTGCTTCAACATAGAAATTCACTCCTCTGACTGTACCACTCTGTCCTGTAAGCCTCATCATTAGCTTTCTATTTCTATCTTTGTTTTTGCATGATATTTCAAAGGGACGCTTACAATCCACTTTTTGTATATATGAACATAAGAACATGCCAATAGTAGAAGAATGCCACAGGGCTATCCAGTCTAACCATATGTTGTAACAAGCTTTCTGAAGCCATCTCATGTTCCACTTTAATTCAGTCTACCTCATGGTAACTCAAAGCCACTTGGAATCCATAGTTCTTCAGTTCTGCAGTCTTCTCTGGTAATCTGGTAATTTGATCCATTTTCTACCACTCACTCAGCTAAATAATAGTTTCTCATATCAGTTCTATAGTGAGTTTCCCATGTTCTTATTTCTTTCATGTCTTCATTCTCATCTTTAGTCCTCTAACGATTCCCTTCACTTTCCCATATGTCCATATCACATTTAATTGTCTTCTCCAACATAAACATTCATAGTCCCAATGGTTTGTTTTTGAATAACAGCTGTTCCATTTCAGTAATCATTTATATAACCCTCTGTGTGTCCTTTATTCACAGCTTTATTTGTTTGTTTGTTTATTCATTTACCATAAGTAATCGACAAAAATGAGTACAGTATCCTTGGTGATATTTTTATCAAATCCATGCAGATTTGAATTATAAATTTAGCTTTCCTAGATTCTGCTGTGTAGCAATGTATTCCATCATTTTTCTGAACTTTTACACATTTCTCTCCCTTTGCACTTAATGATTCATTTTACATTTGTTAAAGATGCCTACGTATCTTCCCTCCTCAGTGTTTGTTAACATCTTCCCATCTATACTCTTCTTTGCTTTAGAATTATTATTGCCAAAGTGCAACATAACTTACACTAGCCTACATTGTAACCAAACTGCACTTTCTAATCAATCAGTGAGTGACCTGTAGAAGAATTGATCTTATTGTTTTTCCTTTTTGTGTTGTTTCGATGGCTGCTCCCTACAAGCATATATTTTCTAGCTATTCTCATTCTGCCAGCTACTACTTCAATCAACATCAGGTGTTGTGGGGGACTGCATCCTCCATCTAGTTCTAAAACACCAGTTTCAGGCTCATAGGTTCATAGATTAGTACTAAGCTAACTGCCCTTGCGAGCCATTTTAAGTCTAGCCAATTATCCCTTGTGAGACTCAAACCCCGCACCTTGTGTTTGTAAGGCAAACACCTTAACCATTAGGCCACCCTCCCAACCCCAAACCAACAAATATCTCTGTCCACCCTCAGTGTGACATCTGTCACTAGAGTGTCAAAAAAAGACTAATCTCAACATTCGAATACAGTCACACTCTGCCACTAACTGGATTACCTGAAAATACTTTCCCATTAGCTGCTCTTGTTTATTTGAGCTCAATCATCCAATTTCATATTTTCTATTCTTATCACCAGTCTGTCTCATCTACATACCTTTTAATTTCACTACTGACCTTGTATAAGATACAATGTGAAAGGCCTTACTGAAATGCATGTAAACCAGATTATTATTATGTTGTTGTTATTATTATTATTATTACTACTGTATGTGGCAAGTGCGTGATCTCACTAAGCCAGTCTTTTTTGGTCATTTGGTTCCCTAGTTGAAAGAGCTCCACAATGCCCCACACACCACCTGGTGCCCCCATCCCGGTCTACTTACACCATCCAGATTACTGGAAAAGTGCCCCTACTACAACGGCACCCTAGACGGCCACCTAGTTGGCCTATGTCTAAGGCCGACTATGCCTGTGACCACAAGATCAAACCTCCTTAAATATTCAAATTTTTGGCCTCAATACCCTACAAATACTTTCCAAACTTA